>NC_064854.1:54887487-55187487 GCF_024139225.1 Suncus etruscus | reverse complement strand
TCTGGCATCTCACACGGTCCCCAAGCACCACCAAGAGTGATCTTTGAGCACAGAACCAGGATTAACCCTGAGCACTGCTGGATGGGGCCCCTAAACAAAACAAACAAACAAAAAACACTATACTCAGGAGGTATGTTCAATTTTCTCAGTGGGGAATTATGGTTTGGGATTAAAAAGCCACAGAGAATAAGTCACAGGTGGATGTTAGAGATGTGCTTGTTTTAATGATTTGCCTAGGTGCTCTGCCGATAATTATTGTGATTTTAAGAAAATAGGAGCTTTAAGATACTGACCTGTTATACTAGTACCGTAATTACAACCTGTAATAACTGTAAGTTGCTATGTAACTACACCATTGGGAATTTTAAGTTTTGAAGGCCAGCTAATACAATTTCTATGATTTTGTATATATGTACATATATATGTAATATATATATATATAAACATCATAGTATAGGATAAATATAGATAATTGTTTCCACTATAAAGTTGCTAGGTTTGCATTTCTTTAATGTGTAAGATAATCAGATCAGATGATAATTGAGAATAACCTGGCAATCTCTAGCATCAGTTTTAATTAAAAACGTGGGCTGGGGGGCTGGGTGGTGGCACTAGAAGTAAGGTGCCTGCCTTGCCTGCGCTAGCCTTGGATGGACCGCGGTTCGATCCCCCGGTGTCCCATATGGTCCCCCAAGCCAGGAGCGACTTCTGAGTGCATAGCCAGGAGTAACCCCTGAGCATTACCGGGTGTGGCCCAAAAACCAAAAAAAAAAAAAAAAAAAAAAGTGGGCTGGAGAGATAGTGCCAGGATAAAAGACATTTGCCTTGTATCCCTCTGACCCTGGCTTATATCTCTGGTGCCAAACTGGTCCCCAAATACAGAACCAGGGAAAATCCTCTCCATTTATAGGTGTGGGGTGCCCCCCATAACAACAACAAAAACAAAACACTACCCCCCACCTAAAATCCTCAAAAGAGGACTTGGCTTTCACAGATCAAAGGTGTTTTCTCCTTTCTTCGTGAATTACATTCCTCTTGTGTGTCCTTGGCATGATGAATGATCTCAAGGACAGAGACTAGATAGAGTCTGTGATGGGATAGAACTGTGTTGGGAAGGAAATTTAAAATTTCTTAGCAAAATTGAAAGTGTACGTATTCCCTTGGTGAGCATTTCATTGTTTGGGACTCATAGATTTTTATCATGGATAAATAACCCAAAATGTCCTGTCTGTTAGTGGAGGCAAAGTTAAGATCACAGTACTCGCATGCCGTGTGATGTGCTCTTGTTAACAAATTGAGAAATTTCTTAGTAGTCAATAGACTTTGTGCTTGGAAGTGATCCCTGGTGGTGCTGTGGGACTAAACATAGTGGTGCTAGGATTTAAACCCTAGCTGCTGGCTGCCAGGTAAGTGCCTTAGCTCCTAAGTTCTGTCTGTAGCCTCCCTGGAAGTACTACCCTTGAGAGTAAGGATCAAGTAGGGCAGTTTTCTGGGTTCAGATACTGTTACCATTTATTTTATTTTTTCAAACAACCGTCCTTCTGCTTGCAAGGCAAACACACTACCTCCATGCTATTTCTCCTACTGTTACCATTTAGTAGCAGTGAACATTAAACAAATTTACAGAGTACATATCTAGTTCTCTACAGCCAAAGCTGTTGTGAGAAATTAAATGGGTTAATGTTTAAGCAAAAATCATGTGAGCTCAGTATTTTTTTGTATTGACATTTTGTGAAGTTCATAAGGTAATATATTCCACAGTGAAAAAATTGCACTACTCTCCTATATTCAGATTTTAAAATACAAACTATATGTAGGTAAAAAAGTGTGTAGCCTTTGTTTTTCTATTGGAAATGGTCTGCAAGAATAGTCAATTAAGGGCTGGAGAGATAGCACAGTGGTAGGACATTTGCCTTACATGCAGCCAATTCAGGACGGATGGTGGTTTGACTCCTGGCATCCCATATGGTCCCCAGAGCCTGTTGGGAATGATTTCTGAGCGCAGAGCCAGGAGTAACCACTGAGAGCCGCCGCTGGGTGTGACCCAAACACCAAAAAAAAAAAAAAAAAAGAATAATCAATTAACTATTAGCTGTGATATGTGATATCCCTTGGGAAGTATATAGTTTTCCTGTATGTACTTTAGACATTTGTGGTGCTGACTCTTAACTCTCTGTTTTTTTTTTCTAATAAAGTACTTTCCCAATTTTTTTTTTTTTTTGATGGTGCTTAGGGGTTACTCCAGGCTCTGTACTCAGGAACCTAGTGGTGTTTGGGGACCAGAAAAGAGACTGGGGATTGAACCTAGGTCCTACTCACTGTACTATTTTTCCTTATGTCTTTTTTGTTTGATTTTAGTTTTTTTTTTTTGGGGGGGGAGGTACTCAGGGGTTACTCCTGGCATGCTCGGGGAACCATAAAGGATGTTGGTAATACAACTCTTTTTTTTTTTTTTTGGTTTTTGGTTTTTGGTTTTTGGGCCACACCCGGCGATGCTCAGGGGTTACTCCTGGCTGTCTGCTCAGAAATAGCTCCTGGCAGGCACGGGGGACCATATGGGACACCGGGATTCGAACCAACCACCTTTGGTCCTGGATCGGCTGCTTGCAAGGCAAACGCTGCTGTGCTATCTCTCCGGGCCCGGTAATACAACTCTTGTCTGTCCTGGGTCAGTCACGTTCAAGGCAAAGGCCCTACCACTGTATTTTCTCTCTGGCCCCATGTCTTATTTTTTATTTTACAAAATGATAAGTATATTTTTTTCTTTTTTGCTTTTGAGCCACACCTGGCAGTGCTCAGGGACTACTCCCAGCTCTGTGTGGGAGATCAGACTCTGCAATACTTGGGGGATCATGTGGTTCTGGGGATCAAACCTGGGCCTCCTGCACATGCACTAAGCCTGTTGAGCTGTATCTCTGACCCAGGACTGATCCCTTAAACTCAGGATTTCTAAATGGAACCAAGGCACCTTGATACTGCATAGTGAACACACAGGCACTGAGGGGTATTTCAGTTTTTGTAGGGCCCAGCCCGAAATAGCTGTATTGGACAGCTGTGATGTGTCTGTGAGCTTGCTCACCTCTGTGGGGCACTGCTCAAACTGCTGGCTTGAAGTAGCGTGCCTGAGGTTGTGCTCAAATTCCTTTTGAGGACAATAAGTCTTCAAGAGGGGCCGGAGAGATAGCATGGAGGTAGGGCGTTTGCCTTACATCCAGAAGGACAGTGGTTCGAATCCCGGCATCCCATATGGTCTCCTGTGCCTGCCAGGGGCGATTTCTGAGCTCAGAGCCAGGAATAACCCCTAAGCACTGCTGGGTGTGACCCAAAAAAAAAAAAAAAAAAAAAGTCTTCAAGAAGCTAGATGTGGGATTGTGCTGTGCTGAGAGCATGCACTTACCCCACCCCACCCTCAGTGTGAGAGAGAATGTGAAAATGGTAGTGGCCAAAGTGATTTCAGGGCTTGAGAAGCTGTTGAATGCCTGTTAGGTACAGAGATACCATTAATAGACTACAGTGGTTACTCAGTAGACCACACATTGGTTTGCTTATTTGTGGTGCCAAGGATGGAGTCCAGGGTCTCATACATGCCAGATGAGCACTTAATTGCTAACCTGTTTTTCTGTCCTTTTCTTTTCTTTTCTTTTTTTTCTTTTTTTTGGTTTTTGGTTTTTGGGTCACACCCGGCAGCGCTCAGGGTTTACTCCTGGCTCTATGCTCAGAAACTGCTCCTGGCAGGCTCGGGGGACCATTGGGGATGCTGGGATTTGAACCACCATCTTTCTTCATGCAAGGCAAATGCCTTACCTCCATGCTATCTCTCTGGTCCCTGTTTTTCTGTCTTTAGCAAAATTCAACCCCCCCCCCCCGCAGCCCATTTATTTTTACATCCAAAAGAGAAAATGCCAAGGAGTAAATTTGACATTGTCGGTGAAAGGCCTGTATCATAAAATGTCAACACATTATTAAAAGGCATAGGATAAGATGTTAAGAGGTGGAGAAATATTCCATGTACATGTATGGGAAGAATGAATAGAATGAAAATGTCACTTTTATTGGAAGCAATGCATAGATCCAATGCTGTCCCCATCAAAATTCCATAGAGGAGGACCAGAGAGATAGCATGGAGTTAGGACGTTTGCCTTGCATGCAGAAGGACAGTAGTTCGAATCCCAGCATCCCATATGGTCCCCTGAGCCTGCCAGGAGTGATTTCTGAGCCAGGAATAACCCCTGAGTGCCACCGCGTGTGACACAAAAACCAAAAAAAAAAAAAAATGTTTTTTATAGAGGACTCAGGAGAGCCGGGTGCCTCATCCACCTGCCTTCCAAGCAGAAGAATGGGAATTGAGTCCTGGGTGCTGCTGTGTGATCTGGGTATCATCCTGACAGTGCTGCAGTGTGCTTGACACCTCCGTGATCCTTGATTGGTGCTTCACACACTTTATAGGTGTGAACTCTGAAACTTAAGTAGGTGAGAGCACCATGGCCTGGAAGTAAGTATTCACAACTGGCAAGTTGCGAATACTGTGGACACCCCAGCAAGTTCTCCCCAACTAAAAAGAAGGCAGCTCCCAGGAGCCACAGAATCAAATGTGTAAGCGCTGCATCCTGGCATGTGATCCCTAGTAAGAGTGCAACTAAAATGTAAGCGACATAGTTAGGGGTGGGAGTGTTTATATGTTTGTACACATGCTTACTTGTGTGCACGTGTATGTCCTATCTTAATAAAACCTTTGATACCTACACCAATGCAGGACAAAAGGAAACAGAAAAGCAGGGCATCATGTTACTTATCCCCTAGCTTCTTAAAAGGTAACCTTATATAGGAACCAGAGCGATAGCATAGTGGTAGGGCATTTGCCTTGCACACGGCTGACCCCAGACAGACCTTGGTTTGATTTCCGGTGTTCCATATGGTCCCCCGAGCCAGGAGTGATTTCTGAGTGCAGACCCAGGAGTATAGCACATAGCCTAGCCTGAGTGTCGTAGGGTGTGGCTCCCCCCCCAAAAAAAAAGGTAACCATATATGGAACTATGTAACTGAGGGGACAGAGGAGTGGGGTAATGAAAAATTTGTACATGCAGTGATCAAGTGATCAAGGATTAATTAAAGACCCAATAGTGCCAATGAATTCTAGGTGTTTCTGGAAGAGTTTGTGGTGTGTTTCTCTAGTGAAAACTGGCTACAGATAAAAAGGTCAAAGAAACCCTATCTATACAAATGACAGTTCTATATGGTATCAGAATAAAGAAACATCCAGGTAAGTAGAACAGACAGAACTGAAAGGCAGGAATAAACTCATTGATATTTAAGACAGATGATTTAAAGTCATAAAATGGAGGAAGGAAAAGCTCTTTAAGAACTGGCCTTCAGGAAACTGAATAGCTGCATGCTAAAGAATTAAATAGGATTCCTTGCCAAAAAGAAATAAATCCAAAATGAGTGAAAGACCTTGATATAAGACCTGTGATTGGAGACTATGTAGAAGATAACAGGTGAAGTAACAGTTCAACCCCAATAAGGGAAATGAAAGTACAGATAGAGCATTAGGACTCCATTAAAGCTTCTGGACACACACACACACACACACACACACACACACACACATACACACACACACACACACAATGAGATAATCGCCTGTGAGTATGATTTACCCCAAAACACACACACACACACACACACACACACACACACTCACAATGAGATAATCGCCTGTGTGTATGATTTACCCCCAAAAGTGGTAATGACAAGTATTGGTGAAAGGTTGGAGAAAAATTGGGGTTTTGGAAATGTACTTGGGATAGCAACAAATTAGCTATTGTGACCCAGCAACCCCACTTTTTGGGCTCCTATGGAACACTATGAAA
Source organism: Suncus etruscus (assembly GCF_024139225.1). Taxonomy (NCBI): domain Eukaryota; kingdom Metazoa; phylum Chordata; class Mammalia; order Eulipotyphla; family Soricidae; genus Suncus; species Suncus etruscus. The sequence continues at coordinate 55,181,617 of NC_064854.1, read as the reverse complement.
ACTGTGACACAAAAAATTATATGTACCCCATCATTGCAGTATCATTTGCAAGAGCTAAAATATTGCGTCAGCTACTGTGCCCACAGGGAGATGATGGGGGAGATAGATGTGAACAATTATATGGTGGAATATTATACAGCTGTAAACAGTGAAAACTCGCCATTTGGGGCCAGAGCAGCAGTACAGCATGTAAGATATTTGTTTTGCACAAGGCTGACCTGTATTTGATCCCTGGAACTCATGGTCCCTTGAGTACTTCTTTGGAGTGATTCCTGAGCACAAAGCCAGGAGTAAGCTCTGAGCCCCCATGTATAACCCCAAAACAAAAAAAACTGCTGCTTGTAGCAAACAGGGAGGAGCTCAAGAGAATTATGTGAAATGAAATAAGTGAGAAGGAAAAGGCAAATATTGGATGATTTTATGATTTGTGTACTATAAGGATATGAAATTGATAACCAACAAAACAAAATGTGAAAAAACTTGATACTGAGAATTAAGGTTTCCTGAGAAGAGAGATTTGGGTAAGCTTAAGTGGTAGGTGTGTAAAATAATGGTATCGCTAAATGTATTTTTCAGGTGTTACTAAACTGGGGGACATAACGTATTTAATAGGCTTTTTCCATCTCTTGTCTACTAAATTGGAAAATGGTGCAGTGGTTTTTGGGCCTAGAGCACCTGCAACAAACACTACTTACTGGAGGGGCCAGAGAGATAGTACAGGAGTCCAGACGTTTGCCCAAGGCCAGTGGCCAACTTTAGGTCCATTCCTGCCCTAGCACATTGTCTCCTGAGCACTTCCAGGAGTGACCTCTGAGCACCACTGGGTGTGGCCGCAAGGCCATAAAGAAAAATAGAAAAGTACTACCGGAAGGGCCCGGAGAGATAGCACAGTGGCATTTGCCTTGCAAGCAGCCGATCCAGGACCAAAGGTGGTTGATTCGAATCCCGGTGTCCTATATGGTCCCCTGTGCCTGCCAGGAGCTATTTCTGAGCAGACAGCCAGGAGTAACCCCTGAGCAATGCCGGGTGTGGCCCAAAAACCAAAAACCAAAAAAAGAAAAAGAAAAAGAAAAATACTACCGGAAAACTAAGGCTTCTGTGAACCGAGAACCAGGAACTTTAACTCTTTGATGTGGATACCCACAGCAAGATAATATTTTCTCTGGGGACTGTCTGTATGGAAAATGGAAACTGTTGAGTATCAAACTCGTGAGCGAGCCTGGGACTCCTGAGTGTGGAGACTTCTCTGTGTGCTTGTGGCCCACTGTACATTCCTCCTACCTATTTGGCACCCAGCGCATATTTGTTAGATGAGCAGATGGTATGTGTCAGCAAAGAGAGGTTTCGTGGGTGCAGGGGTCAGATGTAGCCACGAGGGAACCTGGGAACTTTCTAGAACTTGCTCCCTGCCCTCTTGAGGAAGGAGGGGAAATGAAAAGCTCAATTGGCAGTGGTGTGTGAGAAAGCCCCTTACCTTTGGGTCCCTGTTTGGGGAGCCAGGTGGGTTCCAGTTGCTTCCTCCAAAGAAGTTGAAGGTTCAGTGAACTTAGGTGAACTGAGGTGCTTATGAGGAAAGAAGTGCAGTGTGTAGAACAGCATGCCTCACATAGGCTCACCGGGGCTTGCAAGGTAGGTGGGGGCCAGGCTTCCTTCCCTGAGAGGCCTTTAATGAAGGCTTGATACCGTCTGTTACCTACGAGCTAAATGACCCATTTCCGCTTTTTATCAAATGAATACACAGTTGACTTCGCTTGTGGTGCAGGTGGCAAGATGGAGGTCTCGTGCTGACTGCCTCCCTAGACTCCTCCAGGGATATCTGGCTCACTGGGATTATCAGGAAGGTTCTGGAGCTTCCAGAAGAGTCTGAGATAGTCTGAGTGAGGATGTCCCCTCACTATCCACATCTGCAGACTCATTTTGGGGTGTCTCCCAACTCCACAGAGGAGAACTGAATATCATCTCTAGACCTTAGTTCTCAAATCTAGCTGTGTATCAGGGTTCCCAAAGGCCTTTACAAATCCAGGTTTATGAAAGTATGTGGTATTTGGTGGTTATGACAGCTGAGCCTGGGAGCAGGCCCTGGTCACAGCAACAGCAGTGACACTGCTAGCAGCAAAGAGAAGAGAGAGGAGGTTCTGGAGGTTACCTCTCAGACTCCTGTAATCAGAGTCTCTGGGGGCGGGACAGGGCAGCTGAACTTGTCACCAGTTCAGCCTGGTCTAGAGCCTGCAACAAGGCAGGCTTGGGGCCCCAACAACTCATCAGGGTTGGGAAGGGGGCGAAAAGGCATGGATAGAAGTGACAGTCCTTCTCTTTTCATGCCATGTTCAACGAAAAACGATGATGTGTTACAGGTAAAGTGACAAGATGAGGAGCAGCAGATCAAAAGAGGTACCTTTACCAAATGCAAGGAGCTCACTGAGTAAGGAGGCTGGGCAAGGTATGGCTGCCTGTGTAAGAATCTGAATTTGAATCTCATGTTTGTTTAGTCACTGTGTCAGATTCTGGGTTGGTCACTTCTCTCTGGGTTAATCACTTATCTCTAAAGAGTGGATGAATAATTTGCATGAAGCTGACCCAGGTTTGATCCCCAGCATCCAGTAAGGTCTTCAGGAGTGAGCACAAAGCCAAGAGTAATTTCTGAGCATTGCCTGTTGTGGCTCAAAAACAACAAAAAAAAAAAAATGTATGTGCACTATTAGACTATTACAATAGTGCAATATTACACTATTAGAAATTTGAACATGACAGTTACACAATTAGAAATTCTGACATAGGGCCCGGAGATAGCACAGCGGCGTTTGCCTTGCAAGCAGCCGATCCAGGACCAAAGGTGGTTGGTTCGAATCCCGGTGTCCCATATGGTCCCCCGTGCCTGCCAGGAGCTATTTCTGAGCAGACAGCCAGGAGTAACCCATGAGCACCGCCGGGTGTGGCCCAAAAAAAACAAAAAACAAAAAACAAAAAAAAAAAAAAAGAAATTCTGACATAGTAAATTGTGTGACTTCTAATTAAAAATAGACTGGTAGTACACAAATAATAACTGTAATGTTTTACTGAATTCTGTTTTTCTTCTTTTTTTTTTTTGGCTCATACCTGGTGGTGCTAAGGGGTTACTCCTGGCTTTGCGCTCATAAATTGCCCCTGGCTGCCACGGGGGACCATATGGGATGCTGGGATTCAAACCACCGTCCATCCTAGGTCAGGTTACATGCAAGGCAAGCGCCCCACTGCTTTGCTATCTGCCCCCTCCCCTTGTTTTTCTCCCTTTTTTTGTGTGTGTGGGGGTCACACCCGGCAGCACTCAGGAGTCACTCCTGGCTCTATGCTCAGATATCATTCCTGGCAGGCTTGGGGACCACATGGAATGCCAGGATTCGAACCACTGTACTCCTGTATGCAAGGCAAATGCCTTACCTCCATGCTTTCTCTCCGGCCCCATGTATTTTTCTTTTTTTGAGTCAAGCCCTGAGCTCTTGCTTATTTATTTATTTACTTATTTGGTTAATGATACATTGAAATTAATTTAGGGCACAGTGAGTGTCTTTTTTGTTGAGTTTTAAGAAATGAGAATAGGGCTTGAGCAATAGCACAGTTGGGAGGGTGTTTGACTTGCAGTTCAATCCTTGGCAGCACCACTGAGAGTGATTCCTGAGAGTGATTCCTGAATGCAGAGTCAAGTGTAACTCCTGAGCACCACCTTTAGTGGCTCCAAAACTGAGAATACAAGTGGTATTAGATTGGGTTGTGAGGGAGCCCGAGTCATCTTCTTTTTTTTTTTTTTTTTTTTTTGTGGTTTTTGGGTCACACCCGGCAGTGCTCAGGGGTTATTCCTGGCTCCAGGCTCAGAAATTGCTCCTGGCAGGCACGGGGGACCATATGGGACGCTGGGATTCAAACCGATGACCTCCTGCATGAAAGGCAAACGCCTTACCTCCATGCTATCTCTCCAGCCCCAACGAGTCATCTTCTATGGTGCATGCTGGAGAAGAAATCAAGGGCAGTTCAGAGATCAGTTCTGTTAGAAAGACCAAGTAAGTTTTACCTTTGTCTCTACCTCCAGGTAGGATTCTGGGATAGTTTTCTTTTTTTCTTTCTTTTTTTTTTTTTTATGTTTTTGGGCCACACCCGGCGATGCTCAGGGGTTACTCCTGGCTGTCTGCTCAGAAATAGCTCCTGGCAGGCACGGGGGACCATATGGGACACCGGGATTCGAACCAACCACCTTTGGTCCTGGATTGGCTGCTTGCAAGGCAAACACCGTTGTGCTATCTCTCCGGGTCCGGGATAGTTTTCTTATCTTTTTACTTCAATGTATGTAGAGTACAATGCAAAATTATGGATTTATTGGTAGAGATGTCAGTTTAGCTCCTAAGAAGAAATGGATTATTACTTTTTTTTTGAGGTGGGGGACATACAGCAGTGCTCAGGGTTTCCTCTGTCTCTGCTCAGGGATCACTCATGGTAGGTCATGGAGTGTAGGATGCTGGGTTTTGAATATGGTCATCCTCTTCAAGGCAGGTTTAGTAAGTACTATATTACTGCTTTGGCCTCAGGTTTTATTTTTTTTGTTGTTTGTTTATTTGGGGGCCATACATAGTAGTGCTCAGAAGACATTATGGGGATGCCAGGGATCTAATCCAGGCCAGCCACATTGCAAGGCAAACACCCTAATCACTGTACTATTGCTTTGGCCCCATGGTTTTTGTTGTTGTTTTTATTTTTATATAAAAATTATATTATATAAAATTATATATTTATATATAAATTAAATTAAATTTTTATTTTATTTTGGGGGGCCACACCTGGTGATGCTCAGGGGTTACTCCTGGCTATATATTCAGAAATCGCTCCTGGCTTGGGGGACCATATGGGACATCTGGGGATTGAACTTAGGCCAGTATGGTCAAGGACTTACCACTTCCACTTGTGCCGCTGTTCCAGCCCCTTTTATTTCTTTTTCTTTTTGTTTTTTTGTTTTTGGATCACACCCGGCAGCACTCAGGGGTTATTCCTGGCTCTACACTCAGAAATCGCTCCTTGGCAGGCCGGGGAACCATATGGATGCCGGGATTCGAACCACTGTCCTTCTGCATGAAAGGCAAACGCCTTACCTCCATGCTATCTCTCCAGCCCCAACCCCTTTTATTTCTTTTGTTGAACTCGATGATTACAGACATGATTGTAGCTTGATTTCAGTTATACAAAGAATACCCCCCTTCACCATTGTAACATTCCCACCACCAATGACCCCTATCTCCCCCCCATCCCTTGCCTGCATTTGAGACAGGCATTCTACTTCTCCTACTCATTAACATTGTAATGGTAGTTGTTAGTATAGTTATTTTTCTAACTGCACTCACCACCCTTTGTGGTAAGCTTCATATTGTGAGCTGGTCCTTCCGGCCCTCATCTTTGGGGAGTATAACAATGTCTTTTATTTATCTTAAAACCCATAGATCAGGGGCCAGAGAGATAGCATGGAGGTAGAGTGTTTGCCTTGCATTCAGAAGGATGGTGGTTCGAATCCTGGCATCCCATATGGTCCCTCGAGCCAGCCAGGACTGATTTCTGAGCATAGAGTCAGGCTGAGCGCTGCCGAGTATGACCCAAAAACAAACAAACGACCCTCTCCCCAATCCCCATAGATCAGTAAGATTTTTCTCTGTGTCTCTCTTTCTTTCTGGCTTATTTCACTCAGCATAATGGTTTCCATGTACATCCATGTATAGGACAATTTCATGACTTCATCTCTTCTGATGGCTGCATAATGTTCCATTGTGTATATGTATTACAGTTTATTTAGCCATTCATCTGTTGAAGGGCATCTTGGTTATTTCCAGAGTCTGTCTATTATAAATAGCACTGCAGTGAATATAGGTGTGAGGAAAGGATTTTTGGATTGGCGTTTTGTGTTCCTAGGGTATATCCCTAGGAATTCAATTTTCAGTTTTTTTGAGGAATCTCCATATTGTTTTCTATTAAGGCTGGACTAGACGGCATTCCCACCAGCAGTGAATGAGAGTTTCTTTCTCTCCACATCCCCACCAGCACTGCTTATTTTCATTATTTGTGATGTGTGCCGGTCTCTGAGGCATGAGATAGGACCTCTTTGTTGTTTTGATTTGCATCTCCCTGATGATTAGTGATATGGAGCATTTTTTCATGTTTCTTTTGGCCATTTGTATTTCTTCTTTGACAAAGTGTTTGTTCATTTCTTCTCGTTTTTTGATGGGGTTAGATTTTTTTTTCTTGTAAAGTTCTGTCAGTATCTTTATTGTTTGTTTTTCAATATGACACTCACCTCTGTATTGGAACACTCAATTTTATGGAGTGGGAGGAGAGGCATGTTTAGCTCAATACAATACAGTACTTCCTGAGGGCTGACTGCCTAACAAAGTGCTTGTCATACTTGAATGCCTTTGGCGGTATGTTAAAATGCTGATGAGGTCACTTAAGAGATTCTAACTTCATAAATCTCACTGTTCTCCTGCAGATAGAACCTCAGTGTGGGATGCTCGTTCTCAAACCAAGGCTGCAGTAAGTACTTAGAGCTACTCTTTCTTTTCTTTCCCTCTAGTGTCCTTTTCTGATTGAATTAAGCTAAAATTTTCCCATGTTTTCTTTTTTTAGGATGGTGGGGTGGGGGTGGCATTTTGGTCTATTCTTGGCCAGGATTTACTCCTAGCTCTGCGCTTAGGCCCTCCTGGTAGGCTCGAGGGAACTTAAGGGATCTCGAGGATCAGATCATGTTCGTGGCAGAGACTGTCTGCCTTCCCTGCTTTACTCCTATATTGCTTTAATATCTTTCCCCTATATTGCTACCCCTATATCTGCTTCTTGTACTGCTTCTTTTAAAATTAGGACCAAAAAAAAATAAAATAAAATTAGGACCATAGGTCTGTAGTGCTTGGGGACCATGTGCCTTTCTGTGATGCTGGGGCTGGGGGCGGGGCATTAGAATCACAAGGGCAATGCCGGAGGTTTAACCCACGGCCTCACACTGCTCAGTACAAGTCCTGCTCCTGTTACATCCTAGACACCGCCCCCCCCCCCCATATTTATACGTAAAGAACTTTAAAAGTTGTGGCTCTTGAATTGTCCTAAGTTGAACATAAGAGAATTCTTTTTCCCTGTAAATTGTGTAGCTATTCAGCATAATGTTAAGTGGCATGTAATGTAGAGAATTTACTGCTTCAGGAAACTCCACAGTTGAAAAGCAGGTCAGTTGGTAGGTGGGGTGACTAACTTTGTACATCAAAAGCATTAACCTGTACACTGTTATTTAAAAATAAATAAAGATTGGTCAGTGAGATAGTAGAAATGCTTTGCTTGGGCCAGAGAGATAGCATGGAGGTAGGGCATTTGCCTTGCATGCAGAAGGACGGTGGTTTGAATCCCAGCATCCCATATGATCCCTCTAGAATCTAGGCTGCCAGGAGCATATTTCTGAGCAAGAGCCAGGAGTAACCCCTGAGCCCTGCTAGGTGTGACCCCCCCCCCAAAAAAAAAAGAAATGCTTTGCTTTTTAAAGATCTCTCTTATTTTCTTGTCCAAATTTGGAAAGCGCTGTATTATTGATTCTCAGAACTAAAGTACTAAATAAAGGAAAAAAGAAATTGCAGGAAAGCATTTCTGAGTTTTCTCTATTTCAAAGGAAGGTGTCGTTTTACAAAATTATGTAAATTAGCGGTAACTGGATTATTTACAGAATTAACATGTTGTGACGGTATTTATACTTTAGCTGAGACACATTGAAAACAAATTAGAAGTAGCCCCTACAAGTACAGCTGTGTTTGATTCTGTCATGGAGACCAAGAAACCGGCAGCAAGTGCAACCCGAAAAATCAGCAGAAAAGGTAGGACTGAAGTTGCTTCTGAAGATCTGTGCATCACTTGAAAACATTGTTTTGTTTTGTTTTGTTTTGGGGCCACACCCGGCAGCACTGGTGCTGCATTCAGAAATTGCTCCTGGCAGGCTCCACCCCAACACATTTTTTTCCCTCAGCCCCCCCAACACATTTTTTAATTTGATTTTGTTTCGGTTTCATTTCTTCATTTTAGTTTTGGGGCCACACCTGGTAGTGCTTCAGGCTTGTTCCTGTCTCTGTGTTTAGGGATTATTCCTTGCAGGGTTCCAGAGGAATCAAACCTGGTTTGGCTGTGTATGGCAAGTGTCTTAACCCCTGTACTCTCAGTTTTATTAGTGTCGTGGGAATGGAAAGGGGACCCTACACGTGACAATGCAAATGGGTAACTTTTGGCTCTGCACTCAGGAGTCACTCCTAGTTGGCTCAGGAGACCCAATGGGATGCTTGGGATCAAACCTAGTTTGTTGACCTGTTGCTCTAGGCCTTCAGTTTTAGTTTTCAAGACCCAGTTTGTTGCTTGTATCACTGAGACTGGGGCATTATGAAACTACCTGGCTGCTGTTATGTTTTGCCAGCATTTAGCTGAGACTTCACTGAGACTTTACTGCCACTGCTGACAGTTACTTTTCTTTCTTTTTTTTTTTTTTGTGGGGGGTTTTGGGCCTCACTTGGCTCACTTGGGCAGCACTTGGCTCTGAGTTCAGAAATCGCTCCTGGGGGGCCGGAGAGATAGCATGGAGGTAAGGCATTTGCCTTTCATGCAGGAGGTCATCAGTTCGAATCCCGGCATCCCATATGGTCCCCCGAGCCTGCCAGGAGCAATTTCTGAGCCTGGAGCCAGGAATAACTCCTGAGCACTGCCGGGTGTAACCCAAAAACCACAAAAAAAAAAAAAAAAAAAAAAAGAAATCGCTCCTGGAAGGCTCGGGATACCAAATGGGATGCTGGGAATCGAACCTAGGTCTGTCCTGGGTCAGCCATACAAGGCAAATGTCCTATTGCTATGCTAACTCTCCAGCCCCTCTTTCTTTCTTTCTTTCTTTCTTTCTTTCTTTCTTTCTTTCTTTCTTTCTTTCTTTCTTTCTTTCTTTCTTTCTTTCTTTCTTTCTTTCTTTCTTTCTTTCTTTCTTTCTTTCTTTCTTTCTTTCTTTCTTTCTTTCTTTCTTTCTTTCTTTCTTTCTTTCTTTCTTTCTTTCTTTCTTTCTTTCTTTCTTTCTTTCTTTCTTTCTTTCTTTCTTTCTTTCTTTCTTTCTTTCTTTCTTTCTTTCTTTCTTTCTTTCTTCTTCTTCTCTTTCCTTCCTTCCTTCCTTCCTTCCTTCCTTCCTTCCTTCCTTCCTTCCTTCCTTCCTTCCTTCCTTCCTTCCTTCCTTCCTTCCTCCCTCCCTCCCTCCCTCCCTCCCTCCCTCCCCCTCCCCCCTCCCCCTCCCCCTCCCCCTCTCCTCTCCCCTCCCCTCCCCCCTCCCCCTCCCCCTCCCCCTCTCCTCTCCCCTCCCCTCCCCTCCCCTCCCCTCCCTTCCCCTCTCCTCTCCTCTCCTCTCTCTCTCCCTCCCTTCCTGTTTGTTTTGCTTGTGGCTGACCTGGATTTGAGCCCACCACCTCATATCGTCATTCCCCTGAGCCTGCTAGAAGTGATTTCTGAGTTCAGATCCCTCAGCATCGGTGTGGCCCAAAAACCAAAAAATAAATAAAATCAAATTAAAAAAGAAAAAAAGAAATTGATTTTGAGCTTTTGGGGTTCCCTGTGGTTCTGTGTCTTTCTCTTCTTCTTTTTTTTTTTTCATTTTTATTTTTTATGTCACAGTTATATTATATCACTTAGAAATTTTGTTGATCTAGGAAGATATCCTTTGTTGAGGTATCAAGTCATAAATGTGTAAGATACTTTATAGAGACACAAATTGATGCAATACAATTTTGGGGGGTGGGGTTTGAGTCACACCCTATGGGATGCCAGGGATCAAATACAGGTTGGTCCCTGGTCAGTTTCCAGTCGGCCATGTGCAAGGCCCTACCCTCTTTGCAATCACTCTGGTCCCACACAAGTTTTTTTAATTTTTCATTTGTTTAATTTTGTTGTCTTTACGTAGGTCAACATTTACAGATTAGTACTTTTCACCACAATTCTTTTTCTTTAAGCCTGTGAGTTTGTTGGGTTTTATGTGATATATATTTATTTGATTAAGAGCCTTTGCTAAAGTGGAATTTTCTTAGTAGAATTTTATTTCCATAGTTTGCTCAGACTACAGTCTTTACAGATTGAGTGCCTTTAATAACTTGAGTGTTTTCCTTGCACTTAGACAATAGTTGAGACACCAGAAGTGTGATAGATACTTCAGTTTTTTGTTTTTTGTTTTTTTTTTTTTGGTTTTTGGGTCTCACCCGGCAGTGCTCAGGAGTTACTCCTGGCTCCATGCTCAGAAGTCGCTCCTGGCGAGCACGGGGGACCATATGGGACGCCGGGATTCGAACTGATGACCTTTTGCATGAGAGGCAAACGCCTTACCTCCATGCTATCTCTCCGGCCCCAGATACTTCAGTTTTCTTCTCAGATACTGGCTGACTTCAGAGACAATTTAACTTCATGCCGTGTTCTCACAGAGTTTCTTTTCCTTCAGATGGTAGATACCTGGATGATCCTTGGGTTGCTGAACCAGCCTCCAAAGCTTTTAAATCACGGAAAGAGAAATCCCGTAGTCCTCTCAGAGCTACCACCTTAGAGAGTAATATAAAGAAAAACAATCATGTGGAATTCCGTGAACCTTTGGCTTCTTACAGGTTAGTAGTAAAAGAAAGTCATCTAATAGGATAAATCTGTAGGACTAAAGAATGAGTCTAGGGGGCTGGAGAGAGAGCATGGAGGTAAGGCATTTGCCTTGCATGCAGAAGGACGGTGGTTCGAATCCTGGCATCCCATATGGTCCCCCATGCCTGCCAGGAGAGATTTCTGAGTGTAGAGCCAGGAGTAACCCCTGAGGGCTGCCGGGTGTGACCCAAAAACCAAAACCAAAACCAAAAAAAAAAAAAAAAAAAAAGAATGATCTAGGATCTGGAGCCATAGCACAGTGGGTAGGGCATTTGCCTTGCACGCAACTGACCCGGGTTCGATCCCCAACATATGGTCCCCCAGGCCTGCCTGCCAGGAGCTGGGTGTGGCCCAAAAACCAAATAAATAAATTAATTAAAATAAAATTTAAAAAAAGAATGATTCTAACTTGTTTTCCAATTTTTTCATAGCATTTTGACTTAGTAGAATGTGTATGCACAAAGATACCTTAACCCCATAAGATCCTCTTTTTCCCCTATTTTTTTTTATTAAACATGTGATTTACCAAGTTGTTTAAAATACAGTTGTTTCAGGAATTTAGTATTAAAATATCAATCCCACCTTCCCTTCCCTTCCCAAATATCTCACCCACCACCATAGCCTGCCTCTATGCGGGCGCAAACAAGTTTATTGCATTGTTTGTTACAACACAAAGACAAATGAAGTATCAAAACTTAGATCAAAAATGTTTAACTTGGGCCTGAGCGATAGTACAGTGGTAGGGCGTTTGCCTTGCAAACAGCCGATCCAGGACAGACCTTGGTTCGATCCCTGGCTTCCCATGTGGTCCCCCAAGCCAGGAGTGATTTCTGAGTGCATATCCAGGAGTAATCCCTGAGCGTCACCGGGTGTGGCCCAAAAACAGAACAAAAACCAGGTTCAACTTGCTGGAACGATAGTATAGCGGTAAGGCATTTGCCTTGCATGTGGCCAACACAGAATGGACCCCTATTCGAATCCCAGCATCACATGGTTCCCCGAGTCTGCCAGGAGTGACTTCTGAGCACAGAGCCAGGAGTAACTCCAGGGTAATGTTGGGTGTGACCTAAAACCAAACAAACAGGGTCAGAGTGGTGGTGCTAGCTGTAAGGCATCTGCCTTGCCCTCGCTAACCTAGGACAGACCATTGTTCAATCCCCCGGCATCCCATATGGTCCCTCAAGCCAGGAGCAATTTCTGAGCGCAGAGCCAGGAGTAACCCCTGAGCATCACCGGGTGTGACCCAAAAACCAAACCAACAAACAAAAAAAAACAAGGTTCAACTTGAAATAATTGTTTTCTCTCTATCCACTGTCTCTAAAGTCAGTATCTGAGGATGGTGGTTGGTGCTATTGAGCTTCTGTGTTTAGGCTCTCTAATCTTGGTAAATTAATATGAAACTTTCCCATTAGGTCTCCTGTGATACTATATATTTTTTTTAAAGAAAATGCGTCATGTATATAGAGATTTGCTCATATAATTAATCACAATACATTTGTTTTCAGATAAGTGAAAGCAGTGTTACTGGGGAAAAAAATAGAAAGAAAAAATTTATAAAATGCAAGAGACGGAAAAAAGAAAGAAAAAAAAGTACTAGGGCCAGAGCAGTGGTGCAAGTGGTAGGGCATTTGCCTTGTACACACTAATCTAGGTGACTGTAGTTCAGTTCGATTCCCTGGCATCCTATATGGTCCCCCAAGCCAGGAGCGATTTCTGAGTGCATAGGTAGGAGTAATCCCTGAGCATCACTGGACGTGGCCCAAAAACCAAAAAAAAAAGAAAAAAAAGTACAATAGCAAGGACATTTATGAAAATCATTGTATCTCCAATGAAGTCAATAATAATACAATGGCAGAGATTTATTACATTCTTTTTTTTTTTTTTTTTGGATCACACCCGGCAGTGCTCAGGGGTAATTCCTGGCTCCAGGCTCAGAAATTGCTCCGGGGGGACCATATGGGACGCTGGGAATCGAACCGATGACCTCCTGCATGAAAGGCAAACACCTTACCTCTATGCTATCTCTCCAGCCCCGATTTATTACATTCTTGTTGTTAGATGTTCATTCTGTTAAATTGGATGTTCCTTTCAGGATGACAGCATCAAACAAATGAGGTTGCCCAGAAGTTCAAAGCACTATTACTGATACTGTGACTTTTAGGGACATGTAGTCAGCTGCCAGGCCTCCTCTCCTCCTGAGATGATCATCTTTCTTTTTTTTTTTTTTTTTTTTTTTTTTTTTGTTTTTTGGGTCACACCCGGTAATGCTCAGGGGTTACTCCTGGCTATGTGCTCAGAAGTTGCTCCTGGCTTGGGGGACCATATGGGACACCGGGGGATCGAACCGCGGTCCGTCCAAGGCTAGCGCAGGCAAGGCAGACATCTTACCTTTAGCGCCACCGCCCGGCGCCTGATGATCATCTTTCTGCTGCATGGGCCAGTATAACCATAGTCTTTCACTGCCTGATTTACATCTTATTCGAGAAAAGAGTCTTATGGATCGCCCTGGTCAAGATCGGTGTCCCCCAAGGGAATCATGGAGGATCATAGACGAGGCAGGGACATTGGGGAAATGGTGATTCTGGGTGATGGAGGCAAAACTGTGGCTTTGGCAAGGTGGGGGCTTGGCCCACCCTCTCTTCCTGAGATGGCTAGCTTTCTGCTGCATGGCCAGTATAGCATAATCTTTCATGGCTCAGTTTACATCTTGTTCAAAAAGGAGTGAGTCTTCGGAGTTGGCCAAGTTTGAACATGGCAACTGCATTGTGGGCGTGATTACTTCCTGTGCTACTATTGCATGTGGCCACATGGTCCAGGAGTTATAAATCTAAAACAGATTTGGTGGCTTGGAAGTTTAATACAATTAAGTTGTAGAGCTAGGCCATTTCTGTCGAATGATGCAGAAAAGAGAATTTTCTTTCACCTTTCTGAGAATTCCATGGAGGTATCCAGGACCAGACTGCCTGGGAAATGTCAATGGCCATTTCTTTGTTTTGGAGTTTGGTTGAGGAATTGAGCACCTTGTAATATCTCTTACTCAGGATTGACTTTTTACTCTTTGTACATATATTTGGGAAGGAGGAAGGAGTAGTAATATTTGGGCCAGGACACCACCATTATGTTAAAACATATGTTTCCTGTGAAAATTATTCATTCTCTAGAGTGTGGCTTTCTATTTTTGGCAGGGAGGGGGCACACCCAGCAATGTACAAGGATTTTACTTTGCTCTGCACTCATAAATTTATTCTTTGTTGTTTGTTTTTAATTTTGGGCCACACCTGGCAGTGTTCAGGGGTTACTCCTGGATGTGTGCTCCTGGCAGGCTCGGGGACCAAATGGGGTGGTGGGGATTAAACCTGGGTCTGTCCCAGTTCAGCTGCATGCAAGGCAAATGCCATACCACTGTGCTATTTCTCAGGCCCCTCAGAAATTTATTCTAATGGTTCTTGGGGAACTGTATGGAATGATGGGTTGGCTGTGTGTGAGTTAAATGCCCTGCCTGCTGTGTTATCTCTTCAGCCCCTAGAAATATGCCTTTTCTTTCTGTTTCAGGCTAAGTTTCTATGCATGGTCTTGGGTTTTTTTGGGGGGAGGGGTTGGGCCACTCTTGATAGCGCTAAGGGATTACTTCTGGCTCTGTGCTCAGAAATCACCCTTGGCAGGCTTGGGGATCATATGGGATGCCAGGAATTGAACCTGGGTTTGCCCTGCCCTGGGTTGGCCACATCTAAGGCAAGTGCCCTAACGCTGTGCTATCTCTCCGACCCCTATGATGGGTTTGTATAGCATCATTTTTTCCTTTTTGCAAGTAATATTAGTTATCTTAAATTTCTTTTTCAAAGTAACTTGGTTTATTTGACTTTGTTGTCGGTAGTTTCAGGAACTTCATAATCAGTAGATAAGACTGATGTATAAGCGTTCATTATATGAACAGTATAAAATACTTTGTATTTTTGTTAATTGGTAATTTAGGGTATTTGATAGATAAAAATTAGAGAATTTGTATTTGAAAGTTGTTTTGCTAATGATATAGATGTATCCTTGCCCTTAGTAGAGCAAATCGTAATAAATAATGAACACTGGACTTTATAGTTATTTCACTTATCAACGTTTAATCATGGGACTTCAATGATACTTTTGGTAGCTCTGATTCTATATGTGCTGTCAGATATGAGATAAGGAATGTGGAATGTGCGGGGGTGGGTATTAAGTTTAGTTTTCAGTCTGTTGCATTTAATGCAATTTTAAGATATCTTGGTGAGGGTCCAGAGAGGTAGCATGGAGGTATGGCATCCCATATGGTCCCCCGAGCATACCAGGAGAGATTTCTGAGCTTAGAGCCAGGAGTAACCCCTGAGCGCTACTGGGTGTGACCAAAAACAAAAACAAAAGATATCTTGGTGAAAATGAAGCAGTAGACACTTGAAAATTTGGGAATGTGAATAGAAAGGCCAGGAAAGTAAACTTGTTTACCAGGAAGATAAACTAGTATTCAATTTATTAAAATGGTGGAAAATACATATTGAGAAACCAGGTACTTAACCTGGATAAAAGTCCATGGTTTAGGAAAAAGAAGAAAGGTATATTTTGGAGTTTAGAGTTGTTTTTTTGTTTGTTTTTGAGTCACACCATTAGTCCTCAGGGGTTACTCCTGGCTCTTAGCTCAGAAATCACTCCTGAAAGGCACCAGGGACCATATGGGATGCTGGGATTTGAACCATTGCCTGCCCTGGATCAGCTGTTTGCAAGGCAGATGCCCTACTGCTGTGCTATCTCTCTGGCTCCAGAGTATAGAGTTTTTAAGCATGCAGATGATTAAACAACAGTATTATTATATATTATGTATTATATCTATATATAATAGCAGTATTATTTAAATGCCTATTTAAATTATTTAAATATTCTTCCTACAAAGAATATTACTTGGCATTTAAAATTCCATGAATTTTCTGCCTTTCAAGCAAAGCAAAAGTCAGTGCCTTACTGTAGTTGGCCTTCTTTCAGTACTTTAAACTCATCTCTCCACAATTGTTGTTTTTTTCCCATTCTGATCCTGCAGCTGATGGACATGCTGTGTGCTCTAACCACCACCTCCCTTTTTCTGCTGCAGCACTTTCCTATTGCACCCGATTTTGATTCTAGTTATCCCCCTTCCATTATTTTTTTTGTTTTTGTTTGTTTGTTTTGGGCCACACCCAGTGATGCTCAGGGGTTACTCCTGGCTATACACTCTGAAATCGTTGCTGGCTTGGGAGACCATATGGAATGCCGGGGAATCGAACTGATGTCTGTTCTAGGTTAGTACGTGCAAGGCAAATGCCCTACAGCTTGTGCCACTGGTCCAGCCCCTTCCTTCCTTATTTCATGTAGAACTTTAAATGTGTCTTATTGAGAAAGCATTGGCTTTATATACTTGTCCTTCACCAGGCATTTCATGAATATTGCTGCCACATTTTATTACAAAAAGTTAAAGAAGATTAAGACATTGCATCGTGAACAGCTTTATTTGTTATTTATTATGCAATAAATAGTTTATGAACCTGTATAGAGTTACTTTTGGGGAGCAGAGGTCAATTGATTTTTCCATTTTAAGACTGAAGCAGAATATGGAACCCACTGTTTTATGCCTTATTTTATTCTTTACATGTACTAATTTAATTAAGTAATTTTTGGTTTTAGGCCCACTCCTGGCAGTGCATGAGGGGTAACTTCTGACTCATGCATTCAGGAATTACTCCTGGTGGAGTTTGAGGGACCTTATGGGATGCTGGGATCCAACCCAGGTCAACCACATGCAAGGCAAGCACCCTCCCCACTGTTCTCAAACTCTACACCCTGCCCCGTGATTATTTTAGACAGAATCATGAGCTATAAGTAACCGAGGGAGTGAAATGATTTTCTTTATTCCGTGTTTGACTCCAGAGGACACTTTGAGATGCGGTTCTTTGCAGGAGGGTGAATGAGGCTCATCATTCCTGCTTTGGACCCAGGGATCTGGAGTTCATGCCTGCAGTGATACCGGGGCTCACTGGGGATACCATGGCGTGCCTGAGAACTAGTTCCCTGGTCACTGGACGCTTGTTGTTGTTTTTTGTTTGCTTGTTTGTTTTTGCTCGGGTTACTACTGGCTCTGCACTCAGAAATTGCTCATGCCAGGCTCAGGTGACCATGCCAGGAATCGAACCCAGGTTCTATTGTTATGCTATCGCTCCAGCTCCCAGGATGCTTTATTTTCTCTTTTGGTTTTTGGGTCACACTCGGCGGTGCTCAGGGGTTACTCCTTGCTGTCTGCTCAGAAATAGCTCCTGGTAGGCACGGGGGACCATATGGGACACCGGGATTCGAACCAACCACCTTTGGTTCTGGATTGGCTGCTTTCAAGGTAAACGCCGCTGTGCTATCTCTCTGGGCCCTATTTTTTTTTTTTTTAAATCCTTTCATTGTCTTTGTTAACTTCCCTTTGAATGAGTTGGTTTTCCTAAAATGCAGCCTACTTGAATGATGATGTTAAAATAGAATTAGGTCTCTGCAGCAAGACTTGGGCTCACATTTTGACGAATACAAAATGTGGGTCTCTGGAATGTGACTTTTGCTCTGTCAATCGTCTTTGCTTATGTTGAACTTTCTATTTAGGCTGTGCAGAGTTGGAAGCTCCCAAAGAATGTGGCCTTTGGTTCTAACATTTACTAACCACACTTTTTTTTTTTTGAGGAAAAGATTACTTTTTTCACTTGATGTCTACTATCAGTTTGTTAGTTTGACACTTTATTCAGAAGTTACTCATGAGAAACACGTTTTGTCCTAGAGACATCATAGAGAGGAAAAGATGTGTTGGTAGTGGGTCCAAAGTCAAATCTCTTTATGCATATTTTACATCTTGTTTTATAATATGCATGATGGGAGCCGGAGAGGTGGTGCTAGAAGTAAGGTGTCTGCCTTGCAAGCGCTAGCTTAGGACAGACCATGGTTTGATTCCCCCATATGGTCCCCCCAAGCCAGGGGTGATTTCTGAGAGCATAGCCAGGAGTAACCCCTGAGCATCAAATGTGTGTGGTCAAAAAAACCAAAACAAACAAGCAAACAAAAATATATAGAATATGCATGATGATTTAGATTATTTGCTATATTTGCTAATAGAAGAGAGTTTGAACATTGGTTTTATTGTTATTTGAGCATGATTATTATTTATTTGGTTATTTTTAATCAACTGGAATTTCATGGTCTTAGTATTCTCTGACTAGTCTATTTAGTTTATATGATGTTTTCAATTTAACTTTCTTGGGGTGTTTACTTGATGCTATTCTTTTTTTTTTTTCTCTCTATCTCCCCTTGATGCTTATTCTTTAAAAAAAAAAAAAAAAACAGGGAAATTCATGGGACCCCCACCAACGTCACTCCAAACCACGCAGAGTCCAAGCATGTCTATGTGGCTGGTGAAGAGGACAAGGCTGAGAGTGGGGACCAGATGAGGAGTGGTCGGGAGGTGTGGAACGGCCCGGTCTGTGACTTTGAGAGCACCCACCCATCTGTCATCAGCGAGGCTGTTATCCGGTTTTTAAATGATCAGCCGGCCATCAATGCCTTGCAGAATTCTGAAAGTGGGATGAAACAGGTCATTCCAGTGAAGACCGAGGAGGAAGATGCCCACAGGGCCAGTGGAAATGAGGACGGCTTGAAGCCCACAGTGATCAGCAGTGGCCCTGATACTGAGTCCAAAGCACTTCGGCCTGCGGACTCTTCTCCCTCTTCCACAAGCACGACCAGTTCCCAAAGGCTGGACCTCCTGAAGCGGCGACAGCATGACGTGAAGCTCGAGCGACTCAAGGAGAGGATCCGGAAGCAGTGGGAGCACTCACAGGAGGCCAGCGGCCGGGGCCTGAGTCTGGGCCATGCTGACCATCCTGTGATGGTGGTCAGTGTGGACAGCTCAGTGACAGCCAAGGTTAGGAAAGTGGCCACGGCTCCCCCTGCGCCAATCTACCGAGGTGTGTGGCCTTCTCTTCCTTCTCCGCTGTTCTCCCCTCCTTCCTAGGGTGGTGGGTCTCACCCGAAACAGGAATTCAATGTGTAGGTCAGAGATGCAGGTTCTTGGGGCTGGAGAGATAGCATGGAGGTAGGGCATTTGCCTTGCCTGCAGAAGGACAGTGATTAGAATCCTGACATTCCATATGGTCCCCCAAGCCTGCCAGGAGTGATTTCTGAGCTTAGAGCCAGAAGTAACCCCTGAGCACTGTCAGGTATGACCTCACCCCCTCCCCCCAAAAAAAGATGCAGGTTCTTGTAATGCTACTGAGCACATTGGGGGTAGCCTGATCCCTGATCCTTCCAGGAAAAATAAAAGAACCGTAGCTATTTCTCTCATCATCTAGTTAATTGGTATATCCAGAGGGTGGAATTCTGTTGAACAAGAGAAAGAAACAGCTTTGATACACACAGCAGGGTGGGTGGACTTTGAAAACATGCTCATTGTAAGAAGCCAGGCATAGTAGCACCTGACTGTTTAGGTTCCAGTTCCAGTTGTTGGAGAGGGAAGCTAGATCAGAGGTTGCTGGGGAAAGCAGAGCAGAGCGATTCTCTCCCAACACTCGAGAGAGGGGTTAGTTACAGAGTGTCAGGATATACAGCAGACACTGTCCGACTTCTGAAAAGGGTGATTTTGGTGGTCTGTTCATCTTAAGAGATGAGTCCTTGGGGCGGGAGAGATAGCATGGAGGTAGGGCGTTTGCCTTGCATGCAGAAGGGTGGTGGTTCGAATCCTGCCATTCCATATGGTTCCCCCAGCCTGCCAGGAGCGATTTCTGAGCATAGAGCCAGGAGTAACCCCTGAACACTGCCGGTGTGACTGAAAAACCAAAAAAAAAAAAAAAAAAAAAAAAAAGTGAGAATTTTCCCCAAACTTAAACTACTTTTGAAGAAATATTCTTTTAAATAAACTTTCATCATCTATGCTAAAAAATCTCTATCTTCTTGCAAGCAGCCGATCCAGGACCAAAGGTGGTTGGTTCGAATCCTGGTGTCCCATATGGTCCCCTGTGCCTGCCAGGAGCTATTTCTAAGCACAGCTAGGAGTAACCCCTGAGCACAGTCGGGTGTGGCCCAAAAGCCAAAAAAAAAAAAAAAATCTATCTAGAAAATGGCAACTCGGGCCGGAGAGATAGCATGGAGGTTAAAGCATTTGACTTGCATGCAGCAGGACGGTGGTTCGAATCCCGGCATCTCATATGGTCCCCAGAGCCTGCCAGTAGCGATTTCTGAGTGTAGAGCCAGAAATAACCCCTGAGCCCTCTAGGGTGTGATCCCCCTCAAAAAAATTAAAAAAAATAAAAAAGAGGGGCCGGCGAGATAACACGGAGGTAAGGTGTGTGCCTTGCCTACAGAAGGATGGTGGTTCGAGTCCTGGCATCCCATATGGTCCCCTGTGCCTGCCAGGGGCGATTTCTTAGTGTAGAGCCAGGAGTAACCCCTGAGCGCTGCCGGGTGTGACCCAAAAACCAAAAAAAAATAAAAAGAAAGATGAGTCCTCTAAAATTGATAAAGCTTTTTTGCTAAGAATGTTCTGTGTGCTGGTTCGGTACTCAGGGTTCAATACTTCAGAGACCAAGATCCGGACACCCGATGGGAAAGTGTGGCCAGAGGCCGAGTTTCAGAACCTCAGCAGAGAACTATACCGTGACATGGCGCTTCATTTGGCAGGTGAGAGCATGCTTTCTCAGGATTAAGTGTACGGATTTTACCTTGTAAACTAGACTCGTCACCAGGCCACTAGTTTCCCTTCATAGCCATGTTCCACGTACTTGTGGAGTGGACACTTATTTTCCTTCATGATGCTCTCTTAGCCTCCAGGCTTGAGATTAGTGTATATGGTTTTGAGACAGAAATGAGGCTCAATCCTTATGTCAGATAAATACATCTAGTTTCAGACTTTAAATAAATAGACTTGATGCTGAATGCAAACTGGGGGAAGGTGACAAGGGTGATTTGGAATCATTAGAGGACTTGACACATTTGTTCCTGCTTTTCAGATGATAGCTCTGTGAAAGAGAAACCTACTGAAAAAAATAAAGAGAAGAAAATAGTCAAGCCAGTACGGAAAGTTCAGAAAGTAGCACAGTTATCAAGTCCAGAAGGCAAAGCAGGTTTGTTCTTTCAGCATTATGGCTATCCTCAGGTGGCACCTTAATGATTTGGCATCAGCTTGTGAATAAATGTTCATTAACCAGAAAACCACACCTAGAATGTCATTCTTGGTTTCCATATAGAATGCTGGGGATCAGGGGCCGGAGTGATAGCACAGAGGTAAGCATTTGCTTTACCCGAGGCCAACCTAGAATGGACCCTGGTTCGATCCCCAGCATACTGTATTGTCCCCCAACCTGCCAGGAGCAAGTTCTGAATGTAGAGCCAGTAATAATCCCTGAGCACTGCTGCTTGGTGTGGCCCAAAAACCAAAAAAAAAAAAAAAAAGAATGCTGGGGATTGAACCTGGGTTGGCCACATGCGGGGCAAGCCATCTCCCTTCTGTATGGCCTCCCCTTCAGCACCTATATAGGAGAATCTTACTGATGGATTTATATAGAAAATCTTGTTTATCTTGCTGGCATAGTTAAGCCCTTTTACACGACATTCTTATTTTAGATGTGGGGCACCAGAGCAGTAGCACAGTGGTTAGGATGTTTGCCTTTCCTGGCCGATTCAGGTTTAATCCTATATGGTTCCCTGAGCTCACCAGGAGTGATCTCTGAGTGCAGAGCCAGGAATAAATCCTGAACATTGTCGAATATGACTAAAATAAAATTGAGGGTGGGGATCCTTTTTTCTGCCTACTGCCTTTTGGTTATTAGAGCATTCATGAATTACAAGAAATCAGGTGAATGGACCATTGGAAGCCAATAGGAAGCATTTGTTTCTGTCCTGTCACACACTAGGCCAGATCCCATGATTTCATGGTCCATACATTACTCACCCGGCTCTATTACAATGTCTTTTTTTTTTTTTTTTGGTGGGAGCCTACATTAGGGTGTCAGGGGAATCATGATGTGCTGGAGAATGAACTTGCGCAAAGCAAAATCCCTATCCTCTCTATTACTGCTCTGGCCCCAAAGTCTTTCTTATAAATAGGATAATGCAGTATCACAGAAAGTTAGAACAGAAAGCTGTAGCTTCATAGTATTAGTTGTAATAATTACAATATTCATTGTAATATATATGTACATATATAAGCATATACATATTTTAGGTAGCAGTCGTCTGATAAGTACATCTTCTTGGCGAGATGGACAAAAACTAGTTAAGAAGATTCTAGGACCTGCGCCCAGAGTGGAACCAAAAGAGCGAAGAGCAGCATCAAGTGACAGAAGTGGAAGAGAAAGAACTGTGAAATCCGGTGGGTAGTTACTTAATTAAGTCAAACAATCTCAGTAAAACTGGAGAAAAGCTTCTTGGGCTTGGCAAGTACTATAGAATAGTCAGAAATAATCCTGATAATGTTTTTGAGATTTTACTCTTAATTTTTCTCTCTCTTCCATATTTTTTTCTCTCATTAAATTCTTTAATGTTTGTTTTGGGGCCACACCATGTAGTGCTCAGGCTTACTCATGGCTCTGCTCAGGCATCATTCCTCTTAGGGACCATATGTAATGTGGAGGCTTGGCCATGTGCAAGGCATATTAATCCCTATACTATCATTTTAGCTCTTTAATTCTTTCCTGGGGGTAGGTGCTATCAGGATTTCCCACATATAAGACATTTGTTTCATCATTGAGCTATATCCCTGGCGATATTTTGGATGTAAATATAGCTCAAAAAAGGGAAAATGTTCTATTGTATCCATGGATAATTCTGAAGTGTTAGGAACCTTTATTAAGGATTCCAGTTCATGGGCCAGAGCGGTGGTGCAAGCAGTAGATCGTTTGCCCTGCAAGCACTAACCTAGGACAGACTGTGGTTCATCCCCTGGCATCCCATGGGGTCCTCCAAGTCAGGAGTGATTTCTGAGTGTATAGCTAGGAGTAACCCCTGAGCATCATCGGGTGTGGCCCAAAAACTAAAAAAAAAACCCAAAAAACCAAAAAAACCCAAGAATTTCAGTCCTGGGCTGGAGTGATAGCGCAGCAGTAGGGCATATGCCTTACATACAGCTGACTCAGGATGGACCTGGGTTCAACCCCCAGTGTCCTAAATGGTCCCCCAAGCCAGGAGCGATTTCTGAGCGCATAGCTAGGAGTAACCCCTGAGCGTCACTGGGTGTGGCCTCCCCCTCCCCCAAAAGAAAGAATTCCAGTCCATGGCGGGAAATGTGCACTAGGCAAAGGATTGGAATTGGAGCATTATGTGGCCAAAGCTCAACCATTAAGTTTTTTAACTCTGTATCTCATGGTGATTCAATTAAAAAGAAAATTTAAAAGAATTACAATCCAACTAGAGAGAAAGTGCATACTTTGCATGTGGGGAGCCCCTGGTTTTGTCTCTGGCCCCACACAAGGTCCCCTGAAGCACCACTAAGAGTGATCCTCTCTCTGTCCAGCCATAGATTGCCTCAGAGGGCTGGATATGGGATCCTATGAAAAGAATAGCCACTGTGCACCAATAGATGTGGCCCTTACCCCCAAACAGAAACAGGCTGGCTGTGTCATCAACACCTTCCGCCTTAAATAAAATAATAATAAAAAATAAAATAAATAGGGCCGGGCGGTGGCGCTCGAGGTAAGGTGCCTGCCTTACCTGCGCTAGCCTAGGAGACGGACCGCGGTTCGATCCCCCGGCGTCCCATATGGTCCCCCAAGCCAGGAGCGACTTCTGAGCGCATAGCCAGGAGTAACCCCTGAGCGTCACCAGGTGTGGCCCAAAAACCAAAAAAAATAAAATAAAATAAAATAAAATAAATAAAATAAAACTTTTTGTTTTTGGACCACTCTTGGAGATACTCAGGGTTAAGGAATCACTTTTGGCAGTACTCAGAGGACCATATAGGATGCTCAAGTTCTTTTTGTTTTTTTTTTTTCCATTTTTTGGTTTTTGGGTCACTCCTGGCAGTGCTCAGGGGTTACTCCTGGCTCTCCACTCAGAAACCACTCCGAGTAGGCTCAGGGGACCATATTGGGATGCCGGGATTCGAACCACTGTCCTTCATTATGCAAGGCAAACGCTCTACCTCCATGTTATCTCTCCGGCCCCAGATGCTGAGATTCTTATTTAAGTCGGCCTTGTGCAAGGCAAGCTCCTCCCTGATGTACTATTTGTTTGCACCTAAAAATAATTCTTTAAAAACTAGAGGGTACCGGAATTTAAACCACCATCTGTTCTGGATTGGCTGCGTGCAAAGCAAATGCCCTACCGCTGTGCTATCTCTCCGGCCCCAAATATACATTTTTAAATACCTAGGAAGTACCTAGTAATTTAGAAGATTCTAATTCTTTTCCAAAAAAAGATGTCTTTTAGGGGCTGGAGCGATAGCACAGTGGTAAGGTGTTTGCCTTGCATGCGGTCAACACAGGATGGACCCCGGTTCAAATCCTGGCATCCCTTATGGTCCCCTATACCTGCCAGGATCGACTTCTGAGCGTAGAGCCAGGAGTAACCCTGGAGCACCGATGGGTGTGACCCAAAATCAAAACAAAACAAATGGGCCGGAGCAGTGGCACATTGGTAGGGGTGTTTGCCTTTCAAGTGGCTGACCTAGGACAGACCACAGTTCGATCCTCTGGCGTCCTAAATGGTCCCCAAGCCAGAAGCGATTTCTGAGTGCATAGCCAGGAATAACCCCTGAGCGTCACAGGGTGTGGTCCAAAAACCAAGCCAAACCAAACAATAAAAAGATGTTTTTAGGGACCAAGTCATTAGTACAACAGGTAGGGCTTTTGCCTGCTTGTAACTAACCAGATTCCATTGTGGCATCCCAGGAGTGAATCCTGAGCAGATGCTAGAAGTAACCCCTGAGCACTGCTGTGTGTAGACCAAATTCCCCCATTAAGAGTTTTATTTAGAAGATAGTATAGGAGATTTAGAAACCCATAACATTTTATGATTTTTCTCTTCAGTGGAACAAGTCTTCAGAATAAGTCTAGAATTATGATTGCTCACTAATAGTCTGTTGTTTGCAGGGGGCCCCATTGGAAGAGCTGAATCTGATCCTCGACTGGATGTCACATCCCTGCATCTTCCACGGGGCTCAGATCGGTCCAGGAGCAGAGTCCAGGCAGAAAGCAGCGCTAAGAGGGTGGCTTCGTCCCTCCCTGCACAGAAGCCAGAAGAAAACACTGCCTTAAACACAGACTTTCTGCCCGATGCCATCCGGGGCATCCTGGATGACCTGCAGCTGGATTCTGCGACCCAGGCACCCAGACAGGAGGGCATCGAGTCACAGAACCGGCCCCCGGCAGTCTCACTCCAGGCCCCTCCAAGAAGTCACAGCCCTGTGAAGAGAAAACCTGACAAGGTGGCAGCGAGTGACGAGCCCCCTGTGATTTCCAAAAAGCGCCATTATGACTCAGACCAGGTGCGACAGTACATCATTCGGCAGCAGGAGGAGAGGAAGAGGAAGCAGAATGAGGAGAAGAAGGCGCAGAAAGAGGCCACGGAACAGAAGAACAAACGGCTGCAGGAGCTGTACCGCCGGCAGAAGGAAGCCTTTGCCAAAGGCAGGAACTCTGCTGCTGAGCAGGTAGCTTCATCCCGGCGGCTGCAGGAGACCTATTCCAAGCTGCTTCAAGAGAAGGCCTTGTTGGAGGAGCCCAGTGTGCAGTGCACAGAGCAGAACACGCAGGTACCTCTGCGCCAGGACACAGTCCATACAGGGCAGGGCATGCAGGGAAAAGACACACGGGGCAGGACATGCAAGGACAGGGCTCATGGGTGCAGGACCTACTGGAGACAGGACACGTGGGGGCAGGACAGGGGTTCCTCTGCAGTAGAGCAGGACCCCTCAGGAACATGATCCATACAGGGCAGGATGCAGGATCATTTAGGTCCGTGTTCATACAGAGGACCATTTTCAGGGGTTTGAGCTGCTTGTTTGCCCTTCTTTTTTGGAGGGGGAGGGTTAGGGCTACACCCAGTGATGCTCAGAAATCACTACTGGCTATATGCTCAGAAATCACTACTGGCTTGGGGGACAATATGGGATGCTGGGGGAATTGAACCGCGGTTCGTCCTGGGTTAGTGCTTGCAAGGCAAATGCCCTACTGCTTGTGCCACCACTCTGGCCCCTTATTCGCCCTCCTTTGTAGCCACTGCTCGCCATTCCTGTACCCGGGCAGGCCCTGGTAAGGAAACTGCAGTGTTGCCTCTTGGGAAATTGTAGTTGGGTCGTTTGAAATATTAGTGAGTGATCAAGAGTTTCTTAGCAATCTTGTCATTGCTATTGTTGTGTAACATGTACCTAGTGCCAGAAACTGCCTCATTTCCATCCTGTAATTGAGCAAGTAAATAAATGAAAAGCTCAGTTTGGTGATTTAGATTACAGCTTGAAAATTTTTTTTCTTTTTTTATTTTGTTTTGTTTTGTTTTTTTGGGGCCATACCTGGTGACGCTCGGGGTTACTCCTGGCTATGTGCTCAGAAATCACTCCTGGCTTGGGGGACCATATGGGATGCCGGGGGATGGAACCTTTGTTCGTCCTAGGCTAGCACAGGCAAGGCAGGCACCTTACCGCTCCAGCCCCTTTTTTCTTGTTTTTAAGACATAATGGCACTGAAACAATGCCACAGCCATGCACTATTTATTATAGGACATTGAAGAACTCTCAATGGTGGCCAAGTCCTTCCTTACAACCCAGTGAAAGACACAGAGCTTAATAGGATTCTACTTAACTGGTGAAAAAAGCCTAGATTCAGAAAACATTCTTCTTTGGGGCCGGAGAGAGCACAGTAGTAAGGCCTTGCATGCAGAAGAATGGTGGTTCGAATCCTGGCATCCCATATGGTCCCCTGAGCCTGCTGGGTGATTTCTTTTTTTTTTTTTTGCTGGGTGATTTCTGAGCGTAGAGCCAGGAGTAACTCCTGAGCGCTGCCGGGTGTGACCCAAAAACCAAGAAATAGAAACAAAAAAAAGAAAAGAAAAGAAAAGAAAACATTCTTCTAATTATATCATTTTGCTGTCAGTTTTAACAGCCATTTTTTTCTAAATTTAAATGGGTTTTATTTGAGAGAAAAAGGTTTTCGATTCATGGTCTTTGCAGGCAGAGAATGACTTGGTATTTCTCTTGCACGCTTTCTGCCTACCTATGTCTGGTGGACAAATTGAATGTCTTTTTCTCCTAGATCAGACCAGCGTACCAGCCATCCGGGGAATCGGACAAAGAGAACAAAGCACAGGAACGTCCCCCCAGTGCATCATCCAGCAGCGACATGTCCCTGTCTGAACCCCTACAGCCTCTTACAAAGTAAGGAGGGGATAAAAGTGGGTGATAGTCTTTCTGAAAAGGCTGACATAATCTGTGCCTGGCGCCTTTTGCAGGTTTATGAGAACAGTGGTTTACTTAGGACTCACTCATTAATATCTTCTGACGGCTCCCTGAACATAGAACACATATGTCCCTGTACATGCCATGTCCTATTCCCTAGTTCAGTTTTTTTTTTGTTTGTTTGTTTGTTTTTGGGCCACACTCGGTGGCACTCAGAGGTTACTCCTGGCTCTGTGCTCCTGGCTGGCACGGGGGTGAAGGGTTGGGGTTGGGGGTGGGGATGGGGATGGGGACGGACGGACCATATGGGATGCTGGGATTTGAACCATCCATCTTGGATTACTGCATGCAAGGCAAACGCCCTTCTGTTATGCTATCTCTCCGACTCCGACTTTCCCTTGTTCAGGTTTTTTTTTTTTTTTTTTTTTTTTTTGCTTTTATGGGGCCATACCCGGTGACATTCAAGGGTTACTCCTGGCTATCGCTCATAAATCGCTCCTGGCTCCGGGGACCATATGGGACGCTGGGGAATCGAACCAAGGTTTGTCCTAGATTGGCCATTGCAAGACAAATGCCCTACTGCTGTGCTATCACTCTGACTCCCCCTTGTTCAGTTTTTGTGCTCAGAGATCGCTCCTGGCTCAGGCGACCATATGGGATGCTGGGGAATCGAACCACTGTCTGTCCTAGATTTGCAAGGCAAATGCCCTACCACTTGTGCCACCGCTCCTGCCCCCCTTATTCAGTTTTGATATAGACTTTATGCCTGTGTAGGAGTTGAGCCTCTGGGGAATCAAGTGCAGATAGAAGTGATCTCCCTTTCTGTGCACCAAACAGTCCGTGTTGGTTGAAATTTGAGGAATTGTGACTCATTTTGTCTTAGATTTTCTTAAGAATTGTTTTTGCTGTTTGTAATACGTTTTTTTTTTTTTTTTTTTTTTTTTTCAAAAAAATGAAATAGATAGTGCATTCAGGTGATTTCAAGATTATGTGGTCATAAATTATCTTTGACAGTAATCATTTGTGGAAAGAGAGATTTTGAGATTTGGGAAGGCACAAGTAAAAATCAGATTACTTGGGCCCGGAGAGATAGCACAGCGGTGTTTGCCTTGCAAGCAGCCGATCCAGGACCAAAGGTGGTTGGTTTGAATCCCGGTGTCCCATATGGTCCCCCGTGCCTGCCAGGAGCTATTTCTGAGCAGACAGCCAGGAGTAACCTCTGAGCACCGCCGGGTGTGACCCAAAAACCAAAAAAAAAAAAAATCAGATTACTTTTTGGGCCAGAGGGATAGCACAGTGGTAGGGCAATTGCTTACATGCAGCTCACATAGGACAGACTTGGTATTGATTCCTGAGCCTGCCAGGAGCGATTTTTGAGGACAGAGCCATGAGTAACCCCTGAGCATCGCCTAGTGTGGC
This sequence comes from Suncus etruscus, assembly GCF_024139225.1. Taxonomy (NCBI): domain Eukaryota; kingdom Metazoa; phylum Chordata; class Mammalia; order Eulipotyphla; family Soricidae; genus Suncus; species Suncus etruscus. The sequence goes on along the minus strand of NC_064854.1, from coordinate 55,153,125 downwards.
CCAAAAGCAAAACAAAAAAAAATTTCAAATCACTTTTTTAATATTGGGTTAACATACATTATTCTCTTCCCCTTCTTATCTGCCCCAAGAACAGTATTGGTGAAAAAATATTTATTGAGAACTTTTTTTTTTTTTTTGATAGAAATCCTAGTTTTATTTATTTTTTTTATTTAAACACCTTGATTACATACATGATTGTGTTTGGGTTTCAGTCATAAAAGGAACACCACCCATCACCAGTGCAACATTCCCATCACCCAAGTCCCAAATCTCCCTCCTCCCCACCCAACCCCCGCCTGTACCCTAAACAGGCTCTACATTTCCCTCATACATTCTCAATATTAGGACAGTTCAAAATGTAGTTATTTCTCTAACTAAACTCATCACTCTTTGTGGTGAGCTTCCTGAGGTGAGCTGGAACTTCCAGCTCTTTTCTCTTTTGTGTCTGAAATTTATTATTGCAAGAATGTCTTTCATTTTTCTTAAAACCCATAGATGAGTGAGACCATTCTGCGTTTTTCTCTCTCTCTCTGACTTATTTCACTCAGCATAATAGATTCTGTGTACATCCATGTATAGGAAAATTTCATGACTTCATCCCTCCTGACAGCTGCATAATATTCCATTGTGTATATGTACCACAGTTTCTTTAGCCATTCGTCTGTTGAAGGGCATCTTGGTTGTTTCCAGAGTCTTGCTATGGTAAATAGTGCTGCAATGAATATAGGTGTAAGGAAGGGATTTTTGTATTGTATTTTTGTGTTCTTAGGGTATATTCCTAGGAGTGGTATAGCTGGATCGTATGGGAGCTCGATTTCCAGTTTTTGGAGGAATCTCCATATTGCTTTTCATAAAGGTTGAACTAGACGGCATTCCCACCAGCAGTGGATAAGGGTTCCTTTCTCTCCACATCCCCGCCAGCACTGTTTGTTCTCATTCTTTGTGATGTGTGCCATTCTCTGTGGTGTGAGGTGGTATCTCATTGTTGTTTTGATTTGCATCTCTCTGATGATTAGTGATGTGGAGCATTTCTTCATGTGTCTTTTGGCCATTTGTATTTCTTCTTTGTCAAAGTGTCTGTTCATTTCTTCTCCCCATTTTTTGATGGGATTAGGTGTTTTTTTCTTGTAAATTTCTGTCAGTGCCTTGTATATTTTGGAGATTAGCCCTTTGTCTGATGGGTATTGGGTGAATAGATTCTCCCACTCAGTGGGTGGCTCTTGTATCCTGGGCACTATTTCCTTTGAGGTGCAGAAGCTTCTCAACTTAATATATTCCCATCTGTTAATCTCTGTTTTCACTTGCTTGGAGAGTGCAGTTTCCTCCTTGAAGATGCCTGAAGTCTCAATGTCCTGGAGAGTTTTGCCTATGTGTTGTTCTATATATCTTATGGTTTGGGGTCGGATATCGAGGTCTTTAATCCATTTGGATTTTACCTTCGTACATGATGTTAGCTGGGGGTCTAAGTTCAATTTTTTGCAAGTGGCTAGCCAGTTGTGCCAACACCACTTGTTGAAGAGGCTTTCCTTGCTCCATTTAGGATTTCCTGCTCCTTTATCAAAAATTAGGTGATTGTATGTCTGGGGAACATTTTCTGAGTATTCAAGCCTATTCCACTGATCTGAGGGTCTGTCCTTATTCCAATACCATGCTGTTTTGATAACTATTGCTTTGTAGTAAAGTTTAAAGTTGGGGAAAGTAATTCCTCCCATATTCTTTTTCCCAATGATTGCTTTAGCTATTCTAGGGTGTTTATTGTTCCAAACAAATTTCAAAAGTGCCTGATCTACCTCTTTGAAGAATGTCATAGGTATCTTTAGAGGGATAGCGTTGAATCTGTATAACGCCTTGGGGAGTATTGCCATTTTGATGATGTTAATCCTGCCAATCCACGAGCAGGGCATGTGTTTCCATTTCCGCGTGTCCTCTCTTATTTCTTGGAGCAGAGTTTTATAGTTTTCTTTGTATAGGTCTTTCACATTTTTAGTCAAGTTGATTCCAAGATATTTGAGTTTGTGTGGCACTATTGTGAATGGGGTTGTTTTCTTAATGTCTATTTCTTCCTTATTACTATTGGTGTATAGAAAGGCCATTGATTTTTGTGTGTTAATTTTGTAGCCTGCCACCTTGCTATATGAATCTATTGTTTCTAGAAACTTTTTGGTAGAGTCTTTAGGGTTTTCTAAGTAGAGCATCATGTCATCTGCAAACAGTGAGAGCTTGACTTCTTCTTTCCTATCTGGATTCCCTTGATATCTTTTTCTTGCCTAATCGCTATAGCAAGTACTTCCAGTGCTAGGAATAGGAGTGGTGAGAGAGGACAGCCTTGTCTTGTGCCAGAATTTAGAGGGAAGGCTTTTAGTTTTTCTCCATTGAGGATAATATTTGCCACTGGCTTGTGGTAGATGGCCTTAACTATATTGAGAAAGGTTCCTTCCATTCCCATCTTGCTGAGAGTTTTGATCAAGAATGGGTGTTGGACCTTGTCAAATGCTTTCTCTGCATCTATTGATATAATCATGTGGTTTTTATTTTTCTTGTTGTTGATGTTGTGTATTATGTTGATAGACTTACGGATGTTAAACCATCCTTGCATTCCTGGGATGAAACCTACTTGATCGTAGTGGATGATCTTCTTAATGAGGTATTGAATCCTATTTGCCAGGATTTTGTTGAGGATCTTTGCATCTGCATTCATCAGCGATATTGGTCTGTAATTTTCTTTTTTCGTAGCATCTCTGTCTGGTTTAGGTATCAAGGTGATGTTGGCTTCATAAAAGCTATTTGGGAGTGTTTCCACTTGTTCAATTTCATGAAAGAGTCTTGCCAGGATTGGTAGTAGTTCCTCTTGGAAAGTTTGATAGAATTCATTAGTGAATCCATCTGGGCCTGGGCTTTTGTTTTTGGGCAGACTTTTGATTACCATTTTTATTTCATCAATGGTGATGGGGGTGTTTAGATATGCTACATCCTCTTCTTTCAACCGTGGAAGATTATAAGAGTCCAAGAATTTATCCATTTCTTCCAGGTTCTCATTTTTAGTGGCATAGAGTTTTTCAAAGTAGTTTCTGATTACCCTTTGAATCTCTGTCATATCAGTAGTGATCTCTCCTTTTTCATTCCTAATACGAGTTATCAAGTTTCTCTCTCTCTCTTTCTTTGTTAGGTTTGCCAGTGGTCTATCAATCTTGTTTATTTTTTCGAAGAACCAACTTCTGCTTTCGTTGATCTTTCGGATTGTTTTTTGGGTTTCCACTTCGTTGATTTCTGCTCTCAGCTTTGTTATTTCCTTCTGTCTTCCTATTTTTGGGTCCTTTTGTTGAGTACTTTCTAGTTCTAGTAGCTGTGTCATTAAGCTACTCAGGTAAGCTCCTTCTTCCTTCCTGATGTGTGCTTGCAAAGCTATAAATTTTCCTCTCAGTACTGCTTTTGCTGTGTCCCATAAGTTCTGATAGTTTGTGTCTTTATTGTCATTTGTTTCCAGGAACCTTTTGATTTCCTTCTTGATTTCATCTCGGACCCACTGGTTATTGAGTATGAGGCTGTTTAACTTCCAGGTGTTAAAGTTTTTCTTCTGAGTCCCTTTGGAATTCACAAATAATTTCAGAGCCTTGTGGTCAGCGAAGGTAGTCTGCAAAATTTCTATCCTCTTGATATTATGGAGGTATGTTTTATGTGCCAGCATGTAGTCTATCCTGGAGAATGTCCCATGTACATTGGAGAAGAATGTGTATCCAGGTTTCTGGGGATGGAGTGTCCTATATATATCCACTAGGCCTCTTTCTTCCATTTCTCTCCTCAGGTCTAGTATATTCTTGTTGGGTTTCAGTCTGGTTGACCTATCCAGTGTTGACAAAGCAGTGTTGAGGTCCCCCACAATTATTGTGTTGTTATTGATATTGTTTTTCAGATTTGTCAACAGTTGTTTGAAATATTTTGCTGGCCCCTCATTTGGTGCATATATGTTTAGGAGAGTTATTTCTTCCTGCTCTACATACCCCTTGATTAATATAAAATATCCATCTTTGTCCCTTACAACCTTCCTGAGTATAAAGTTTGCATTATCTGATATTAGTATGGCCACTCCAGCTTTTTTATGGGTGTTGTTTGCTTGGATAACTTTTCTCCAGCCTTTTATTTTGAGTCTATGTTTGTTCTGACTATTCAGGTGCGTTTCTTGTAGGCAGCAGAAGGTTGGATTGAGTTTTTTGATCCATTTAGCCACTCTGTGTCTCTTAACTGGTGCATTTAGTCCATTGACGTTGAGAGAAAGAATTGTCCTGGGATTTAATGCCATCTTTATATCGAAATTTGGTGTGTCTTTTGGTCAGTCTTGTCTTAGATTAGGTCTTTCAGTTTTTCTCTTAAGACTGGTTTTGAGTCTGTAAAGTTTCTGAGCTGTTTTTTGTCTGTGAAACCATGTATTCTTCCGTCAAACCGGAAAGTGAGTTTTGCTGGGTACAGTATTCTAGGTGAAGCATTCATTTCATTCAGTCTTGTCACAATATCCCACCACTGCTTTCTGGCATTTAGTGTTTCTGGTGACAGGTCTGCTGTAAATCTCAAGGATGCTTGCTTGAATGTAATTTCCCCTTTTGATCTTGCTGTTTTCAGAATTCTGTCTCTATCTGTGGGATTTGTCATTGTGACTAGGATGTGTCTTGGGGTGGTTTTTCTTGGGTCTCTTTTGGTTGGTACTCTTCGAGCATGCAGGATTTGATCACATATATTCTTTAGCTCTGGGAGTTTCTCTTTAATGATGTTCTTGACCGTTGATTCTTCCTGGAAATTTTCTTCTTGGGTCTCTGGGACTCCAATGATTCTTAAGTTGTTTCTGTTTTTTTTTTTTTTTTTTTTTGGTTTTTGGGCCACACCCGGTAACGCTCAGGGGTTACTCCTGGCTATGTGCTCAGAAGTTGCTCCTGGCTTGGGGGACCATATGGGACACCGGGGGATCGAACCGCGGTCCGCCCAAGGCTAGCGCAGGCAAGGCAGGCACCTTACCTTTAGCGCCACCGCCCGGCCCCCAAGTTGTTTCTGTTGATCTTATCATAGACCTCTATTTTCATCTGTTCCCATTCTTTGACTAATTTTTCCATTGTCTGTTCATTTGTTTTAAGTTTTTTTTCCAATCTCTCCTGTTGTATGGAATTGTTATGTATCTCATCTTCCACAGCACCAAGTCTATTCTCAGCTTCTGATACCCTGTCCCAGAGCTTATCCATTTTGTCATTCACTTCGTTTACTGATTTTTTCAGGCCTGTTATTTGACATGTTATTTCAGTTTGGAGTTTTGTGATTTCTGTCTTCATATTTTCTTGATTCTTATTAGTGTTCTGTTCTATTCTATTCATGGTTTCTTTGAGTTCTTTGAGTATATTCCATATTGCTACTCTAAAGTCCTTATCTGAGAGATTGATTAGTTGGTTGGTCGTTAACTGGTCATCAGAATTGTCATCTTCATTCTCTATGTCTGATGCTGGCCTGCGTTGTTTCCCCATTGTCACAATTGTATTGTGGGTTTTTCTACATGTTGTGGTGGTATTCATTGGTTATATGATGCAGGCAACACACTTCTCTGGCTCCGCCCTTTCTGGATGGGCCGACTTGCCTCCAAGGTAGGGGAGTCCTCCGTGGATGAAGCCTCACACAGGATCAAATCTTAGGCCCAAGCACGCAGCAGAGAAGACAGTCTGGAGAGAAATTCTTGCTTCTGTGATCCAGCACAGTTCTTAGTGTGGTTTTTTTCTTCTTGTGATGGTGTTCTTTTTTTTAGAAAGAGCGCACGGCTGCGTAGCGAAGTGGAGCTAAGTGCCTTCTGGAGCCTCTTTTCAGCCCACTCTCAGGAGGTTCACGCAACAGGATAGCAGAGAGACACACACAGGCAGCACTCACAGTTTTTCACAGTCGGGCCCCACTGGTCAGGCGTAGTTTTCACTCACTCGCTGGGCAGCTTCAGAATGCTGTATTTTTGGGGTTCACTTCCCAGGACTCTGAGGAGAGTCACTGGCTCGCTGGGTAGCTTCCGAATGTAGTTTCTTTGGTGTTCGCTTCCCAGGGCTCTGAGACCTTCCAGAGTTCAGGAAAGACAGAGAAGGGTAGGACAGGGCTCCCTTCCGGTGCTCAGTTTCCTCAGAAGAAGCACAGCCGGGTGGAGACTTTGCAGGTAGAGCAATCAGCACTCTGCCTGGAAACCCCCACATCCAGCCATTTCTTACTCACTCACTGGCTCGCTGGATAGCTCCCGAATGTAGTTTCTTTGGGGTTCGCTTCCCAGGGCTCTGAGGAGAGCTTCCAGAGTTCAGGAAAGACAGAGAAGAGTAGGACAGGGCTCCCTTCAGGTGCTCAGTTTCTGGTTCGCTGGGTAGCTTCCAAATGTAGTTTCTTTGGGGTTCGCTTCCCAGGGCTCTGAGGAGAGCTTCCAGAGTTCAGGAAAGACAGAGAAGGGTAGGACAGGGCTCCCTTCTGGTGCTCAGTTCCTCAGAAGAAGCACAGCCCGGTGGAGACTCTGCAGGTAGAGCAATCAGTACTCTGCCTGGAAACCCCCACATGCAGCCATTTCTCACTCACTCACTCACTGGCTTGCTGGGTAGCTTCCGAATGTAGTTTCTTTGGGGTTCGCTTCCCAGGGCTCTGAGGAGAGCTTCCAGAGTTCAGGAAAGACAGAGAAGGGTAGGACAGGGCTCCCTTCCGGTGCTCAGTTCCTCAGAAGAAGCACAGCCCGGTGGAGACTCTGCAGGTAGAGCAATCAGCACTCTGCCTGAAAACCCCCACATGCAGCCATTTCTCACTCACTCACTGGCTCGCTGGGTAGCTCCCGAATGTAGTTTCTTTGGGGTTCGCTTCCCAGGGCTCTGAGGAGACCTTCCAGAGTTCAGGAAAGACAGAGAAGAGTAGGACAGGGCTCCCTTCCGGTGCTCAGTTTCCTCAGAAGAAGCACAGCCGGGTGAAGACTCTGCAGGTAGAGCACTCAGCACTCTGCCTGGAAACCCCCACATGCAGCCATTTCTCACTCACTCACTGGCTCGCTGGGTAGCTTCCGAATGTAGTTTCTTTGGGGTTCGCTTCCCAGGGCTCTGAGGAGAGCTTCCAGAGTTCAGGAAAGACAGAGAAGGGTAGGACAGGGCTCCCTTCCGGTGCTCAGTTCCTCAGAAGAAGCACAGCCTGGTGGAGACTCTGCAGGTAGAGCAATCAGCACTCTGCCTGAAAACCCCCACATGCAGCCATTTCTCACTCACTCACTGGCTCGCTGGGTAGCTCCTGAATCTTATTGAGAACTTTTTAGATTCTAATCCCTGATCGAAAATATTTTCAATGTGGACCAGCAGGTAAAAGTGTTTGCCTTGACATGGCCAACCTGGGTTTGATCCCCGATCCCTCACATTCCTTATGGCTCTCTGAGTACCACCAAGAGTGATTCCTGACTGCAGTCAGGAATAACCTCTGAGCATCATTGGGTATAGCTCAAGAACTAAGAAAAAAGTATTTGCTTATTTATTCCTTGTACTTCCTCAAGTTAGATGCTGTCAATATATTCCTATTTCACAGTCTCCTAAGATGTGAAGTTTCACAGTATTTTTTTAGGTTGTAAATGGGAGCAGAGACAGATTGCCCCCACATTGACTCTCATCTGATTCTTCTCTCCTCCTCTCCATACAGTGCTGATTTTCCCTCCCCTCCCTCCTTCCCTTCCTTCCTTTCTCACACCTGGCTTACTCAGGGACCATATAAGATGCTGGGGATTGAACCCAGATCAGTAACGCAAATGTCCTCCCCCCTGAGCTGTGCCTTCAGCCCCTAGAATGCTATTTATCAGGCAGGTGCTCTGTTACTGGTAGAGAATGGGGAGACAAAAAGGACTGCATAGAGTCAAGTAAGACCTTAATCGCTCCTGTGTGCCAGCCATCCACTTTATCAATAGCAGTGAGTTAAGGACAGCGATAAATGTCCATGCCACAGAGGCAATAACACTGAATCATGAGACCCAAACTTGAACAACCAAACTCAAAAAGCTGCCTGTCAAGAAGGCTGGCTTGGGGTAAGGAGATCTAGGGGAGGGAACCTGGGAACACTGGTAGAGCCAGGAGTAAGCCCCTGAGCGCTGCTGGGTATGACCCAAAAAGTATTAAATAGGGCCTCTCTCTCCTTGCTGGGTTGTGTTTTCGTTTCTAATGTTCTCAGGTTTGTTGGCATTGGCTGTGCTTTTAGGTTGGGGAAAAATCATGACTTTTAGCAATTGCTGGCAGCTCTCTGAACCATTGCTGCATTAAGTGACATTTTTTGACTTTGTCTCCAGACGGGATGTGATGGGATCCACCTGGGTGCAGCCTGATCGACTGAGCCCCCGAGTCTCCCAGTCCCAGCCACAGTCACAGCCTCTTGTTGGGGCCACAGGAAGTTTGCTCTCTCAACTCTTGAGTTTCGAGCATGGAGGAATCTTGCATCAGGATGTAGAATCTCTTTTGCCAACCCGGAAAATTCCCAACGTGGTTTCTGGGCCTTTGACTTTTACCCCTCAACCCTACATGACTTCACCAGCTGCTCTTCCCGACGCCTTGCTCAAGCCCAATGCCAGTCAGTATAAGAATAAATTTGACCGTATCGAAGCCCTGAAGGCCACAGCGGCCTCATTGTCCAGCCGGATTGAGAATGAAGCCAAGAAGTTAGCCGGGGCCAACATTAACTATGGGTCTGTGTGGAGCTCAGAATATGTGGGTGGCCCAGTGCCCCAGGAGGACCGGCCCTGGAGCAAGCCTCTGAGCCCACCTGTCAAAGAGGACACCGAAGATGTGTTCTCTGCCCGGATCCAGAAGATGCTGGGCACCTGTATATCTCATGCGACTTTCGAGGATGACCTTCCTGGCGTGGGCAACCTCAGTGAGTTTAAGAAACTGCCTGAGGTGATCAGGCCCCACAGTGCCATATCAAGTCTCAGAATCAGGTCTCCTGCGCCCAAACCAGAAGGGCTGCTAGCCCAGCTGTGCAAGAGGCCAGCGGACAGCTCCAGCTTGGATATGCAGGTCGCTTCTCCAGACAAGAACAAGCGGTCCCTTGGGTCCAGTACCGAGTCGGTCAGTGAGGGGCTGCTGCTGAGCGAAGGGAGTGTCTTGGAAGAAGAGGGGTGCCTGGCCAGCCGGCCACTTCCAAAGGTGTCAGATATCTTAAAAGACAAGGAGTTTTGTGCGGAGGAAAGAAACGCTTATGATCCTATCAAAGAGTTCCAGAAAGAAGCTGAAAAGTTTTTACCACTCTTTGGCCAGCTGAGTGGCAGCAAGCAAAGCACAAGCCCATGGGAAGAACTGGCCAAGGGAAGCCCTCATAGTGTCATTAACATCTTCACCAAGTCCTACCAACTATATGGCAAAGGTGAGAAGCAGAAGTGAGCCAAATCGTACCTATGTCCTCTCAAAGTTCTGGATCTGTACAGGGCAAAACTTATGGAGAGATTTCTGATGACTTGTTATGTGGCTATAGAGGTGTCTTGTTTTCCTTGCTGGTCATTGTTTAAATTGTTTGCAGTCTTCCAATAGATTCTTAGTGATTTGATCTTTACCTGTGTTATTTTTATTTCCGTTTTTGTCATAGAAATATTAGTTGATTTGTCAGTGGTAGAAATTGTTCTCAGGCAGGTGATATTTAGGATTGGTCTATGCCCGTTTTCTCCATAGTTTAGAACCTGAGTGGAAGATAAGTATATGTTTTGATACAGTGATTTGTGAGTCAGGGAGCCAAGTTGTGAAGAATTTACCCTAAACAATTATGTCTAAAGTTTTCCCTTTTTTTTTTTTTTTTTTTTTTTTTTTTTGCCTCCCTAAGCAGTTCTTATGGGACTCAGGTGCTGCCCACAACCCCATGGGGCCATCTGTGTTGAGGATGCAGTGACCAGCAGTCACTGCAGTGTTGGTTGGGGAACCCTGAAATGGACTGGATTAGACCCTCCAATGGACTGGGAGCCCATACATGGACAGCATGTGTCCTGCCCCTTTTCTGTCTCCCTAACACTTAAATTTGTAACCCTGGAAGTTTATATTGCAGTTTTTCTTCTTGATGACAGATTAGGTGCCTTCCAGTACCTCCCTCTGTTTCATGCATCTTCTGCTCACCTAAGCTGGGGATATCCTGGGAACAGTGAGACTGAGCCCAAGTCAGCTATGAATACTATTGTCTGGTTCCCACATGCATAGGAAATGTCTTATTTGGCAAATGAATTGTGCCCATGTCCCCATGATCCCTGTTTGGGTATCACCTTGCTTCACCGAGAATATTAGGATTTGACTATTTCATGATGGTCTTGTATGAAAGCAGTGACAGGAGTTCCTAAATCCATGTTGCTTTCCTCACTGGTGGCCTGTCTGGTTTCCTTATCTTTGCTCTCTACATGTTTCCATTCTTCCCCTTGATAGGCTTTGAAGACAGGCTGGAGAGAGGAGCGCCGGGGTCTCCCCGACCTTTGACTGCCGTTCCTGGCCCTTTGAGCAGTGCTTCCTATGAAGATGATTTTGTATCCTCCTCAGGGAATGGGACTTTGACAGACCGGAAATCAACTCTTGAGCCTAAGTAAGAAAGTGTTGGCAGGGTAGAATGAAATACAAAGCAGGAGTAAAAAGTGTTCACAGGAGCTTTGGTATTTGCTATCCTGACAGGTACCTCGTGCTGAGCCTGTGTCTGGGCTGCATAGCCCAGGGTTTGTCAGAGTGTGGTAGCGGGGCTGCCTAGCTTACCCACCCAACTCTCCTGCCTCATGGTGTTTATCTTTGGGCCAAGTATTTACCCTCCCAGCCCCTCAGGTTCTGGATCTGAAATGCAATAGTGCCTGTCTGATGGCATTCAATGATGTGGTGAGACCAAGTTGGTTAGCACAGTCCCCCCCACCCCACTCTGCAAACACAGAGGGGCTTGGGAAGTGCCAGGAGGCTAAGAAATGACTTTCCCTAATAGCACTGCCTACAGAGCCTTGATGTGACTACCCCAGGTCAGTGTAGACAGCTGCTCTTAATGTAGCTCATCCCTGAATCTTTGAGTAGCTTCTCATTGCAATTTCAGTCCAGTATCTCCATACAACTGCATTGATGCTATGAATTTGTTAACAGTGTTGGCAGCAGCACAGGTGTCCAGGAGGATCATTCTAGCAGAATGTCTACCGACGTCACCTCCCTGCGTTCCTCGGGGTCCCAGTCAGCTGCATCCTCACCATCTTCTTCCTCTTCGAAAGGGAAGAAAGGGAGGAAGGACAAGATGGAGTGTAAGCAGAACCCTCTGCAATGATGTTGCATCTTCTCAGTGGCTTTTTGCGGTGTTCCTAATTTTTTAAGTTTATTTATGCCCCCCCCCCCCCCCGTTGTCACTGGGACTGCAGGTTGAACATGTATGGATTTGGGGCTCAAACATGTTTTAGTTGGGGTGTCTCCTAGAGCTTGTGCTTCAGGATGGGGTGCTGGCATGCTTGGCTGTGGTCCCAGCACTCCTTTAGTTGTGCTGGACACACTCGGAGTGTTCTGCATGCTCTGTGACAAGTGCTCTCTAAGGATGAGTGTCACATATAGATGCTTTAGTTGTGCTCGCTTTATCAGTTATATGATACTTGGTACAGGAAGCTCCTGATCCTGGGATCAGGATCAGCCCTCTAAGTCCTGCTGCTTTCCAGGGCTGGACTCACTGTCTGGAAGTGCCCACAGTTCCCTTCTGGACGAGGACAGGCTGCACTTGGGCTCAGAATGTGGCTCTCACCAGGGAAAGACTTCAGGCAGCAGCACCAGGCTCCCTGCTAAAGACCTCGAGCAGAATCTCGACTTAGATAACACTTTGGAGGATCTTTCTGGGCACTCTGTGAGGTACAGTGATTTTGCATTTTACTGGGTATTTAGGTTTTGTTTTGTTTTGTTTTTGCTTTTTTGGGGGGTATTTAGAATTTCTATAGCCTCAATGACGATAGGATCCACTATGGTGGCCATCTCTGAGTGGGCTACCATTTCTCTTAGACATCTAGTCCTTAATTTTAGAACATTGTTCATCTTTCACTGGACAGTTATAAGCCCAGTCTTTTTTCTCTCCTACATACATCCACCACAGTTGGCTTACTTCTCTAACCTGGCCCCTGTCCTCTGCAGGGAACTTTGGTGATGGTGCCTTTGAGAATGGGTCTAGTTGTGTATTTTAAGTTCAAGCTCCTTGTTTTGGTTCCCACAAGACTCTGCTGTTTCCTGATTTCAGTGCATCTTCTGCTTCTATCTGAAATCACACACCTCACATTTGGAATCCCATCCCATGCTTTTTCTTTAATGCCATTCATGGTGTGCTTAGCCTGTTGCTTATCAGGTTATGCTTTACATACATACTCTTTAGTCCTTGTCACTATTTTTTTTTTTTTTTTTTGGCTTTTGGTTTTTGGACCACACACGACTGTGCTCAGGGGTTACTCCTGCCTGTCTGCTCAGAAATAGCTCCTGGCAGGCACGGGGGACCATATGGGACACCGGGATTCGAACCAACCACCTTTGGTCCTGGATCAGCTGCTTGCAAGGCAAACACCACTGTGCTATCCTTCTGGACCCCCAGCCCCTATCTTTGTTTGAAAATTTTCTTTGAGTACAGAGTCAGATACAGTTATGTTTTATACAATCCACTTGCACAGTTTTAGGTGGAATTTCAATTTCTTTGTTGAAATAAAAAAAATAAGAGATACTTAGATATTTTTTGTTTTGTTTTGTTTTGGGGCCACACCTGGTAATGTTCAGGGTTTACTCCTGGCTCTGCACTCAGAAATTATTCTTGGTGATGTTGGGAGGACCATATCAGTTGCCACAGATTGAACACAGGCCAACCTGCTGCATTATTGCACAGTCCCGAGATACTTATAATCGTATTGATAAAATGGAAAAGTTAAATAAAGTTATTTTTTTGTTTCGGGGCCATACCTAGCAGTGCTCAGGAGTTACTCCTGGCTCTACACTCAGGAATTACTTCTGTCAGTGCTTGGGGAACCAAGTGGGATGTCAGAGATTGAATTCAGGTTGGCCACGTTCAAGGCAAGCTCCCTCCCTGTTGTATTATCACACCAAACGCTCAAAGTTAAAAATTCTAAAGCAGAATCCATAACCAACCAGAACTGACAAATGCCTCATACTATATAGTTTAGACTAGGGTTGGTTTTTTTATTATTGCTGTTTTGTTTTTATGGGGCCCACATAATGGCTCTGTTAAGTCACTGAATGCATAACTGATAGCTTTAGAAATGAATGTGGGTAGAGTAATGCATGCTCTCTTCTAAGTCAACAAGCAATTCCTGAAGTGTTCTCCCTTTCTCTAATGTCTTTATAAATCAAAATTCTTTAGCGTGTCATCAGACAAGGGAAGAGCTCAGAAAACTCCAACTTCTCCCCTGTCTCCAAGCTCCCAGAAATTACTGCATTTTGACCTCCCAGGAACTTCACAAGAAAGATCCAAGTCTTCGGTGATGCTGCCTTCAGCCCCCACAACACTCGGCCCAGGTGCCACCTTCCCAGATCTGGCTGGCAGCAGGCCGACATCAGAGCGGGCAGCGTCACCAGGTAAGTACCCATGCAATTGGGTCCAGCAGGGTCATTGTTCCCAGACTCTCAGCCGAGGGTGCCCTGTGGCACATGAAGGTGACTGTTGTTTGAAGTGTCAAACATAGTTAAGCAAATGTTAAAAAGCAAGAGAGAGTCCATGATTGTTTTCCCATCTTGCGGGCTTGAAAACACTTAAACAGCATGTTCCCGTATGTATGTATATATATATGTATATGTATATATACATATATATAATTGTGTGTACATGCATGCACACAGATGCACAGGACATAGTGATTAAAACCACATATCAGGCTAGAGAAGTAGTCCAGGGGCTAAGGTGCCTGCTTTGCATGCTGCTGAGCCCAGTTTATTCTGGACATCACATCTAGTCCCCTAAGTACTGTTAGGAGTGATCCATGAATGAGCACAGAGCCAGGAATAGCCTTAACCACCACTGGGTATGATCCAAAGACCAAACAAACCCCCATCCTCCTCACAAAAATCACATCTAAGCAGTCATCATCTTTCCTATGAAGTTTGTTTCTTTCCAATTTTAGACTCCCGACATTAGTTTTAGGGACTGAGCTGCCATTTCATGTGGTCTTCAGCTTCTGACCCATTTGCCTGCAGGTTCTCGGCGCTTCTCTCCCACTGGCCTCCAGCACCGGCTGACAGCCGAACTTAGTTATCTGAGCGCCATTGAGGAGTCGGTACGCCAGCTGGCCGACGTGGAAAGGGTTCGCGGCATCTCCTTGGCTCAACAGGAGAGTGTGTCCTTGGCTCAAATCATAAAGGTACTCAGGGGCTTTCACCTGGAGCTTACTGTGCTGTTCTTTTTCCCTTCCCTTTTATTTAAACTCATCAGGGTGGGGGTGGCCCATAGGTCTCTTGGTGTGGGGGGAGCAGACACTGATGTGGGTTTGGTGTTAGGATACTGGAGGGATTAGACTGTTAATAGTAGGGGCCCGGAGAGATAGCACAGCGGTGTTTGCCCTGCAAGCAGCCGATCCAGGACCAAAGGTGGTTGGTTCGAATCCCGGTGTCCCATATGGTCCCCCGTGCCTGCCAGGAGCTATTTCTGAGCAGACAGCCAGGAGTAACCCCTGAGCACCGCCGGGTGTGGCCCAAGGGAAAAAAAAAAAAAAGACTGTTAATAGTATTGCAATTCCAACTGGAATATGTAATGAAAAAAATCAGAAAGACTAGTGATGAATTTGAGAAAGAAACACCTAAGCTTTAACATGCTGCATAGAAAACTGGGTCTGTTCTACAGCACATCGAAATGTCTTTGAGAAAAGCTTGATAGCAGATGTGGTGCATAGCCTAGCCTGCATTCAACCTGCTTTCAGCCATGGGCAGCACAGCTACAGGTATTGCTGCATTTAGCCTTGGATGCCATGTCACCAATGCTGCTGGTACAGTGATGCTGGTTCCTAGCACCTGGGGCTTGAGCAGGCACCAACCCTTTGGCCTGGTCCTGTTGTTTAAGTATGTCTGAGAGGGGTCTGGGGCGGCCCCTGGGAATTATATGGACATATACGAAGAAGGAAATACCATCAGAAAGATAATTCTCAGGGGCCGGAGAGATAGCATGAAGGTAGGGCGTTTGCCTTGCATGCAGAAGGACGGTGGTTTGAGTCCTGGCATCCCGTATGGTCCCCCAAGCCTGCCAGGAGCGATTTCTGAGCGTAGAGCCAGGAGTAACCCCTGAATACTGCCAGGTGTGACTGAAAAAAAGAGGAAGGTAATTCTCAAATGTTTTGTTTTCTCACATTTTTCTGTCTTTTTTTGATAGAAAATAAGTTGTTGTTGTTGTTTTTTTAACGAAGCACCAGTGATCAAAACTGGTATCTATCTTATCCTTGCAATACAATAGCTATACTACACTGTTTTACGATATCAGTTTTAGAATAATTGGTCTTCTTTTCTGTTGAAGGCTCAGCAGCAGCGCCATGAGAGGGACCTGGCCCTGCTGAAGTTGAAGGCCGAGCAAGAGGCTCTGGAATGCCAACGACAGTTAGAGGAGACTCGGAACAGAGCAGCCCAGGTGAGTGGCCTGCTGGCCTTTGTTCTGGCAGCCTCAGTGTGCAGTTTTGAGATGATTTGACTCCTTCAACCTAGGATTGGCTGGTTTTCAGGATAAAGCTTTCATGACCTGGGCTATCTGGGCATATTTCCTGGGACTTGATATAGGCTGGAGTGGCATTGGGGGTTCAGAGTAGTTTCCGATTTCTGGTTTCTTAGCACATAAAATCACAATTCAGGGAGCTGTACTTTAGGGACCTCTGCAGTAATTTGTAAGGCTTCAGATTTATCTTACAGATCTGAAGGCAGGAAATAGTCAAACTATGAGAATGGGTTTTCTTTCTTTTTTGTTTGTTTGTTTGGGGATATATCCAAAACCAAACTATGTTCAGGGCTTACTCCTGCTTCTTCACTAAGGTAATACACCTGGCAGGCTCAGGGGATTCTATAGGATCTGAGGGGTCAAACCTGGGCTCCTAATGCTTCTAAAGCTCTACCTACTGTTCCATCTCTCTGACACCTAGGATGCTGGATCTTTCAAGTGCTATTTGGAACAAATATTTGTCCCAGTACGTGGTTGCAGTGACCAGAGTAGCTTTGGGCTAAGGAGAGTCTGTTTTCTAGCTTCTATGTTGATGCCTCTTTCCTGAACAGGTCCACTCAGAGCCCTTACAGCAGACAATGAAGTCCCAGAAGGATGTCACTGAGGTACTGCAAGAGGCGACCAGCAGGGTGGCAGTGCAGCACAGTGAGGCAACTCAACTCCCCTCCAACACAGCCCGCCAGGTATGTGCCACTGCCGGGCTGGGCCCTTTGTGGTGACTGCCTTGGTTATCTGCCCTTTAGTGCCTGACTTCCCCTCAGTTTGGAAAGGGGACCTTGGGGCAGAGGCCAAAAGGAAGGGTATGCTCAATCCCAGTTTCTTTTTTTTTTTTTTTTTTTTTTTTTGGTTTTTGGGCCACACCCTGTGACGCTCAGGGGTTACTCCTGGCTATGCGCTCAGAAGTTGCTCCTGGCTTCTTGGGGGACCATATGGGACGCCGGGGGATCGAACCGCGGTCCGTCCTAGGCTAGCGCAGGCAAGGCAGGAACCTTACCTCCAGCGCCACCACCCGGCCCCAAATCCCAGTTTCTTAAATTGTACTTTTGTTTTGGGGGATTGTACTCAGTGGTGTTTATGGTGTTTATGGGCTCAGAGTGCCATGTCATGCCAGAGATGAAACCTGGGCCTTGCACCAGGTTAGACTTGCACTCTAGTATGTGCACTGGATCACAGGCCCCTTGCTCTGTTTCATTCTCACGAAGAGTCATTCTTCCTCTTTGCTGCACCATTAGGAATTGTCCTTGGCATGGTAGTCAGTGGTGAGGAAAGGAGGGAGTGGGTGATTAGGTTGGTCCTTCAAAGACTATTGATTTAGTGGTTCAATTGAGGCATGTAGGTTTTCTCTCTGATCGTATGATTGTTCCAGCTGGGGACATCTCAAGAATTGGACATGCAGACTTTAAAAGACAGCTGTTGAGATTCAGTGGGCTTAATATTTTGCTTTTTTCGGGGTGGGGGGGTTGTTGGGTCACACCCAGTGGTGGCGGGCTCAGGGTTACTCCTGACTCTGCCCTCAGAAATCGCACCTGGCAGGCTTGGGAGACCATATGGGATGCCGGGATTCGAACCACCATCTGATCTGAATTGGCTGCGTGCAAGGCAAATGCCCTACCGCTGTGCTATCTCTCCATCCCCTCAATATTTTACTTATTATGTCCTTACCATTGATTCACCATGGTGTCGGTTCCTATGGTGTTCCTGTCCTGACATCTGTGTTTGTACTTAGATGGAAGAGCTGACACGAACTCATATCACAGGCACCATTGGTGCCACTGGAGCACCCCTGGCAGCACTGTACGACCCCCCACGGCTACCCTCATCTGACCTCGTGAAGCAGCTTCGGAGCAGAGCTGAGACTGATAGGTGTGCAGAGTTGTTGGGATGTCAGTTTGCCTGGTCAGTGTCTTGGCCTAGTATGGGCACTGGAAGTATAGCCGTGTGGTCTGGTAGAGTTGGAGGCACTGAGTTGGAGGCACTGAATACACATTCGCCAGCAGAGCTGATACCCCCTAGATCTGGAGCTCTGGAGCTCTGGGAAGGTCTGGGTGCATGGATACCAGAGAAGGTTTGCCCAAGTAAAATCCAGGAGATGGTGATGTAAAGAGTAAGGGATGAGAAGATTAGCGTGTGCCAGAGCCAGAAGAGGAAGTGAGGAAAAATCTATACCTGGAGGCAGAGCATAGGACTGAAGGGACAACGGAGAAATTACCTTGCAGCCTCTCAAGTCTTTCAGGTTTATTCTAGAAGCACTGAAATGCCATTCGAGCAGTTTATTTGTTTGGTTTTGAGCAGTATTTGGGTTACTCCTGACTCTACAATCAGGAATCATTCCTGGCTATGCTCTCGGGACCACATGGGACGCCAAAGCTCAAACCTGAGATAACTGCATCATGGCAAATGCCCTCCCCACTGTCTCTAGTGCTCTGGCCCCTTAGGGAACTTTTTCTCTTTCTTTCTTTCTTTCTTTCTTTCTTTCTTTCTTTCTTTCTTTCTTTCTTTCTTTCTTTCTTTCTTTCTTTCTTTCTTTCTTTCTTTCTTTCTTTCTTTCTTTCTTTCTTTCTTCCTTCCTTCCTTCCTTCCTTCCTTCCTTCCTTCCTTCCTTCCTTCCTTCCTTCCTTCCTTCCTTCCTTCCTTCCTTCCTTCCTTCCTTCCTTCCTTCCTTCCTTCCTTCCTTCCTTCCTTCCTTCCTTCCTATTTATTTATTTATTTATTTTTATTTTGGGCCACACCTAGTGACGCTCAGGGGTTACTCCTGGCTCTGTACTCAAAATTGCTCCTGGCTTAGGAGACCATTTGGGACACTGGGGGATCGAACCAGGGTCCGCCGTAGGTTAGCTGCGTGCAAGGCAAATGCCCTATCACTTGCGCCACCACTCTGGCCCCTAGAGAACTTGTTAGGCAGGATGCAATGGGATTGTTGAGGCTCAGCGCACTATGTGGGGTTCAGAGATAAAACCCAAACTAGCTGCATGCAAGGCAAGCACCCTACCACTGTACTCCCTCCCTAGACCAAGTTTAAGTTATTTTTATCCACTTCTCAAAACTTGGGGTGATTTGTATTTATTTCTCATAGTAGAAGAAAATTTAACATTGCCTCTTCTTTTCTGCAGTTAAATTCCTTTCATTGGGTACTTTGTTACTTACTGGTTTCTATACTTTGAAGATAGATCCTTAGTGATGGGGAGTGTTTTTCTCTTATTAGAGACATCAAATATTTACCTGGTTTTCCTTTCCTTTTCATCTGTAGGAAGAATCAGTCTGCTTCTCTGGCTCAGAGTAAGGACATTTCCATTGCCCTGAAGCATCACAAGTACTCCCCCTCATATGCCAGCTATTCCGAGTCGTCGAGACATAGGCACCGTGATCGAAGGTGAGTGAGCCAAGTGTGTGTAAGTTGTCTGACTAGTGCCTTAGACCTTCCTTGTTCCCTCTATTCCAGTGGTCCTCAAACTATGGCCTGCGGGCCACATATTGTATTTGTATCTGTTTTGTTTCTTCATCGCAAAATAAGATATATGCAGTGTGCATAAGAATTCGTTCATAAGTTTTGTTTTTACTATAGTCAGATCCTCCAATGATCTGAGGGACAGTGAACTGGCCCCCTGTTTAAAAAGTTTGAGGACCCCTGCTTCTGTCTTTGTTAAGTGACAATGCCTGACTTTCAGAGTTAGGACTTTAGGCTGTAAAGGAGCTTAGTGGTCGAGAGCACTTACTTGTATGTGAGGTCTTGAGTTCAGTCCCCAGCATTGGCTTTTTTTATATTGAACGAACAACTTTGCAGAGTAGTGGTACCATTTAATAATGTCACTATTATCCCTAGAGGACCCTTTTAGGCACATTTGGGGTTTTTGGTTGGTTTCTTTAGTTTGGGAGTCACTCCTGATGATACTTAAGGGTTACTCCTGACTGTGCACTCAGAAATCACTCTTGGCAGTGCTCAAGTGCTAATTAATTACTGCGGCCCCTGCTTCCCAGACAGATTCCAACTTTAACTGAAGGAACAGAGGCTTCTGGAGTTTTGAGGTGTGCCTCCAGGCCACACAGAAGCGCCCACCAAGGAAGCAACCCCACTTTATCTGGCTCTAAGCCTGTGTGATTGACTGCATGGCACTGTACTGACATCCACATTTCTTGATATTTTACATAAAATTTTTATCACTACAAGAGAATTTTGTCACCAGCATCTATATGAAATTAACAGTAGTTTTAAGTTACATTTTCATTCTTGAATTAGAAGTTTTAGATGGTAATCTGGCAGTTTGGGATGCTTCAACTGCCAAAATGTTATGAAACCTAAATTGAAAATCTTGAGAATTCATCTGGAAATAAGTAGCAGGAATGAGTATCTGGAAGCACATGATTTTCTTTTACCTGCGACAGGCAGTGGGAGGGTGCTTGTCTTCATTTGGTTAATCTGGCTTCAATCCCCAATGCCCCATATGGTTCCCTGAGCACAAAGCCAGGAGTAAGTCCTGAGCACAGCTGGGTATGTCCCCCAAGCCAAACCTCTATTTCTCCTTTATTGACTCCCATTGCTTTCTTTTTTTTTTTTTTTTTTTTTTGGTTTTTGGGCCACACCCGGTAACGCTCAGGGGTTACTCCTGGCTATGCGCTCAGAAGTCGCTCCTGGCTTGGGGGACCATATGGGACGCCGGGGGATCGAACCGCGGTCCGTCTCCTAGGCTAGCGCAGGTAAGGCAGGCACCTTACCTCCAGCGCCACCGCCCGGCCCCTCCCATTGCTTTCTTTCTGGGCTGTCACCCATGTATTTGCTGCAGCTCTTCATAGGTCTCTCTTCCCTGTATCCTTTCCCAACTCTGGTAGCTAGCCACAGGGTACCCAGGGCGATTTTTCTAAGATTGACAGTCAGTTGGCTACTTAACTGTGTATGAGGATAAATGCATGAAGAAAAGCAGAGGAAGAAAAGGAAGGAAAGCATTGACCTTAAAAACAAATTCACTCAGTGTAAATTTGAACCTTAAAACTAGGGGAAGGGCAGAGATAATGATTCAGATGTGAGGTTCAGTCTAAATAACAGAGGCTGAGGTTATCGGGAAATGGAAGATCATGCAAGGAGAGTAACATTTAAAGACAGAGGAACAAAAAGCAAAATCAAAAAGTGCCATCATTTTAAGCGAAGACCAAATTTAAAGCAAATGAAAGAAATGGGAAGAAAAACAGGGAAGTTGGATTTTAGGTTTTAGGGAAGTGGGATTAGCAGGTGAGATTAGTGTTATTACTTATTAGAAAAGGGAAACATTCTACCTCGATACAATCCCAAGTTTACAGAAATGGGGAAAGAATAAAACCAAGGTCCCACATATCTCGATGATACTCATTTTAACCTTTTATTAGCCATGCTTTTATCCTTTAGAACTTTCAGAAGAGTGAGAGGTTAACTCTTTGCAGCATTGCCATGGATTTGATTATCTCTTGGCTTAGTAATCAGAAGTGTCTGTAGGGTTGACTTGGTTTTCTTGTTGTTGTTGTTTTGGTTTTGGGGCCACACCCAGCTCCACTCAGAGATTACTTTTGGCTCTGCGCTTTGAAATCACTCCTGGCAGGCTGGGGGATCATATGGGAAGCTGGGAATTGAACTAGGGTCTGTCCTGGGTCAGCCGCTTGCAAGGCAAACACCCTTCCACTGTGCTATCTCTCTGGCCCCTAGGGTTGACCTGTTTCATGACATTGTGCTAAGTGCTAAGTGATGTTGGTGACGAAAAGCACGAAGTTGAACATCCCTTCTCAGAAACCGGGTTTGTGAATGGAAAGCAGGAAAAGGAGGGAGCCTGAGAATCAGGGCTGCCCAGCATGAGTTCTGGAGAGGGAAATCTGCCTCCCATGCATTGCACTTCTTTGGTTTTTTTTTTCCTTCCTTTCTTTTTGGACCACACTCGGTGATGCTCAGGGATTACTCCTGGATCTGCATTCAGAAATTGCTCCTGGCTTTGGGGACCATATGGGACGCCGGGGGATCGAATCGTGGTCTGTCCTAGGTTAGCACGTGCAAGGCAAACGCCCTACTGCTTGCACCACTGCTCCGGCCCCATACACTGCACTTCTTCCAGGTTCTTTGCAGTATGCTGCACTACATTCTGTGTCTTCCTGTCTTATTTGGATCAAAGTCTGCTGTGATGTATAACCTTTGCTCTGTTCTTTGTCAGCAGAAGTAGTAGTGGCAGCAGCCATCAGGAGAGCCCGTCAGTTCTGTCTTCGAAGGATGGAGAGCAGAGACTTCTTGGTGAAAAGCCTGAGAGTTCCATTGATGATCAGGCTCCAATAGCTGCTGATGACTCACTGCGAAGTGACAGCGTCCCATCCCTTCCTGATGACAAAGGTCCCTCCCTCTTATGAAATTTGTATTGGGAGACTGTGTGGTTAAGCTAGTTCAAGTACTTAGGACCTGGCACTCTGGTTGACAGCAGTGTGACTGGCACCATACATGTCATGGTATGGCTGCCTTCGCTGGTTCCCTAGGTCGGTGTTTTACATAATGGCGAGTCACGGACCAAGAACATAATCAGGGCCCGGAGAGATAGCACAGCACTGTTTGCCTTGCAAGCAGCCGATCCAGGAACTAAGGTGGTTGGTTCGAATCCCAGTGTCCCTTATGGTCCCTTGTGCCTGCCAGGAGCTGTTTCTGATCAGACAGCCAGGAGTAACCCCTGAGCACCGCCGGGTGTGGCCCAAAAACCAAAAAAAAAAAAAAAAAAAAGAACATAATCAGGGAGAGCATGTTTGTGGATACAAATGTTCATGCAGCAGAGTTTCTTGATCCTATCCAAGTTAGGTAGTGATCATAGAAAACCCATATTGTTGTATTTTTTTTTTTGTTTTTGTTTTTGTTTTTTGGGCCACACCCGGTGACGCTCAGGGGTTACTCCTGGCTATGCGCTCAGAAGTCGCTCCTGGCTTGGGGGACCATATGGGACACCGGGGGGATCGAACCTCGGTCCTTCCTAGGCCAGCGCAGGCAAGGCAGGCACCTTACCTCTAGCGCCACTGCCCGGCCCCCATATTGTTGTTTTGTTTTTTTTTTTTTTTGGGTCACACACGACACTGCTCAGGGGTTATTCCTGGCTCCATGCTCAGAAATTGCTCCTGGCAGGCACGGGGGACCATATGGGATGCCGAGATTCGAACTGATGACCTCCTGCATGAAAGGCAAACGCCTTACCTCCATGCTATCTCTCTGGCCCCATATTGTTGTATTTTTAACAATGAAATAGTGCTGCTTTTTATTTTTTTATAGCCCAGTAAATGGACTACAATACTCTGCCCCAGTCATTAACAGATGCTGTACTAGCAAACCTTGGGTGATAAATAACGTAATAAAATCAGACTGACAAGTAATAGCACCTCTAAGAAGATATTGGGGAAATGGATATCAGTTGGTGAGGTTCTGGTTTGTCCAGTGTTGAAGAGGCAAGTTACTGAGTTAAGAGTCAGAAACGGGCCAGCGAGGTGGCCCTAGAGGTAAGGTGTCTGCCTTGCAAGCGCTAACCAAGGAAGGACCGCAGTTCGATCCCCCGGTGTCCCATATGGTCCCCCCAAGCCAGGGGTGATTTCTGAGCGCTTAGCCAGGAGTAACCCCTGAGCATCAAACGGGTGTGGCCCAAAAAACCAAAAAAAAAAAAAGTCAGAAACATCTGTCTGAATCCATGTTTGTATACAGAAATGTCTGTGTGCATGTGTATGTATGTCGGTTCATATATATACACACATTATCACCTTGCTCTGTGCTGGGAAGAGTGAAGAAGTAATTTCGTCAGTGAGAACGAGGTCAGCCAGGGCCTACATTTTGGTTTTTAAAGGTGCTATAATAACCTGCTATAATAACTCTTGAGGGTTGATGATCCTGGAGCAGGACAGAGCATAGAAAAGAAGCAGCCAGGGCCGGAGAGATAGCATGCAGATAAGGCATTTGCCTTTCATGCAGAAGGTTGGTGGTTCGAATCCCGGCATCCCATATGGTCCCTCGAGCTTGCCAGGAGTGATTTCTGAGCATAGAGCCAGGCTGGGTATGACCCAAAAACCAAAAACAACAACAACAACAAAAAAAAAAAAAAAAAAAAAGAAAAGAAGCCTGGAGTAACTTACAATTCCAGAAAGATTCGTATGAGGCTGAAAGAGTTGTCAGAGGTATGTAGGAACCAGCCTAGAAGTGTTTTCATTTTAATTACAGGCTATAAAATTAATTTTGCTTGGTAGTAAGATTAAACCTTTTCGGGGCCGGTGAGGTGGCGCTAGAGATAAGGTGTCTGCCTTGCAAGCGCTAGCCAAGGAAGGACTGTGGTTCGATCCCCCAGTGTCCCATATGGTCCCCCCAAGCCAGGGGCAACCCC
The DNA here is from genome assembly GCF_024139225.1 of Suncus etruscus. Lineage (NCBI taxonomy): Eukaryota > Metazoa > Chordata > Mammalia > Eulipotyphla > Soricidae > Suncus > Suncus etruscus. Next base: position 55,129,120 of record NC_064854.1, on the reverse strand, counting down.
TGAAATCAAATGGGTGTGGCCCGAAAAACCAAAAAAAAAAAAAAAAAAAAAAAGAAAAGATTAAACCTTTTCGAAGTCATTTATATCTCATTTGTGGAACATCTGATCATGACCATTCTTAAATGGTGATGTTAGTATTTTCTAACTGATTAATGAGAGCATGGTATGGCAGAGTACAATATGCTTATGTATCTGTGCTTGTGTGTTTAGTATTTTTAGAATGGAAACAGCTTTATTATCCCATACCTATTAATTGCTACCCATTGGCTTTAGGATTTTTGTTTGTTTTGTTTTGGGGTTTCACCTGGCAGTGCGCACTGGTTATTCCTGCCTCTGCACTCAGAAATTACTCCTGGCAGGTTTGGGAGACTATATGGAATGCCACTGATTGAACCCAGGTTAGCTGAATGCAAGGCAAATAAATACCCTGTCTGTTGTGCTATCGCTGGCCTCACCTTTAGGGTTTGTTTTTTTTTTGTTAAATTGCCCCATAAAGAACAGAACTGAAAAACTACATAATGACAACTACAAAAAAAAATGACAAAATCTACTTCTATCCTGATCTTTTAGATTCAACTTCGATCGCCACAGAGTATTCCCTGAAATTTGATGAGTCCATGACAGAAGATGAAATTGAAGAAAAATCGTTTCGGTCTTTATTACCGTCTGAGAGTCACCGCCGGTTTAACATGGAGAGAAAGCGAGGCCAGCATGATGACTCGGATGAAGACACTTCCCCAGAAAAGACCACCCCAGCTTCTTCCAAGGTGTGGGACTGTCTGCACCTGCGCAGGGCCACACACAGCCGGTTGCTTCCTCATCAGGGTGATGTGGTGGCTAAAACTGGGCCTCTGCCAATGCCCTGGCCCAGCCAGCCTCTGGAGACATTGAGACATCATTTATTTCATATCATTTGTTGTCTCCCAGATTGATTTCCCCAAGATAACAACTTTAGAGTATGTGTGTGTTTCTGTAAAATTTGATTTTGCTTCCTTGCAAAGAGGGCAGTTGGCCTGGAATGATATGTGAAATGATATATAAAGCTCCTTTAGGAGCAAGCTGATGTTACTTTGGTTATTTTCTAACTTGCTTTACTCATTAACACTTTATTCCATTTTATGAAGATTAAGCAATAGTACAGCATGTAGGCACTTGGCTTGCATGTGGCCAAGCTGGGCTTGATTTCCATCATCTGATATGGTTCCCCAAGCCCCACCAGATGTGATTCTTGAGTGTACAGCCAGGAATAGCTCCTGAGCATTCCCAAGTGTGGCCCCCCCCAAACAGTAGTAATAATAAAATAACAGTTGCCTTTTATTAAATTGTAAGCCTTGAGCCAGAATGATAGGACAGCAGATAAGGCACTTTGCATGCAGGGAATCCAGGTTCAGTATTTAGCATATGGTGCTAGGAATGATCTCTGAGCACAGAACCAGAAGTAACACCTCAGCACCACTGGGTGTGGCCCCAAAATAAACAACAACAACAAAAATATCCCTAAGTGCAGAGCCAGGAGTAATCTCTGAGTACGACTAGGTGTGGCCCCAAAATCAAAATAAATAAATAAATGGTAAGCTTTTGGGATAACAAAGACTAAGTTTGCTTTGCTTTATACCCCTGTGATGGCACCCAGTCTAGTGTAATAGTTTAAATTGTACTGGTAGGTGAATGCCATTCTTTCTCACATTCCTGCCTTGAAGAACATGATTGGCAACCTTTAAAAAATATATATTTTGGAGACTGAAACAATAACACAGCAATAGGGCATTTGCCTTGCAAGCTGCTGACCCAGGACAGACCCGGGTTCGATCCCTAACATCCTCTATGGTCCCCTGAACACAATCAGGAGTGATTTCTGAGCACAGAGCCAGGAATAACCCCTGAGCGCTGCTGGTTGGGGGACTGGAGTGATAGCACAACCGTAGGGTGTTTACCATTGCATGTGGCTGACCCGTGACAGACCTGGGTTTGATCTCTGGGATCCCATATGGTTCCCCCAAGCCTGCCAGGAGCAATTTCTGAGCACAGAGAAAGGATTAACCCCTGAGTGCTACCTGATGTGGCCCTTAGAAAAAAAAAATATATTATACATATATATAATATATATTTTTTAAATTAAATCATTGTTAGGGGCTGGAGAGATAGCACAGCAGTAGGACATTTGCCTTGCATGCAGCTGGCCCAGGATGGATGGTGGTTCAAATCTCGGCATCCCATATGGTTCCCCAAGCCTGCCAGGGCTGATTTCTGAGCACAGGGCCAGGAGTAACCCCTGAACGCTGCCAGGTGTTACCAAAAACCAAAAACAAACAAACAAAAAAAAATGGGGCTGGAGAGATGATAGGGCATTTGCCTTGCAAGCAGCTGACAAGGACCTGTGTTTGTTCGAATCCTGGCATACCATATGGTTCTCCCGTGCCTGCCAGGAGTGATTTCTGAGCGCACAGTCAGGAATAATCCCTGAGCACTGCCGGGTGTGGCCCAAAAATAAAAACGAAATAAAAAATTACTGTGAGATACCGAGTTTAAAAGTTGTTGCTAGTTGATTTTCAGTCATACAGTGCTCTAACATCCATCCCTGCATCAGTGCTCATTTCTAATTACCAATTTTACCTGTTTCCCTCCTGTCACCATCCCCACTCCCTCTTCTGCCTCTATGGTAGACACTTTTCTTCTATCTCTCCCACACCCCTTTGGCAGCTTTTTTGTAAAGATTTATTTTTATTTTTGGGGTCACTCTTTTTTTTTTTTTTTGTGGTTTTTTGGATCACACCCGGCAGTGCTCAGGGGTTGGGTTATTCCTGGCTCCAGGCTCAGAAATTGCTCCTGGCAGGCAGAGGGACCATATGGAACGCTAGGATTCAAACCGATGACCTCCTGCATGAAAGGCAAAACGCCTTACCTCCATGCTATCTCTCCGGCCCTGGGGGTCACTCTTGACAGTATCAGGGATCTTTTCTTGTTTTTTTGTTTGTTTTTGTTTTTGTTTTTTGGGCCACACCTGTTTACTCCTGGCTAAGTGCTCAGAAATTGCCCCTGGCTTGGGGGGACCATATGGAACTCCGGGGGAGCGAACCGTGGTCCTTCTTTGGCTAGCGCTTGGAAGGCAGACACCTTATCTCTAGCACCATATGGGACTCTGGGGGAGCGAACCGTGGTCCTTCTTTGGCTAGCGCTTGCAAGGCAGACACCTTATCTCTAGCTGTGTTATTGTTTTGGTCTCCAAAATATATATTTTTTAAAGGTTGCCAATCATGTTCTTCAAGGCAGGAATGTGAGAAGGAATGGCATTCACCTACCAGTACAATTTAAACTATTACACTAGTATCAGGGATCTTGATCTGTGCTTAGGGATCACTCCTAGTACTGCTCTGGGCACCATAGGAGATGACTGGGATTCAGTCCAGGTCAGCCACATGCGAGGCACATACCCTCCCTGCTGTCCTGCCATCACTCGTGCCCAGATAAGATTGATTTTCACAACTACATTTTTTGGTGAGGTTATTAAGTCGATGAAAGACCTGGCGAGATAGCATGGAGATAGCATGTTTTGGTTTTGAAGTCAGGTCCAGCAGTGGCACTCAGAGGTTATTCGTGGCTCTGTATTCAGAAATCGCCCCTATGTTTGCCTTCCATGTAGAAGGATGGTGGTTCAAATCCCGGCATCCCATATGGTCCCCTGAGCCTGCCAGGAGCAATTTCTGAGCATAGAGCCAGGAGTAACCCTGGAGCACTGCCGGGTGTGACCCAAAAACCAAAAAAAAAAAAAAAAAAAAAAAAAAAGACCTGGGTATGTTGAATCAGAACTGTTTCTCTTCATTTAGGAGCTGAGCATGCCCTTCTCAGGGGGACAAGACAGCTTTTCTAAATTTACTATGGAGATGGTCCGACAGTACATGAAAGAAGAAGAGATGAGGGCGGCTCACCAGTCTTCACTCCTGCGGCTTCGAGAGAAGGCCTTGAAGGAAAAAACAAAGGCTGAGCTGGCTTGGCTAGAACATCAGAAAAAGTGAGTTTTTCCTGCAGGCGTGGGTTTCCTTTCTTTTCTTTTCCTTTTTCTTTTTTTTTTTTGGTTTTTGGGTCACACCTGGCGTCCTGCATGCAAGGCAAACACCTTACCTCCATGCTATCTCTCCAGCCCCTGCAAGCATGGATTTCTTCTTTGCTACTTTGGTTTCTTCTTTGCTTCTTTCTGGAAAAGAAAATGCTTGCTTAATCTTTTTTTTAACGCAAGGTATTTACTCAGCATATATCATAGACATATTTTAGCTTGACTTTGAAGAATGCTTAGTTTCTTGTTCTAATTTGTTTCTATCAATCCAGTTTTTTTCTTTTATGTTTTATGTTTTTTTATTCCTTTTGTTTTTGTTTTTGGGTCACATCCGGCAGCACTCAGGGGTAACTCCTAGCTCTACACTCAGAAATCACTCCTGGCTGACTCAGGAGACCATATGGGATGCGGGATTCTGACCACTGTCCTTCTGCATGCAAGACAAATGCCTTACCTCCATGCTATCTCTCTGGTCCTTGTTTTTTTATTCTTTTTTCTTTCTTTTTTTTTTTTCCTTTTATAAAAAATTTATGTTTATTTTTGGGGTTTTGTACCACCCTGGCAGTGGTCAGGTTTATTTCTGGCTATGTGTTTAGGAATTAATTACCAGGTGGGTGCTGAATCTGGGTCAACCATGGGCAAGGAAAACATCCTCCCTGCTGTGCTGTGATATTGTCCATATCATTCCAATTTCTCTAGCTAGAAGTAGGAACCCTACTCTACTCTATGCTTGTGAGAACTTCTACCCAGACTGTTTTTTTTATATCTCTTTGGTTGTTTGACTCATACTCTTTTTTTGTTTGTCCTGCACTAAGGGATCTTTCCTGGCAATGTTCGGGGACCCTATGGGATGCCAGGGATGGAACCTGGGCCTGTCACATCCAAGGCAAATGTCCTCCCCACTTTATTGCTCCAGTCCTATAACTCATCTTCTTTAACTTTTATATTAATTTTTTATACTTAATTTCTTTATTATTATTATTATAAATCTCTCAAAATTATTTTGTCTTTAAAGCACCCAGAGTAGAGTGGCATGGGGATTGTTGGGGCCACTGGCCATGGGAAATGTGTTCTGATCCTGGTCCATATTGTTAACCCACACATGTGCCCCATGTCATTGCCTGTGTCCCAGGAATGCTAGAAATACCACATTACTATGCTTGCAGAAAAAGGTGTCCCTGTTTCTATTCTAGAACCCTGCCTCATAAACTGTGATTATGTCAAGTAACTTTTATTTTGTTTTGGTTTTGGAGTCATGTCCAGCAGTGGCACTCAGAGGTTACTCCTGGCTCTGTACTCAGAAATCGCCCCTGGCTTGGGGGACCACATGGCAAGCCAGGATTCGAACAACAGTCTGTCCTGGATTGGCTGCATGCAAGGCAAAAGCCCTACCACTGTGCTATCCCTCCGGCCCCATGTCAAGTAACTTTTTAAAACCTTATTTAGGTGCCGGAGAGATAACACAGCTGTAGGGTGTTTGCCTTGCAAGCAGCCAATCCAGGATGGACCATAGTTCAAATCCTGGTATTCCATATGGTCTCCTGTGCATGCCAGGAATGATTTCTGAGCTCAGAGCCAGGAATAACCCCTGAGCACTGCTGGGTGTGGACCCCCCCCCCCAAAAAAAAAAGTTTATTAGGGGCCAGAAAGATAGCACAGCAGTAATTACCTTGCATGTAGTTGACCCGGGACAGATTCCCAGCATCCCACATCGTCACCCAAGCCTGCCAGGAGTGATTTCTGAATGCAGAGCCAGGAGTATCCCCTGATTATTGTTGGGTGTGGCCCAAAAACCAGTCAATCAAGGGCTGGAGAGATAACACAGCGGTAGGGTGTTTGCCTTGTGTGCAGCCAACCTAGGACAAATGGTGGTTCGAATCCCTGCATCCCATATGGTCCTCTGTGCCTGCCAGGGGTGATTTCTGAGCACAGAGCCAGGAGTAACCCCTGAGTGCTGCCGGGTGTGACCTAAAAACCAAAATAAACCCCAATTAATAAATAAATGAATAAACTGCTTTTAAAAAAAATAAATGTAGGGGCCAGAGCAATAGTATAGTGGTAGGACCTTTGCCTTGCATGCGACCCACACAGTCTGGGCCCCGGTTTGATTCCCAGCATCCTATATGGTCCCCCAAGCTCAGCGGGAACAATTTCTGAATGCAGAGCCAGGAGAAAACCCTGAGTGCCACTATGTGTGGCACCGAAAGCAAAACAAAAAAAAAAAATTAAAAAAACTTTATTTAGAAATGCATTTTCTAGGGGCTGGAGAGATAGCATGGAGGTAAGGTTTTTGCCTTGCACTCGAAGGACAGTGGTTCGAATCCTGGCATCCCATATGGTCCCCCTAGCCTGCCGGGGGCAATTTCTGAGCATAAAGCTAGGAATGGCCCCTGAGTGCTGCTGGGTGTGACCCAAAAACAAAAACAAAAAAAATGCATTTTCTATTATTTTATTATCGGGAAATGCTTGATATATACATGCCTCTAGGGTCACAGACGGGAAAAATTTAAAAGTCTTGAGTACAGATATTTCAGGTATTAACCTTAGGGATGTTTGTATGCATCTGCTGTTTTCCACATTGGAAAATGGGTATTTTTTTTCTTTTTTTGTGGTTTTTGGGTCACACCCAGCAGTGCTCAGGGGTTGGGTTATTCCTGGCTCCAGGCTCAGAAATTGCTCCTGGCAGGCAGGGGGACCATATGGGACGCTGGGATTTGAACCGATGACCTCCTGCATGAAAGGCAAACACCTTACTTCCCTGCTATCTCTCTGGCCCCGGAAAGTGTTTTCTTCGTTAAGAACTTTTCAGTAGGGGCCAGAGCAAATAGTACATTTTCCTTGCATGTGGTCAACCTGGGTTCGATCCCTGGCATTCCATATGGTCCCCTAAGCCTGCCAGGAGTAATTTCTGAGAACAGAGCCATGAGTAATCCTTGAGTGCCATTACGCATGCCCCAAAAAACCAAACCAAAACAAATTTTTCAGTAATGTATTCTCTGACATTGGGATAGAAATATAATCTTATCTTTGTCTCCGTGGGAAATATTTTCAGACATCTCCGAGACAAAGGAGAAGATGACAAGATGCCTCCGCTTCGGAAGAAGCAGCGGGGCTTGCTCTTAAAGCTGCAGCAAGAAAAGGTATGTTAGGAGGAATATTCCTCTCAGAACATCTTAGAAGGCAGCTTAGATGGCACCATCTGTCATTTTGTTTTGTCTCTTTTCCTTTTTACTGTCTTAGATGGAATGGTGTTAGTACGTTGCAATTGTATATGCACAAATAATTTTTTAATTACAGTGTAATGACAAAGCGTGGTATTTCTCCTAGTTTAGGATTGTATGTTACTGCTAATTTAAATACTATCCACTCAAATCTTCTGCCTTCACATAACCTGTAAAAGAACAGCCCTTTTGAAGTGCATGTTTTATTAATGTTTTGTGATTCCTCACACATACAAGGCAAAGCAGCTTTCACTAACCTGCATCCCTGACATATAAAAAGCAATTTTACAGGGGCCAGTGAGATAGCACAGCAGTGGGGCATTTGCCTTGCATGCAGCCGACCCTGGAGGAACCCGGTTCAATTCCTAACGTCCCATATGGTTCCCCAGGCCGTCAGTGACGATTTCTTTTTTTGGTTTTGTGTTTTGGTTTTTTGGGCCACACCCGTTTGCTCAGGGGTTACTCCTGGCTAAGGGCTCAGAAATTGCCCCTGGCTTGGGGGACCATATGGGACTCCAGGGGATCGAACCATGGTCCTTCCTTGGCTAGCGCTTGCAAGGCAGACACCTTACCTCTAGCACCACCTTGCCGGCCCCAGCGACGATTTCTGAGTGCAGAGCCAGAGTGGCCCCTGAGCTCCATTGAGTGTGGCCCAGAAACTAATCAATCAATCAATCAATAAATAAATAGTTGGGAAAAAAGCAATTTTACAAAGTAAAATACTTGTAGAAGGGTTAATTTGGAAATGAGTGCCTGTTAATTATTTTAAAAAGATGAACTTAATATGACTCTACACACATTTATATATGTGATTTTTTTTTTGTTATTTTTTTGGTTTGTTTGTTTTGGGAGTCACACCCATCAGTGCTTAGGGGTTACTCCTGGCTCTGTGCTCAGAAATTGCTCCTGGCAGGCTCAGGAGACCATATGGGATGCCGGGATTTGAACCTGGGTCCTGGTCCTGGTCGGCTGTATGCAAGGCAAACGCCCTACCGCTGTGCTATCTTTCTGGCCCCTATATATGTGATTTGATAGTCTTTTTCCCACCCCCACCCCTAATATTACTTTGGCCTTTTCTCCTTTTTTTTTTTTTTTTTGGTTTTTCGGGCCATACCCATTTGATGCTCCGGGGCTACTCCTGGCTAAGTGCTCAGAAATTGCCCCTGGTGTGGGGGGACCATATGGGACGTAGGGGGATCGAACCACGGTCCTTCCTTGGCTAGCACTTGCAAGGCAGACACCTTACCTCTAGCGCCACCTCGCCGGCCCCAACCTTTTCTCCTTTCAATATCATCCGTCTCCTAACTCCTTAAAACCTCAGGCAGAAATCAAGCGTCTGCAGGAAGCCAGCAAGGCAGCTCGGAAGGAAAGGCAGCTGCTCCTGAGGCAACAGGAAGAGATTGAGAGGATTCGTCAGACTACTGTGAAATTACAAGAGAAGTTGAAGTCCGCGGGGGACAGCAAATTGGTAAACTCTGTAATACTGTCCTGAGTTTGATTTCACTTCCTGTTAGCTTGTCAGTACCTTTTCCAGTTTGCTTTACCCTTGTGGGTAGACCTGGGCTTGGGCACACCTGGCCTTAGTTGTCCCTGAGTCGAGAGTCGGGAGGAAGCCTAGAGCACGGCCCTAGCCAAGACAAGAAAAAAAATACCAGTTTAAACTCGTAATCATCATGTGCTTTTTAACTGGTGGAACACTGTTTTCCCTGGGAAATATTTAAAGGAAGTATCTAATGCCTTCATGCTTTGTGTATGTGTAGGTGTGTTTTCTATAGTATTTGAAGACTGTCTTTCTTTTGTATAGTTTCACTTAAAAAATAAGAAGCTACTTCTAGTCATAGCCATAGTACATATGTACTATGTACATAGTACATAGGGAAGCAGAAGTCTCATGGCCCAATCCCGAGGGCTTGGGGAGACGTGGTTCTGGGAGCAAACACTGACACAGGAAATAATCCACACAAAGTCTATGGGAATGGTACAGGTTCAGGAAAATTCCACCACAAGCTTTCTGCTCCTAACACTAAGGCCATCAGGCAGATAGCTCAGTGGTGGAAAACTGAAACTGAAAGCATTTTCTCCCTGATACCTTGGATCTTTATTGGGAAGCAAAAGACCACAGCCTGGGGTGGAGACCGGTAGGGTAAGGGACCAATCCAAAAGGTACTTAAATCCAAATAGTAATAATCACCAGCAAAGAAGAATTAGCCTATGTAGAATGACGACCGGTTATTCCCACAAGAGGGGAGGGCAATTGTTTTGCTTGTGGATGACTTGAGTTCCATTCTTGGAATCCCATATGGTCCACTGAGTAATTCCTGAGCACTTAGGAAGGAGTTCCTGAGTATTGCTAGGCATGATCCAAAAAACCAAACCTGTAGATAAAAGTTAGAGGCTTTTTTATATATTAGATTCTTGAATATTTTACTCTCCAAACATTATTTGTAAAACAGGTGACAAGAAGTGATTATATTTAACAAGCTGATGCCGGTGTTAATGTGTTGATCTACCACATCCAGGTGTGAGCACCTGGTGGTTTATACCAGCATCCATACATTTGTTAAAGGACTAGACATTTTCACTCATTTTAGAGTGATGGAAGCATAAACCAGTGACTGAGTTCTGAAATCTAAGGAAAATGCTAACACTAGATCCCATCTCTGCAGGAATCTCCTAGCGATGATGAAGGTCGAGGTGACAGAGCTGCCAGCCCAGGGCCCACATATCTGGAAACCCGAAGCCCGTCCCCCATCTCCATCTCCAGCAGCGAGACCAGCAGCATCATGCAGAAGCTTAAGAAAATGAGGAGCCGCATGGACGAAAAGTAATGACTTGTTTGTAAATACCCCTGTTATAATAGCAGCCAATAATCACTATAATGTATGTCTGTGTCAAAGAAATATTGAATGGGTTCAAGACTATATTAACCTAAAAGTCAGTTTTATAGATATTTTTTAAAATTACATATTTAAAATTTTTTTATTTTAAAGATGTATATTTTATTTATAGAAGAGATTTTCTTGTTTTTTTTTTTTTTTTTTTTTTGGTTTTTGGGCCACACCCGGTGATGCTCAGGGGTTACTCCTGGCTATGCGCTCAGAAGTCGCTCCTGGCTTGGGGGACCATATGGGGCGCCGGGGGATCGAACCGAGGTCCGTCTCCTAGGCTAGCGCAGGTAAGGCAGGCACCTTACCTCGAGCGCCACCGCCCGGCCCCGATTTTCTTGTTTTTAATAGTTTGGTTTGTGTCTTGAAAATGATAATAGTCTCATATAGTTCCCACACAGTATTTTCTTTTGTTTTATGAAACTTTCAATGCTTTCAAAGGAAACTTACCCTGTGAGTCAGTTTGAGCCACCTGGCTAAAGCTAGAAAACCTGAGCTTTTCTTAGGATTTTGAACATTTTGTCAGCCAACTATTTCTGTTTATAAGCTTTATTTTCTTGAGAGCTTGTTTGGAGGTTCTAGCAGGGGAGCGCAGCTACTCTTACACCTTCTACTGAAGAACGGTTCGTCTCTATTCGGGGAAGGTGCAGCTTCGGGAGGGATGCACATGGAGTGGTGAGGGAGAAAGGGGACACCCGCCTAGCCAGCCAGATCAGCCTAATCAACCCTGGCGATCAATGGGGTGACAGATGTCGCAACCAGATCGCCCTCACATCCTAGAAGCTTTATTTTCTAAGGATTCTTTCATCTGGAAGGCAGGTGACAGTGGTAGGGAAATGAACCAGTACCCTCCACCAAGAGATATTTGCTGGACCACTGAACAAATAATCAGTGCCAGGACACTTCAGAGCCTAGTCCAGTGGCCAGTGATCCCAATGTCCCCATCAGACCTACTTTACTCACACTGGAGGTAGCTGTCAGAACCTCCCCACCCCGCACCATTGGGGAACTCCTGCCTGTCTCCATTTTGGGCCAGTCAAATCTTTACTATCGTGAAACTGCTGGATCTGTGTGATCTTCGCAAGCTAGTCAGGGCTTTCTGAAATAGAAACTGCTAGGAATAGATCTACTCGAAACTTTCAGTGATCTTTGTGACGTTCTCATTTGCTTTGTGGATTTTTGAATTCCACCAGCCTGCCCCTCACAGCTCATAATTGATTAATTGGTCATTTCCCATCTGCTTGGAATGTTTTTGGTAAACACTAGAGGAAAAATCCCAGGGTTAAGCTCTTCTTTGGTAAATCTTTTCATTTTGATCAGTTAAGCACATCATTGCAGTCTCTGAATAATATTCTAATCATTTTATCATATCTGTAGAAGAAACAGATAATCATTATTTCTGAGATTGGTTCATTGTTTCAGATTTGGGAAAGCTTTAAAATTCTCAGAAACAGGGCCCTAGTATAGTAGGGTAGGGAGGGCACTGTCTTTTTCACAAGGCCCACCTGGGTTCCATCCTCAAAGAATTCACTGCCAGGAGTCACCCTGTGTGATTGCAAAACAAAATTCAAATCAGTGAGATTCTCAGAAGCAGGACCAGGGAGTGATTTTTTTGTATTTACCTTCTGTCAGTCTCAGATCTTTCTCTTCTTTTTTTTTTAAACTTTTTTTATTTGATTGATTGATTGATTGATTGGCTTTGGGACCATACCCAGCAGTGCTCAGGGGTCATTCCTGGTTCTGCACTCAGAAATTGTCCCTCCCAGTCGGCAAATGCCCTACTGCTGTACTATCTCTCTGACCCCAGATCTCTTTCTCATAAGTGGCATTGAGGCCTTAGGGATCTCAGTAGCAACTCATCCTGTAAATGGAAAACTTTTTTTTTGTTTGTTTGTTTTGTTTTTGGGTCACACCCGGCAGCGCTCAGGGGTTACTCCTGGCTCCAGGCTCAGAAATTGCTCCTGGCAGGCTTGCGGGACCATATGGGATGCCGGGATTCGAACCAATGACCTTTTGCATGAAAGGCAAACGCCTTACCTCCATGCTATCTCTCCGGTCCCAGAAAACTTTTTTAGGGGGTTGGGCCACACCTGGTAGCACTCAAAGGTTGCTGTACGTAGCTGTTCGCTCAGAACTCACTCCTGGGGCCGAAGAGATAGCAAAAAATAATATGTATCACTCCTAGCAGTGCTCAGGAAACCATATGGGATGCTAGGGATCGAATCTGGGTTAGCAAATACCCTACACTACCCTACCCTACCCTACCCTACCCTACCCTACCCTACCCTACCCTACCCTACCCTACCCAACCCAACCCACTGTGTTATCTCTACATCTCAATGGGAAACATTTTTAATAAAGCAAGAAGCTACAGGCCACAGTGTCAGGATATGAAATTGTGAGGTTTTTTTTTTTGTTGTTTTTTGTTGATTTTTTTTTTTTGTCACACCTGGCGGCGCTCAGGTGTTATTTCTGGCTCTACGCTCAGAAATTACTCCTGGCAGGCACGGAGGAGCATATGGGATGCCAGGAATAGAACTGAGGTCCATCCTGGATTTGTCATATGCAAGGCAAATGTCCCACCACTATGCTATTACTCCGGCCTCAGGGGTTACTTCTGGCTCTGCACTCAGAAATCGATCCTGGCAGGCTGGGGCTGGAGAGATAGCACAGAGGTAGGGCATTTGTCTTGCACGCAGCTGACCCAGAATGTGCCCGGCATCCCTTATGGTCCTGTGCCTGCCAGGAGCGATTTCTGAGCGCAGAGCCAGGAGTAACCCCGAAGCACCGCTGGGTGTGACCCCCTCCCCCCTCCCCCCCAAAAAAAAGAAGAAAAGAAATTGATCCTGGCAGGCTTAGGGAGCCATCTGGGATCCTGGGGATTGAATTCTAGCCCATCCTGGGGTGGTAGTGTGCAGGACTGTGTTATCACTCTGGTCCCTATTTTTTATTTTAATACTTTTATTTATTTATTGTTTTGGGGCCACACCCAGCAGCATTGCTTAGGAGTTACTCTTGCCTCTGCACTTAGAAATTATTCCTGGCAGGAGCTGGAGAGATAGCACAGCAGTTAGGTGTTTGCCTTGCAAACAGCCAACCCTGATGGACCCGAATTTAATTCCTGGCATCCCATATGGTCCCCCGAGCCTTACTCTTGGCAGGTGTGCGGGACCATATGGATGCCCCAGATCAAACCCAGGTCGGCCACATTCAAGACAAATGGCCTGCACCCTGTGCTATGTCCCCAGCACCCTAATACTTCTTTTACTTGAAGTAGCATTCCAGTATAGCATGACATAAGTTTCAGGTGTGCATTATAGAAAGAAGCAAGTAAATTTCCCTTTTTTTTTCTTTTCTGTTTTTTGTTTTTGGCCACACCAGTGATGCTCAGGGCTTACTCCTGGCTACGCACTCAGAAATGGCTCCTGGCTTTGGGGGACCACTTGGGACGCCAGGAATTGAACCCAGATTTGTCCTGGGTCAGCCTCGAGGCAAAGCAAATGCCCTACCCCTGCACTATCTCTGCAGCCCCTAAATTGCCTTTCTTTCAGTTGACACATTGTGGGACCCCACACTGATTTCCCTGAGAGTGGAAAACTATTACACATTGTTAGTATTTTCGGTCTGATTAGAAACCTTACTGCAGGTGCCTTGACACCGTTCTGAGTATTTGTAGTCTTTTCTATCAGACATTTTTTTGTCTCCATGATTTATAGATTTTTTTTTTACCCAGTATCTAGAAAGATTGTTGACTCTCCTTTTATTTTCATATTCTTTTAGTCTTTTAAATTGATTTATTTCTAGAATTATATATATATATTAAATAAGAAACAGTGGGGCCGGAGAGATAGCATGGGGGTAAAGCGTTTGCCTTTCATGCAGGAGGTCATCCGTTCGAATCCCGGTGTCCCATATGGTCCCCCCGTGCCTGCCAGGAGCAATTTCTGAGCCTGGAGCCAGGAATAACCCCTGAGCACTGCCAGGTGTGACCCAAAAACCACAAAAAAAAAAAAAAAAAAAAAAGAAACAGGCTGCTTCTAGAAAGAAGTGTATTTTTTTTGTTTGTTTTTGGGTCCTACCTGGCAGTGCTCAAATTACTCCTGGTGATGCTAGGGGAACACTATGGGGTGCCTGGGATTGAAACCCAGGTTAGTGTTGCAAAACAAATGTCCTATTGGCTGTACTATTTCTTCAACCCCCCTGCAAAGAAATTTTAACTTGAAAATGTTCTTAGACTTTTATATTTCATTTGCTTTTATTTCTAGTTCGTTTTGCTGTTCTAGCCTCCTTTTTTCCCTCCCATTTTTATTGAAGTGCCATGTTTCAGAGATTGTTCATGGTAGTTTCATGCATCCATCATTCTGCTCTTTCTCACATGCCCACTTCTCTCTATCAGTGTTCCAAAGATACGACCCACCCCCAAATCTACAGCTTTTTGTCTTGTTTGGGGCCCACACCTGATAGTAATCACGGCTATTGCTTGGCCCTACACTCAGGGATCATGCCTGGAGGGCTCAGGGACCATATGTGGTGCTGGGAGATTAATCCTGAGTCAGCTGCATGCAGTGTCCTCTCCACTGTATCCCAAGCAACAGCTTTTGAATACTCTTGATCTTTTTTTTTTTTTTTTTTTTTTTTTTTTTGGTTTTTGGGCCACACCCGGCGGTGCTCAGGGGTTGACTCCTGGCTCAGAGGCATGGGGGACCATATGGGACACCAGGATTCGAACCAACCACCTTTGGTCCTGGATTGGCTGCTTGCAAGGCAAACGCCACTGTGCTATCTCTCTGGCCTCATACTCTTGATCTTTATAAATGAAAAATAAAGGATCTGTTCTTATTCTGATAGAAAAAATTATTGTCCTCTATATTGGACCAAACAGAATCTTTAAATCATATCTTCTTACAGTTTATTTTACATTTTCCAATGTTTAGTTTAGTTTTATTTTTTTTTTTTCGCACCTTGCACCAGGTCATTCATGTACTCAACAGTTCTACTTTTACGAGGGTGGGTGATGTTTGAGTGTTTGGAATAGATCTGAAGTTTTTACTAAATGCATTTGTTTTTTGTGTTTTTGATGCTTGGCATAAAAAATCAATGTATTCTTCACTCAGAAGGAATGGCAAGGAAGATTTGCAATGTCTTAAAATTTGACAAGATTGTTTTCCCTTTAAAACTTTGGGGCAGAAAATAAAGGCAATTTAGAGATAAGTGTGCATGTAAGTGTGTATGTGTGAATAAGGAGCTGAAGGGAATGTGAACTCATTATGTGTGGGGGGACTGGAAAACTGGCTTTGTTCCCTAAGGATACACATGAAGGACAAGGATTCTGACTTTTAGAAATCCAAATGGGCTGCTGAATTTATCCCTAGGTTTTCTTGCTCTGTGACACACTGATGCTATTCCTTGCCCTTCCAAGGCAATCAAAGATGTTGCCTTTACCTAGGAGTAAGTGTTGTGTGCATGAGGCAGGAGCATGCTCTGTCAAAGAGAATTAGCCTTTCCAAGCCATCACCAGACTGACTTACTTATCCTTTCATGTAGATAGTAATTTGTTTACTTCTTAAATAGAAGAGAAAGTGGTCAGGTTGTTTCCTTTCAAGTTTTATATGAAATTTGTTTCTTACCAACTTAATGATAGAGTTGAACACAGCAAGATTTTTTTAAATTTATTTATTTAACTGGCAGGTATTTTGTGGGACTACCTTAGCCAATGGTTAATTGTGTATCCTGATAGGAGCATGGCTATTGCAGTTCAGCATTACTGATTCAAGTGAAGACTATTATTGGCTACAAAGACGAGCAGTGAGTTTGATGGTGTAGAGAACAACACCACATTTTGCTCAAAGGTGTTTTTGTAAATTTTGTTCTTTTCACAATAGAGCACCATGGTAAGGCCAGGGTTGTGCCTTTTCCTTAATTTCCAGCTTAGAAGATCAGATGTGGTGTGGGTAGAATAGGGTGACCATGGGCAGGGCATGTGGAATCAGACTGTCCTTTTCACGCCAATAGCATACACTACTGTGTCGCTGTCACCTATGCTCACAGACCAGTGAGCTCCCTGACCTGGTGGACTGGGGAGCCCAGTCTGAGAAAAAAGTGTGTTGATTCAGGACAGCGGGTGAGGGGAGATCTATACCAGTGTGTGACCCCGGTTCTGGTGGAGGTTCCCCAATGATTCTCTGCAGGAAACCTGGGGGTCATGCCTGGCCCCTCTCTCAGCCTCTCCCTTCCTCCTTCTCTCCGCCTCCCGATCTCTTGGTTTTACAAATCTCCCTCCTTATTTTGTAGACACTGCTCTCCTGTTCACTACTTCTTCTCTGTCTTTACGTCTCATCACTGGGCCTCTCTCAGTGTTTGTTTTCCCAACCTTCATCCCAAATTCCAGCTGTATATCTACAACCAGTTGGTCAGGTAACTGCACCTTTTCTGTGCACTCTTTGATAGAGCATGCTCTGTTCTTTTTTTGTTGTTGTTGGTTTGCCTTTTTTCTTTTCCTTTTTTTCTTAAAGCTTGGAGGCCTCTTGTCAAATGTCCATAGTGTGGTTTTATATTTTTAAACCTTTTCATTTTTATGATTAATTTGACATGCTTGTTGTCGAAGAAATGACCGTTCTTGTACGGTTTTTGGCGTTTGCTGGATGCTTGAATGCATTTTTATTGACGAGGGCTCACTACACACGTAACACCAGTAGGCACCTGCCTGCCTTTCATTTATTTAACTGTGACATTTGCTTTGGGAAGAGTTTAACATGCCTTTTAACTACTCAAATCACTTTTCTGAAATCAGTAATTTTTTTCATCCTTTGAATCCAAAAGATATCAGGCTGATTTCAGAAATTTGGTTCAGTGAGTGTATTGGCAACTTCCCTATGTCTCCTTCACCCAGTAAATGATGTGCCTGCCCTGTTTCCCAGCAGAAGGTGCCTGGGCAGGGCTCTTGCTATTCTGTCTGTGACTTTGATTCTTTGGGTACATGCCAACCATATTCCCTGTACTCGAAGCCAAACCATACTGAATTAAAAAATGAGAGTTGAAAGGGGACTTGCACATGGTTTGTTTTTTTTTTTGTTGTTTGTTTGCTTGCTTGTTTGGGAGCTTGGGGAGTTTGCTTTGTTATTTTGGTCTTTGTTGTGCAGGGGTTGTGTAGTATTCCTCCTGTGAACCCTCAGAATAAATTCCTTATATCTTGAGTTGTGAAGGATACTCACCTATAGGAAAAAAAGAAAGGGAAGCAGTGTTACCAGCTAGGATGATGCTACTTGAGCTATTTCCTAATGCTCCACTGTTTGTCCTTTGTAACTCTTACCAAAGAAAGCATAAGTGCTCGCATGTTTCAGTGAGTTGATTTGGCACAGCTCCTGACATCTGGAAGTCTTTTCAGACAGGACTGGTGTCAAGTCCCCTTCTCCCTGATCTGGCTGCAAGGGACTGGGCATGAAGACACCTGAGAGGTGTCTATGTGAAGCTGGGAAGCTTACCCTTGCTTGCCCTGTGCTCCTAGATATTTGACCAAGCGTGAGAAGAAGCTGATGCAGCGGCGCCAACATGCCGAGGAGCTGCTTGAATGGAAGCGGCGCCTGGACGCAGAGGAAGCAGAAATTCGGCAGATGGAGAAGCAGGCCCTGGCAGCCTGGGACAAAGACTTAGTCCCACCAAAAACACCCAAGAAGGAGCTGGAGGAACATTTGATAACTGAACAGAAAGGTCATAAATACCTATCTTGCTCAGCCCACAAATGAGCATGAGACACTCCTTTTTCTGTTATTAATTTTTTTCCTTATGAGAAATACCAGTTATTAAGGGTTAAAGATAAAGTGAAGATATAATGTCATTGCAGAAATGCTACAGAATTGCTTGAAAACTTATAAGAATTAGGGAAATTCTTTGACCAAGGGGGCAGTTAGCATATATTTAAAACAGTGAGGGACTGGAGATATAGTGGGTAGGACACTTGCCTTGCACGCAGTGGATCTGTTTGATCCCTGGAACATATAGTCCCCCAAACCTTAAAGGACTGATCCCAAATACAGAGCCAGGAGTAAGCCCTGAACATCTCTGGATGTGTGCCTTCTCTCCCCATATGAATTGCTTAAACATTAAAAAAGAACAACCTGGGGCTGGAGAGATAGCATGGAGGTACGGCGTTTGCCTTTCATGCAGGAGGTCATCGGTTTGAATCCCAGCGTCCCATATGGTCCCCCGTGCCTGCCAGGAGCAATTTCTGAGCATGGAGCCAGGAGTAACCCCTGAGCACACGCAGCGGCCGGGTGTGACCAAAAAAAAAAAAACCACACACAAACACACAGTGATAACGCATCGGTAAGGCATTTGCCTTGCACACAGCCAACACATGACAGACCCCAGTTCGAATTTTGGCATCCCTTATAGTTCCCTCAAGCCTGCCAGGAGCGAATTCTGAGCACAGAGCTAGGAGTAACACCTGAGCACCACGGGATGTGACCAAAAAATCAAAACAACAACAACAAAAAAGAACACCGTGAACTGGAGAGATAGTACAGCAGTAGGGCGTTTACCTTGCAAGCAGCCGATCCAGGATAGATCGTGGTTCGAATCCCGGCATCCCATATGATCCCCTGTGCCTGCCAGGAGCAATTTCTGAGCATAGAGCCAGGAGTGCCCTGAGTGCTGCCAGGTGACCCAAAAACAAAACAGAAGGCACAACCATAATCTCAGTGAATTAAGAAACACCTGATGAAATCCAGCAAGCACTGGTCATAAGGCAAATCTCAGATCAAAGCAACAAGCCAGCTGAGAACTGCCTTTTCTGTCTCCTAATCTTGGTGACAAGGCAAGGTGAAAAATAGTGCGTGGTCCTCAGGAAACATGAGAGATGTCAACTATGATGTATATACAATGTATGAGAGTACAAGAGGAGTACAAGTACAAGACTTGTCTTTCTTTTTTTTTTTTTTTTTGGTTTTTGGGCCACACCCGGCGGTGCTCAGGGGCTACTCCTGGCTGTCTGCTCAGAAATAGTTCCTGGCAGGCACGGGGGACCATATGGGACACCGGGATTCGAACCAACCACCTTAGGTCCTGGATCGGCTGCTTGCAAGGCAAACACCGCTGTGCTATCTCTCCGGGCCCAAGACTTGTCTTTCATGATGAGGACCCCCAGTACTTGCTGCCTACGTCCTCCCTAGTATTGATCCCCAATACTGCTTATAACCCCCCAGTCCCACCTAGGGATCACTCCTGAGCACTGAGCCAGAAATAGCCCCTGAGCATGGTCAGGTGTGTCCTAATCCCCCCGCTGCTCCAATATGTATCTAGAAATGATGAGTGAATGGAGGCTATAGTCAGTTGCAGACTTGAGGGCTCACGAGGTAGCCTGGAGCAGGTTGTGCACTGTCTCATGTACTCACTTTCTCTCCGCAGAAGCAGTGGGGGAAGCCGAGTCACCATTCCTGCCCTCTTCTCACCAGCTCAGTGAAAGCCCAACAATCCCCGAGGAGCTGGGCAGCCCCGCGGTAGAGTCCCTCCCTTCCCTCCCCTCTGAGTCAGCTGCCACCTTGCAGCACACAGGCCCCGACCACAGCCTTACTGACGAACTGAGGTTCACACAGGAGCTCGAGTCTTCTACCTCTCTGAGTAAACGCGTATGTTAACTTGGCTTTTGTTTTCTGTTGTGTTGGGGCCCTACCTGATGACCTCAAGGCTCTCCTGGCTCTGCACTCTGGAGTTTTGCATGGTGTGGCTCTGGGACCTTATGGGAGGTTGGTGACTAAACCCTGGTTGGCCATATGCTGGACTTATTTGCCCTCCATGCTGAACTGTGTGTGTTTATATCTTAAGGCTTATTTGGAAGAGAAAATTTGTCGGACATATTTTATTTAAAAGGGCTATATTCTTGGGCTGGAGAGATAGCATGGAGGTAGGGCGTTTGCCTTGTATACAGAAGGATATGGTACCCCGAGCCTACCAGGAGTAACCCCTGAGCACTGCTGGGTATGACCCCCCCAAAAAAACAAAAACAAAAAATAAATAAGTAAATAAATAAATAAATAAATGGGCTATAATCTTGGTATACTTGTATTTGTGCCATACAACATTGAACAGAAGAAAGCCTGTTTTTGTTTTTGTTTTTGTTTTTGGGCCACACCTGGTGACACTCAGGGGTTACTCCTTGCTATGCGCTCAGAAATTGCTCCTGGCTTGGGGGACCATATGGGGCTTGAACCACGATACATCATGGGTTAGCGCGTGCAAGGCAAATGCCCTACCACTTGCACCACTGTTCTGGCTTCAGAAGAAAGCTTTTTACTGACTTTCCATATGTTGATAAATATATGAATTTTACACTAATGATAGTTATGAAACTATATGCTCTGAATTCTATTTTTGTGGTGTTTTGTTTTGGGGCCACAACCAATAGTACTCAGAAATTTCTCCTTAAGACTTGGGAAACCCACCAAAAAAAAAAAAAAAAAAAGACTTGGGAAACCGTATGGAATGCCTGTGATCAAACCCAGTTTGGTCATGTGCAAGGCAGATGCCCTCCCACAGTGCTATTGCTCCAGCTCCAGAAAGTCTGTTATAATTTTTTGATGGGAGAAGTATATGTATCTAAAGCCTTTGAACTAAGTCTTGGGCTTGAAAACAGTTTTTAAATTACAAGGAAAGCCTTGAAATTCTGTTAATGAATCTTAGTTATATATAAAATAGATTTAATGAATTGTAGCATAATTTCTATTCCCCAGGAATTTACAACTAAGTAAATTTGTGCATCTTACTTTTGACAGTCTTACTCTAGCTTATTACTTTCTATAAGTTGATGGAATTCATTATTGAGATTCAAGGTAACCAACTTCAGATTGAATTCTAAAAACTGTTTTCTTACAAGAAGTAGAAACTAGTGCTTTTTTTTTTTTTTTTTGGGGGGGGGGCCACACCAAGTGATACTCAGGGGTTACTCCTCCTGGCTTGGGGGACGCTAGGGGATCAAACCGCGGTCCGTCCCTAGGCTAGTGTGGGCAAGGCGGATGCCTTACCACTTGCGCCACTGCTCCAGCCCCAAAACTAGAGCATTTTATAGTGGTTTTGTTTTGATTTGTTTTTGGGTCATACCCGTCAGTGCTCAAGGGTCACACTTGGCTTTGTGCTCAGGAGTCATTCCTGTTTATGCTTGGGGACCATACAGGACACAGACGTTCAAACCTGGGTTAGCCATAGACAAGGTACTCCCCACCTTGCTATCATTCTAGCCCCTAAAGTGATTTTTTTCCCTCAGTAAAATCTCATCCTTACTTCGTGACACTCAAATTTGGCATTGCAGGTTAAATGTTCAGTTGCATGCTCAGGGGCCAGAAACTCAGGTGCTCAGGCCTAAGGGTGCACTGAAGAGTCTAATGCTCAAGCCTGGGACCACACTGTGAGGGATGCACTGCTGCTTGGACCCAGAACTTGGAGCACCAGGGCTGCACTCATCAGTGCTTATGGAGGAGGGGAGAGGGCCGCTGGGATGTTGGCCTCAAACCCAGGCTCTTATGCAGGCCACACCCCTCTCCAGCCATGGGACTCCCCCCGAACCTCTCCACCACCTCTTCTTTTTTTTCTTTTTGGTTTTTGGGCCACACTCAGTGACATTCAGGGGTCACTCCAGGCCATGTGCTCAGAAATCGCTCCTGGCTTAGGGAATCACATGATTGAATCCTGTTTTTTCCTGGGTCAGCTAAGTGCAAGGCAAATGCCCTATCATTGCGCTATTGCTCCGGTCCCCACCTTGTCTTTCTTTGCTTTGTTTATCTTGTAGTGCCAGAGATAAACCCAGAGCCCACACTTGCAAAGCATTTGCATTGTCACTGTATATCTCTGCTTTGTACCAGATTTTCTTTAGCTGTTCATCTCTTGAGATAGAATTGCCATATGAAACAGCAATTACACTTTGGAGTGTATCTGAGGAAGCAGAGTCACAATATTGAAGAAACATAGCATACCTCACATTCAATATTTTTGAAATTGAAAAGGAAAGAATTAAATTTTAAAATATAAATTACTATATAGCTCCAAGTTTGTTATCATCATTTCTTTTTTTTAATCGCTATCGTGTAACTTTATGTCCTTTTAAAAATAATTAAAGCAGTCCTTTATGCAGTTTGTACAATTTTAAGTTTTACTACTTATGTCAAAATTATTTAAAACTGGGCTGGATAGTACAGCAGCTGGTAGGGCACATGCCTTGCATCAACTGACCCCTTAGGATCCCTTGAGCACCACCAGGAGTGATTTCTGAGAACAGTCAGGAGAACTGCAAACTGAGCACTCATGGGAAGTAACTAAAAACCAAAAATATTTTAAAGTTATTTGTTTATTAAAGGTATTTATTTTTATCTCTAACTGGTTTATATTTTATTTATTTTTGTGGATTGGGGTCTTCTCTATGGTGCTCAGGCCCTGGGTGCTCAGGTCCTTGGGTGCCTGTCCTGGTGGTCTCTGCAGCTGGTGTTCAGGGGAACTACTGGGCTGCACTCAGTGAGTGCCAAGGATCAGAACCTGGCACGTTAGCACCTTAACCCTGTTCTCTCTCCATTTCTGAGGCTTGAGTTGTTTCCAGAATATGAATTCAACCCATGTCCTGTGCTTTTCTGCTCCTACAGTCACCTCCCAAAAGCTGCACATCTTTATCCAAGCAGGAATTGAGCAAAGGAAGCCACAGGAACGGAAGCCTAGGCCACCTGCCTGTCACGGCTCATCAACACTCATGCAGCTGGTCGGATGAGTCCTTGTCTGTGACACAGTCAGGTAAGATGTCTGTGCCATGAGTCCCCATCTTTCCCTTGCAGCTGCTCATTCTGACTGTGAGTCAGAATGGCTGGCCTTTGTTGTATCTGTCAAGGTTTTATCTTGAATCACACATTACTCTACCTTTCTTTAGTAATCAGATTTATAGTTACTGTGGCTGTGAGGAAGGAGGCTGTGGCGGAGCTGGAGAACAGAAATACTTGTTCTCGAGCACTTGGGTTGTTCCCTCAATTTGGCTGCTGTGGACCTAGGAGCACATATGGCTTTTCTAAATATGGTTTTGAGCCAAGTGGAATTAGAAACTTGATTCCTTGTTTATTTATTTACTTTTTTGGACGTACTTGCAGTGCTCAGGAGTTACTCCCTGGCTCTGTGCTTAGGCATCACTCCTGGTGGTGCAAAGGGACCATATTGAGTGCTAGGTATTAAACCAGTGTCAGTGGCGCATGCAGGGCAAATGCCCTCCCTGCTGTGCTATTGCTTTGGTCCCTCCATTCTTTTTTTTTTTGGAAGTGTCCGTGTTGTTTCCCAGAAGGGTGGGACTGGTCAACATTCACCCAACAATGACTGAGGCCGCTCTCCTATAGTCATGCCAACACTGCTTGTTTGTGATACATACCTTTTGGCTACTCATAGATCTTAGAAAGTTTCTGCTCTTGGCTGTTAATCCTTTTTCCAAAGACTGGTGGACAAAGTAATTATTATTTTTTTTCTTTCTATATCCAGTAATGGTCAGAGGTTACTGACTGTGCACTCAGGAACTAATCCTGGTGGTGCTCAGGGGAATATATGAGATACCAAGGATTGAGCCTGTCTCATCCGTGTGCAGAGCAAGTGCCCTCTCCTTGCTCCAGCAGGTACTTGTAGGGTGATTATCTTTCACTAGGAAGTAATTCCTTACAGAATGATCAAGTTTCATGAGTTTTCCTAACCTGGTAATTTTTTGTTTTTTTTTTTGCTTATCTTACTAAAGCAGGCTATCTTGAGACCATTTGCAACTTCAAATAGTGTAATTGGAAAGTAAAAGTAGATTACACTGAGAGAGGAAGGGAGGGGGAAAGAGAGAGAGAAGAGATATAAATCACAAATACATTTTTTCCAAGACTCAAATGTCTTTATTCTCAGTATGAGATTGACCTCCTGTAAATGGGAGTCTTACATTATTCTTTTCCACCAACAGTGACTGAGTGTGTAGTTCAGTCAAGTATTATGCTTCTCTTCCAGAAACTACCTCTGACCAGAGTGATATCGAAGGTCGGATTCGTGCTCTCAAGGATGAGCTTCGGAAGAGGAAATCAGTGGTGGAGCAGCTGAAAAAAGAGCAGAAGAAGAGACAGAAGGAAAGGCTGAGAGCTCAGGAGGCCAGTCTGATCAAGCAGCTGGAGGTCAGGGCCCTGGGACTGAGCAGGCCATGGGGGTACAGGAGTACAGGCTGTGGTAGAATCCACAGGAGGGCTGAGGACCCCTCCTTACTCAGTGCTGCATTGGATTCCAATTCGTCTACACTCTCTGGCTCAAAATCTTGCTTAAAACATTAAGTACTGGGGCTGGAGTAGTGGTTCAAGTGGTAAGGCGTTTGCCTTGCACGCACTAACATAGGACAGACTGTGGTTTGATCCCCCGGCGTTTCTTATGGTCCCCGAAGCCAGGAGTGATTTCTGAGCGTAGAAACAGGAGTAACCCCTGAGCATCACTGGGTGTGGCCCAAAAAGGAAAGAAAAAAAAATCATTAAGTACTGTCATATTAAGAGTTTTAAAAATAGGGGCCGGCGCGGTGGCGCTAGAGGTAAGGTGTCTGCCTTGCCAGCACTAGCCTACGACGGACCACGGTTCGATCCCCCGGCATCCCATATGGTTCCCCCCAAGCCAGGAGCGACTTCTGAGCACATAGCCAGGAGTAACCCGTAAGTGTCACAAGGTGTGGCCCAAAAACCAAAAAAAAAAAAAAAAAGTTTTAAAAATAAAGTAAAATGGGGCATTTTCAAATAAGAAGGCATGCATATGAGATAGTTATGATTAAGTTATATATTATATAAGTTATATAGTTAAATGGATAGATATGATTAAGATTCCTAGAACCGGGCGATAAATCATTCCAACTCTTGAAATTGTTAGTTTTAAGCTATTGTTGTTTTTCCCAGAAAACATGTTACTTTAGTGTGGTAACTCTAAACAGGGCTTTCTCCCAAACTCTACAGCCTCCCGATTCTGCCCCAGACTATAATATTTATTTAATGCCAGAAATTACCTTATCAGGGGCTGGAGCAGTGGCATAAGCATTAAGGCATCTGCCTTGCCCGCGCTAGTCTAGGATGGACCGAGGCATCCCATATGGTCCCCCAAGCCAGGAGCGATTTCTGAGCACATAGCCAGGAGTAATCCCAGAGCGTCACAGGATGTGGGCCAAAAAAAACCAAACAAACAAAAAAAGAAATTACCTTATCAAAGGTACCATGTCTGGAGGAAGGAAAGAGCTATGCTAGTAGGATGCTCAGCCTATGCCTTTTGGGATTTCTAGCAGTGGACCAGTATCTGTCTTCCTACACATGCCTTGGCATTCTGCTTTGTACATGCTGACCTTCCTCGTGTCAGATAGTGGAAAGTAGAGGATTTCAGCCCAGGTCAGGGAAGAGAGGAAAGATGGAAGGTATCCTTTCGAATTGTGCCTGGTTGAACATGGCTCAGAACTCACATCACTTTCAGTGTTGAGCTGACAACACATGTAGCCTTCTGTATCCCTGAGCATCACCCTGTTGGGGCTGCGGCTGTCGCCAAAATTTGGCATGGCAGACTGGCCTGAATATCCCATGAAAATGTTAGAGATCCATCAATTAATGGAAATTTCTCCAAATTGTATAACAGTGTCTCTTACATACTTTTCCTAGTATATAATCTCTAACTGTATAATTAGCAAGAAAAGTGTTTCTTGTGTGGCCGGACATAAATTGCCATTTTATAAGTGCTGAACTCCTGTGGGGTGAAGCATGGCGATCATTTCCCAGTTGACACAAGGATAGCAGTGTTAAGTCTTAAATGTAGACTCTGGGACTGCAGTCAGATATGTCAGTAGAGACCATTTCAAGAATATGCACAAAACTATTGACTGAGCTCTGGTGAAGCAAAGTGAAAATTTGTTGTTTTCTATTTTCTTCACCATTTGAATATCTGATCATAAAAATAGACGGTTTCATAATTTGGAGTATCTTTTGAAATATACCTGGTGATGCTGTTTTTTTCTCAACTTAGTCATATGATGAGTTCATTAAGAAAACTGAAGCTGAGCTCAGTCGTGATTTGGAAACATCCCCAACTGCCAAGCCTCAGATTAAAACGCTCTCTGCTGCTACGGAAAAACCCAGGATTAAGCCTCTTTCACTACACAGGTACACATTTTTGATAACTTGCCTCAGTTTTGCTTATTTTGTTTTTTTTTTTTTTTTAAAATAAAAGGAGGAAAGCTTTTGGGAGATACTGTCTTATATAACTGAAATATATAGAAATAAAAATATTGGTTCCAGTTTTTAGCTTCATTAGAATAAAATTGCCATGTAGGATATAAATCAAATGTACAACGGAGTACAGATTAAGAAATATCTTTGACTTCAGAAAGTGAGCAGGTACAATGAAAAGAATAGTCTTTAGTATTATAGAATAGCATGACAGAATAGTACAGACCCTTGGAAAAAGTTTGACTTGTAGGAGCTGGAGAGATAGCATGGAGGTAGGCCGTTTGCATTGCATGCAAAAGGATGGTGGTTCAAATCCCGGCATTCCATATGGTTCCCCCGAGCCTGCCAGGAGCGATTTCTGAATAATAATTTCTGAATAATCCTGCCGGGTGTGACCCAAAACCACCCCCCCAAAAAAAAAAGTTTGGCTTGTTGCAAAAGCTGAATGCAGTTTAAAGGTTGTTTTTTTTTGGGGGGGGGGCTCGTCCGGGATTTGAAAAGGTTGTTTTTTTTACTTTAGTTTCATTTCTGGAAATTTGATCTTCAGAAAAATAATGCGATACCAAATATCTGTTTGCAAAAAATATATATATAATACACACACACACACACACACATACACACACACACACACACACACACACACACACACATTCTTCATGATATCTTTGATACTAGTAACAATTATTAAACCTTGGAAACCACCTTTCTGTCTGGGATCACTTTTGGTGGACTCGGCAGACCATATGGAATGCCAAGGATTGTATGCAAGTTGCTGTATGCAAGCAAATGCCCTGCCTGCCATATTATCTCTGCAGCCCCACTTGAAAGAATATTTATTGGGGCTGGAGAGATAGCACAGCAGCGTTTGCCTTGCAAGCAGCCGACCCAGGACCTAAGGTGGTTGGTTCAAATCCCAGCGTCCCATATGGTCCCCGTGCCTGCCAGGAGCAATTTCTGAGCAGATAGCCAGGAGTAACCCCTGAGTGCTGCTGGGTGTGGCCCAAAAACCAAAAAGAAAAAAAAAAAAGGAATATTTATTGACTCTAGTACTAATTAGCTACTTTAGCGACTTATTTTGACCTCTGCTTGTTTTTTTTTTTTTAAATAGATCTTTATATCCCTGTGAAACAGAAAACTTAATAGTACATGATTAATCGTTTTGAGGTCTGAAAGACTTAGGATGGGATGTTACATACATCAAATACTATGTGTTAGTTGTGTGGTTGCTATTGTAGCTGTTAGAACATTTTGAGAAACATTAAAAAGAAAACTGTTTTGATCACATCAGACCCAACTCCCCAGGAATCATAAATATCACAGTAGATCTGTCTCCAAAGATTATTAGGATTAAGATTAGGCTAAGATTTTGTGCAGAACCAGTAGTAATCCCTGAGTACCGCTAGATGTGGCCAAAAACAATCGGCTGTAAATCCAGTTTCTATATCTACTACTGAGAGGTTTTATCATTTCATCAACCAAAGGTCATTAGCAAAAGCTTCCAAAGGACCCTGAGATTCTTGTTCCTTTGGCTACACTACAGTAAGCCTCCAAGCAAGGGGCCTCTTCTCAGATCAGTGGTGGTAGGAACAGAGATGGGCAATATGGGCTGGAGGAAGAGCCAAAGCATGATTCCTTAACATGAAGACAAGAAGCAGAAGGAATTTGGGGTGCTCCAGCTTTCTCCAGTTTGTGGGTGGAGTCAAAGTCAGTAAATTCAGTGGCAAACCAGCTGTTTGATTAGAAGCTTTGAGCTGGGGCTTAGATTTTCTGTCTCTTAGCCATAGGGAAACTGGGTCACCTAAAAGTGTTACAAGGAGGTTTGAACTGGAGCCAGGTACTGGTGAAAGTGAGGAGAAGGCAAGGAAACAAGAATCTAGGGTGTAGCTCCTCACTTATAATAAGAGAAAGAGGATAGATGGTGGAGCTAGAGCAGTGGAGTTGGAGGCCTGTTCCGTTTGAGGGTTAAAGCATAACATTAAACTGCAGAGGGAAGATCTTCATACTCAAGGGGTAGAGATTCTTAGAGAAGGATAGGGGCCGGAGTGATAGCACAGTGGTAGGGCATTTGCCTTGCACACAGCTAATCCAGGATTTACCTGGGTTCGAACCCTGGCATCCCATATGGTCCCCCAACCCAGGAGCAATTTCTGAGCACATAGCCAGGAGTAACACCTGAGTATCACTTGATATGGCCCAAAAAAACAAAAAAAAAGAGAGAGAGAGTGGATAATTGATAAAGCTATCAGGAGTGTTATGGAGTTTGGAGTAGAAGCCAGTTTAGGTGATGTGACTGAATAAAAGATAAATCTTTTTATTCCTTACAGACTGGAGAAAAGACAGTTGGCAATGAATGAACTTAGATAAACGTGTAGGTAGAAAAACAGAAGAAAAGGCATGCTTGACCAGAGTGATAGGACAGCGGTGAGGGCATTTACCTGCATGTGCCTGACCCAGGTTCATTCAACAGAACCACATAGGGTCCCCTGAGCACTGTAAAAAACAAAAAAACAAACAAACAAACAAACAAACAAAAACACAATCCTGGGCCAGAGAGATAGCGTGGAGGTAGGGCATTTGCCTGTATGTAGAAGGATGGCGGTTCGAATCCCGGCATCCCATATGATCCCCTGAGCCTGCCAGGAGTGATTTCTGAGCATAGAGCCAGAGTAACCCCTAAGCGCTGCCGGATGTGACCGCCCCCCCCCCCCCAAATAAACACAGTCCCATTCACAGTAGTGCCACAGAAACTTTATTAGCTTGGAGTCAACTAAAGAGGTGAAGGACCTATGCAAAGAAAACTACAAAACACTGCTACAAAAAATAAAAGAGGACACAAGGAAATGGAGACACATAGCCTGTTCATGGATTGGGAGGATTAACATCATTAAAATGACAGTACTCCCCAAAGCATTGTACAGATTTAATGCACTCCCTTTAAGGATACCCATGACATTCTTCAAAGAAGTAGATCAAACACTCCTGAAATTAATTTGGGACAATAAACATTCACGGATAGCTAAAGCAACCCGTAGGAAAAAGAAGATGGCAGGCATCACTATCCCCAACTTAAAACTGTATTACAGGGGCCGGGCGGTGGCGCAAAGAGGTAAGGTGCCTGCCTTGCCTGCGCTAGCCTTGGACGGACCACGGTTCGATCCCCCGGCGTCCCATATGGTCCCCCAAGCCAGGAGCGACTTCTGAGCGCATAGCCAGGAGTAACCCCTGAGCGTTACCGGGTGTGGCCCAAAAACCAAAAAAAAAAAAAACTGTATTACAAAGCAGTAGTCATTAGAACAGCATGGTATTAGGGGCCAGAGAGGTAGCACAGCAGTAAGGTGTTTGCCTTGCATGTGACCAACCCAGGACAGATCTAGGTTTGATTTCCAGCATCCCATATAGTTCCCCAAGCCTGCCAGGAGTGATTTCTGAGTGCAGAGCCAGGAGTAACCTGGTGTGGCCAAAAACAAAAAAACAGCGTGGTATTGGAATAAACACAGACCTTCAGATCAGTGGAATAGACTTGACTATTCAGAGAATATTCCCTAGATATACAATCAATCTTTGATAAAGGGGCAAAAAATGCAAAATGGAGCAAAGAAAATGGGGCACCTGGTCACCCACATGCAAAATAGTGAACTCAGACCTCCATCTAACATCATGCGCAAAGGTTCAAACACAAATGGATTAAAGACCTTGATATTGAGCCAGAGAGAGAGCATGGAGGTAGGGCATTAGCCTTGCATGCAGATGGACGGTGGTTCAAATCTTGGCATTTCGTACTCCCCAAGCCTGCCAGGAGCGATTTCTGAGCATAGAGCCAGGTGTAACCCGAGCGCTGCTAGGTGTGACCCAAAATCCAAAAAAAAAAAAAAAAAACCTTGATATTAGACCCAGAAACTTAAGGTATTTGTAAGAACATGTAGATAAAACACTCCAAGACATTGTGTCTAAAGGTATCTTCAAGGAGAAAACATCACTGTCCAAACAAGTGGAAGCAGAGATTAAACAAATGGGACTACATTAAATTGAGAAGCTTCTGCACCTCAAAGAAAACAGTGACTAGGATATAAAGGCCACCCACAGAATGGGAAAACTATTCACTCAATACCCATCAGACAAGGGGCTAACATCAAAGTTATAAAGGTACTGACAGAACTTAACAAAAAAATATCTAACCCCATCAGAAAATGGGGAGAAGTGAACAGACACTTCCTCAAAGAAGTACAGATGGCCAAAAGGCATATGAAAAATGTTCCACATCACTAATCATCCAGGAGATGCAAATCAAAACAACAACGAGGTACCATCTCACGCACAGAGACTGGCATACATTACAAAGAACAACCAGCAGTGCTGGCGGGGATGTGGGGAGAAAGAACTTTGATTCACTGCTATTGGGAATGCTGTCTTGTTCAGCCTTTATGGAAAATAATATGGATATTCCACAAAAAACTGGAAGTTGAGCTCCCATATGATCCAGCTATTCTACTCCTAGGTATATACCCTAGGAACACCAAAACAAAATACAAAAATGCCTTCTGCACACCTATGTTCATTGCAGCACTATTTACAATAGCCAGAATCTGGAAACAACCCAGAGGCCCAACAACAGATGAATGGCTAAAGAAACTGTGGTACATATTCACAATGGAATATTATGCCTCTGTTAGGAAAAGTGAAGGTGTGAAATTTTCCTACACATGGATGGACATGGAGAGTATTCTCGGTGAAATAAGTCAGAGGGAGATAGATAGACAGAGCATAGTATCACTCTCATCTGTGGGATTTAGGAAAAGTAAAGAACAGTATGGTAATAATGTCCAGAGACAGTGGAGATGAGGCAAGAGGGACCAGCCCACGATATGAAGCTTGCCAGAGAATGGTGAGCACAGTTGGAGAAATAACTAACAACTATCATGACAATGATAGTGAGTGAGAGAAATAGAATGCCTGTCTCAAAGACGGGCAGAGGGTGGGGGAGGAAGAAGATGGGGGACATTGTTGGTGGAAAGGTTGTACTGATGAAGGCAAGTGTACTTTTGTGACTGAAATCCAACTACGAACATGTTTGTAACCATGGTGCTTAAATGAAAATATTATTAGGAAAGAAATCAACTATTTAAAAAGATTATTTAAAAAGAAAATATCTATATTTATTTCAGCATTATTTTAAATATCCAAGTTTTAGAAATCCTAAAATAGAGGAAAAAATGTAGAGCCAGTAGTAAACCCTGAGCACTGCCAGGTGTTGCCTCAAAACAAAGAAATTTCATACCTGATACTCCATTTGTCTTGGTGGTGAATTCCAGTCAGGCTGGCTCTAGGACAGAAGGCAGAGTGCATGCTGGTAGACAGCCTTGCATGATCTCCTGAGCACCCCAAACATAAATGAGATGGAGTCGAGCAGGCAGCCATCAGGAACACAGCTCCGGTTGTGGGGCACATGCGTGGCCTGCACTCAGGTCTGTGTGAACGCGGTGAGGGCTGCTGTGATGACTGACTCAGGACTGGCTGTTTTGTGTTGCCACTTGTACCATCAGCAAAACTTTTGACTTGTATTCGTTAATTTTCCTACCAGATCGGAAACAGCCAGAACATGGAAGTCCCTGACAGAGTCAGAGCGATCCAGAGGGTCCTTGGAGTCTATTTCTGAGCAAGTTGGTATGTAAATTAAAAAAGGGGGGTGTGGAGCGGTGACACAAGAAATAAGGTGTCTGTCTTGCACGTGCTAACCTAGGATTGCCCTCGGTTTGATCCCCCGATGTCCCATATGGTTCCCCAAGCCAAGGGCGATTCTGAGCGCATAACCAGGAGTAACCCATGAGTGTCACTGGGTGTGGCCCAAAAACCAAAAAAAAAAA
Organism: Suncus etruscus; assembly: GCF_024139225.1. Classification (NCBI taxonomy): domain Eukaryota; kingdom Metazoa; phylum Chordata; class Mammalia; order Eulipotyphla; family Soricidae; genus Suncus; species Suncus etruscus. The sequence goes on along the minus strand of NC_064854.1, from coordinate 55,096,885 downwards.
AAAAAAAAAAAAAAAAGGTAAATCTACTTCATTTAAAGCAGGGGTCTCAAACTCGTGACCCGTGGGCCGTTTGCGGCCCTCAGTACATTTTGTGGCCCATGGCTGGCCTTCAAATATCGCAGTATTCGCGATTATTCGCTTACTGAATAATCGCAATAAAAAATCATAAGAAAAAAATCGCATTAAACATTTGCATACCCCGAGCAGTTCCATTCGGGATATGCAAATGTTTAATGCGATTTTTTGTGATTTTTTTTTCTTACTAATGCGATTTTTTATTGCGAATATTCAGTAAGCGAAATCCCTTATGCGGCCCTGCCTCACCCCGACTTTGCCTCCTGCAGCCCCCAGGTAAATTGAGTTTGAGACCCCTGATCTAAAGATTTATGTAAACCCATAAATTTTTGATAGAAACAAAGGTAGAGAAACTGATCTACAATGACACATCAGAGCATCAGCTGGCTAGTTAATCAGATTTTGTATCTGATTATATTTTCAACCTTTAGAGTTTGCCAGGGGCTTCTGGACTTTACAGACAAAAATTATTGAAAATAAATGTATGATTTGACCAAGAGCATGACCAGCACTGACAAAAGCAATGGAATTTTCAGGTCGTTTGTTGTCAGGGCGGGCCAGGATCAGGGAGGGTCTAGACCCAGATAGACCCAGAGCCTTAGACATGGGAAGCATTTGCTCTGTGCTCTACCACCCAACTGCCTTAAATTGGCCTTAAATCCATTTGCAATTCTTGTTTTGTTCATTTATTGAGTCATTTTCCCTCCATTACTTTGTCGTTTTAGTTTCAAGTACTGTATTTGCCAGAGTGGATAGTACAGCAAGTAGTGTGACTTTGCATTCCACACAATCAATCCAAGTTCAATCCCCAGCACCCCAGATGGCTCCCCAAGCCCACCAGGTTATCCTTGAACACAGAGCCAGGGTGTAGATCGAAAATAAACAAAAAATAATAAGTTGTTGATCTTTATATTTGAATGCCTAGTTGGACTACCTAGGAAAAATTTATATTTTTATCAGTATATATTGACACATTTGCTCCTTCATTGGCTTCCTTTTTTTTCTGTCTGTGTGGGGTTTGGGCCACATCTAGTGGTGCTCAGAGGATATTCTTGGATCTTGGAGTGATCTTTGAGCACTGTTTGGCCCTCCCCCAAGAAAAAATTACTTGAAACAAAAGATCTCAATCATTTGAATGTTCTCTGATTCGTGGAACCTATTTCTCTTAAAGGAGAACCTACCTTTTGGGGGGTTGGAAGGAGGATGGCAATAACCAGGGTTGCTATTACTCCATGCTCTGCACTCAGGAATTACTCCTGGTGAGATTGGTACCCGAAGAAATGCCTGAGATCGAACCTCGGTTGCCTTGTGCATGGCAAGTGCCTTCCCCCTCTACTGTCTCTCTGGTTCCCACTTACCTCTTATTTTAACAAAACAGATTATATTTATTTATCAGAGATTTCTCAAAGATTCCATTTAAAATTTCATGAACTTTGATTCCGGAAAGTTAAAGATTGTAATAAATACTTTATTAAGGTATTAAAATAAATATGTGTGTGTTTGTTTTCCTCTCCTTCAGATGTTGCTGTGGCAAATGCTGAGAGATCATCATCAGAAAAGTCTCTGTCTGCCTATGCAAAGAGAATGGTTGACTCGGACATTCGGGCAGAAGAGCGTTTTCAGGCATCATCTCCAATTCTCAGAGCATCAAGGAAAATCAGAGCAGACTCTGGAGATTCTCTAGAAAATGTCCCTTCATTCTCTTGTCTTAAAGACTTGAAGGTGCTAAGTCGAATTCTGGATGGATCTGATGGCATTTTAGAAGTAACGAGTGAGAAGTCAGAGCTACAAGAAGTGTCCGTAGCAAGTCTGGAGGAGGATGCAAGTGAAAGGACATGCTCGAGGCGATCCAGGGAGGCAGGTGCCCTCGCGAAACTGGAGTTGGAACAAGGAAAGGCATGGGAACTTCTTCCCCAGGACCCTGTAGAGTCTAGAGGTGTCTCCAAAGACTCGATCAGATTAGCCCTCGAGAGTCTTTATAAAAAGGAGTTGAAGGACAGGCAGTCGAATGAGGAATTGGACCAGAGTCCACGCATCTGCTCAGAAAAAGATGTTTCTGAGCAAAAAGGTGTGCGGGAAAGGGACCCCCTCTTGTCCAAGCCTCTTTTTGCTCCCAAAGAGCTGTCCTACTCTGAAGATTTTGAAGCATCTTCTTTCAAGAAAGAAATTACCACCAACTTGTCTGAAGATGACCTGGTCACATCCCCTTCGGTACAGCCGAAGCAGGATACTCAGTTTTGGCGAGATCGGTCACAGCCCACCAGGAGCTCTGGAAGTCGAGCTCTGAGCTTTGGGAGTGATGATGAGATCAGCGAGTGCCTGAGCAAGCAGAGCCCCTCGGTCCCCAGCAGCGCCTACTCCGAACAGCTGCTAGACCTCAGGTCTCCCACGGAGTTGCTGAGGAACGCTGAGCGCAGTGATGTGGGGCCTGAGCCGAGCATTCCTGGGACTCCTGCTGACAATGAGCTGCGTGATTTCCACATTGGCGATCGGGTATTAATTGGCAATGTTCAGCCAGGAACCCTTCGATTCAAGGGTCAGACAAGCTTCGCTGAAGGCTTTTGGGCTGGGGTCGAGTTGGATCAGCCAGCAGGGAATAACAATGGCACATACAGTGGTGTCGTCTACTTTGTGTGCAAAGAGAAGCACGGGATTTTTGCTCCTCCTCAGAAAATATCGCATATTCCAGAACACTTGGACGACTATGCAGATGTGCCCGAAGATGAAGACGTGGCCTCAGGGGAGCTAGAGCAGTCCCGTGACCAAGACCAAAAAGCCAAAGAGGATCCCCAGTTGCAGAGAGAAAAGGATGCGAGTGAAGATCTTTATGAGAACTCCCTCCCGAGTATGCATGAGGCAGACACCTCGCTGGACACTAGCCTTAAGCTAGAACCAGACAGTAGGCTAGATGGGGTTTTGGCAGGGCTAGAAGCCTGTGCCCACCAACAGTTGTCACTGGACTCCCTGATTTCTTCCAAGGAATGCGGGGACCTTTCTGATGCCACCGAGAGGATTTCCACAGCTGCTGAAGATGATACCTTAGACAGCACCTTTTCCGACGAACTCAACAAACTGCAGCTCACAATAGAAAAGGAAGAGGGACCCTGTCCCACTGTTTCTGAAAAGCCTCTGACGCCACTTCTGGACCTGTTGGCAAGAGAAAAGGACCAGTTGGAAGCCCAGCTCCAGTCATCACAGAGTGAGGGCCAGAAATGCCAGCCACAGTTGGAGGCCGCCAGCTGCTTGACCGACAGTTTGCTGGATGCGTTTGTCAAGGACACAGTCAGCCAGTTCCAGCAGATCCAAAAAGCACGGCAGGAGAAGATACAGCTCAGCAACCGGGAGCTTTTCCAGGGCCACCAGGTTAAAGTTCTATCTCCAGACCTAACCCCACACCTAGAGGCTCAGCCCCCTGCCATTCCCGACGGCTACTTGAGATCAGAGTTGGAAGATGAGAAAGAGGAGATGTCCTCACCGGACCTGTACCCCAGGCCTGTAAGTGTCTTGTCTGGGAAATAGGTCTCTGAGCCTGCCTTAGTAGCACAGCTCCATGGGTATCTCAAAAACCTACCTTGGCACTGTTTTTCTGTCTGGAGCATAATTGCTCTCTGTTAGGTCATGTGTAGTCACTATGGGGTCATCACAGGTGCTGGCAGCTTCATGCTGGGCGGCCACTCGCTGGCCACAGCTCACATTCTCTTTTAGACTCACTGAACAAATGTTGCTTCCGGGTGATTCCCAGCCCAGTTCTTTTGTGCCACCTAGATTCTCTGTCCATATAACAACTCAGTCATGGTTGTCCTGCAGAAATTAGTGACTGTGGTATTGGTTTTGGTGATCCTGGAATATATCTACTCTGATGACACAGACTCAAGACTATCTGCTTGTTTAGGTTGCCTGGGGACAATTGAGCAAAAGTAATGATTTTGAGTAACTTGAGCTAGGTAATGACCAAAGGTGAGAAATTTCATCTCTCATTTATATATCTCAGAGTCAAGGCAGTTCTTGAAAAAAAAAAAAAACAGAGTGATGTTGACTCAAATAGAGAAAATTGGGACTGGAGCAATAGTATAAAGGGTATGGTGCTTGCTTTGCATGCGGCCAACCTGGGTTAGATCCCCAGCAACACATAGGGTTCCCCCAAGCACTGCCAGAAGTGATTCTTGAGTGCAGAGGTAGGAATAACCCCTGAGCACTTCTGTGTGAGAGACAGAGAGAGGAGGAGGAGAGAGGAGTGAATGGGGGTGGAGAGAAGAGATGGGGGGAGAAAAACATTTGATTAAAGTTCAATTATAAGGTTAAGAGAAGCTGACTTGAGAAATGGGATCATTCCTCCACAGTCTATAGGTTTTGGTTTTTTTTTTTTTTTGCAGCCACCATATTGCTTTTCTTTCTGACACAGAGACACATTGCAATCAGTGTCAGAGTGGCAAGTGGTTGTTGTCTCTGATGAGTTCCTCTCTACCTGCTTCCCTCTCCCCAGGAAAGTCCAGTGTTTGGCGCCAGCGGTCAGGAAGAACTTGCTAAGAGACTTGCTGAGCTTGAGATCAGCCGTGAGTTCCTGAGTGTGTTAGGGGATGAGCAGGACTGGTTTGAAGAGGACTTCGGCCTGAGCTCTAACCACAAGATCCCCAAAAACAAGGTTGAAGAAACCATTGTACCTCTGATGGCAGAACCTAAGAGAGAGCCCCCACCACCCTGTGAAACACTATTGGCAGTTCCACACACTGCAGAAGAAGTACAAGTCCTTGTGCATAATGCGGCTGAGGAACTGTGGAAGTGGAGGGAGTCAGGTCACAATGTTCATGACACAAGCTTTCCTGCAGACCTGCCTGGCGATTCAGGGAAAGATCTCGATCTAGAAAGTACCAGTAAGAGAGTCTATAAGCAGGTGGGTTACTTGGTAGCGCTTTCTCTTGAAACTTCTGTCATCTGAAAATGAAGGCTAAGTACCTTCATTTTGTGTCCCTCTTCCCTCTTCAGGCGGTTTTTGATTTAACAAAAGAGATTTTTGAGGAAATATTTGCTGAGGATCCAAACTTGAACCAGCCTGTCTGGATGAAGCCATCCAGGATCAACTCAAGTTATTTCCGTCGCGTGAAAAATCCAAACAGCCTCGATGAAATCAAGGTACAGCCTTGCAGGATGTAGAGAGTGTTCTTATTTCGCTGGTTTTCATTTGGTGGTGTGGAAAGTGATTCCCTGGGACTGAACCCAGGGCTCCTACATCATTACCCTTCTGCCCTCTGAACCTTCTCTCCTTCCGGGTTGATTGCTGCTCATAATATAGATGAATGCGGAAAAGCACATGTTCTTTATTGTTTATCTTTCAAATTATTATTTACCTTTCTCATACAAAATTTTATATTAAGAAAAAAAAAATGGGGCCGGAGAGATAGCATGGAGGTAAGGTGTTTGCCTGTCATGCAGAAAGTCAGTGGTTCGAATCCTAGCATCCCATATGATCCCCTGATCCTGCCAGGAGCGATTTCTGAGCATAGAGCCAGGAGTAACTCCTGAGTACTGCCAGATGTGACCAAAAAAACAAAAAAAGAAAGAAAAAGAGAGAGAGGAAAGAAAGAAAGAAAGAAAGAAAGGAAGGAAGGAAGGAAGGAAGGAAGGAAGGAAGGAAGGAAGGAAGGAAGGAAGGAAGGAAGGAAGGAAGGAAGGAAGGAAGAAAAGGAAGGAAGGAAGGAGAGGAGAGGAAGGAAGGAAGGAAGGAAGAAGAGAAAGAAAGGAAAGAAAGAAAGAAAGAAAGAGAGAGAGAGAGAAAGGAAGGAAGGAGAGGAGAGGAAGGGCGGAGAGGAAGGAAGGAAGGAAGGAAGAAGAGAAAGAAGGAAAGAAAGAAAGAAAGAAAGAAAGAAAGAAAGAAAGAAAGAAAGAAAGAAAGAAAGAAAGAAAGAAAGAAAGAAAGAAAGGAGGGAGGGAGGGAGGGAGGGAGGGAGGGAGGGAGGGAGGGAGGGAGGGAGGGAGGGAGAGAGAGAGAGAGAGAGAGAGAGAGAGAGAAAGAAAGAAAGAAAGAAAGAAAGAAAGAAAGAAAGAAAGAAAGAAAGAAAAAGAAGAGAAAGAAAGAAAAAAAATGAGGAGGGGACTGGAGCAATGGCACAACAGTAGGGTGTTTGCCTTGCAAGAGTTAGACTTGGGCCAGACCCCAGTTCGATTCCCGGCATCCCATATGGTCCCCAGAGCCTGCCAGGAGCGATTTCTGAGCTCAGAGCCAGGAGTAACCCCTGAGTGCAGCCAAGTGTCGCCCAAAACACAAGACAAAGAAAAAAAATGAGGGCCAGAGCTTAGTACAGCGGGTAAGACATTTGCCTTGTGTGCGGCCGAGTCGGAACAGACTTGGGTTTGATTTCCAGCATCCTATATGGTCCCTCGAGCCTGCCAGAAATGATTTCTGAGTGCAGAATGAGGAGTGGCCCGTAAGTGCCGCCAGATATGGCCCAAAAGCAAACAAAAATGAAAAAAGAAAAAATAAGGAAAGGTACAGTAGGTAGGACACTTATCTTGCATATGACCAATCTGGGTTTGATCCCCAGTATCTCACGTGGTCCCTTGAACACTACCAAGGAATGATTCCTGAGTGCAGAGCCAAGAGCATCATGGGTGTGATACAAAAACAAACAAAACAAAGAAAATGAGGGGCCAGAGTGGTGGTACAAGCGTTAGGGCGTTTGCCTTGCATATGCTAACCTAAGACGGACCACAGTTCAATTCCTGGCATCCCATATGGTCCCCCAAGCCAGGAGCAATTTTTGAGTGCAGAGCCAGGAGTAATCTCTGAGGTTCACTGGGTGTGGCCCAAAAAGCAAAAAACTATGAAAATAAAAATAAAAAAAATATATATATACAGATAATTTCTACTAACAGGAGTTTTATTTGCATTTTTTGGTAAGTTAGAGATCAGTGTATATCCTGGAAGTAGGGCTGGAGAGATAGAGTAGTAGCAGGTAAGGTGCTTTCATCTTACATGCAGCCAACCTAGGTTTGATCCCTGACATCACATATGGTCCCCAATACTGCCAAATGTGGCCCCAAACTAAAAACAAAATAGTTCAAAAGTCAAACATGCCAATCCCAGTCACTGATATGTGCTACTTTTTCATCTTTGAGGTAGAGTTTGCATCACTAAGGAGGTTTTGAAATGTGTAGGAAAGCCTTTCATCCAGGCTTCCAAGTGATACTGTCGTTATTTATCCTAATTGCCTTTGAATAGCAGGTTTCTAGAATTCTTTCTTCAAAATGTACATTATCATTGAAAACTTTCTTTCCTCCACTGACTGGTCCACTTTCATACAGCACTTGAGACACTGGGCCACCAGAATGCATTCAAGGCGCACCTGAGCACTGATGGGGGAAGCCCTCAAAAATGAAAGTGTATAATCTAGCACACCTACCTCTGCCTAGAGCAAGTAGCAAAAGTAATCAAATCCCATATTTTTCTTGTTTCTTGATTTTGGGCCACAACCAGCAATGCTCAGGGTTTATTTATATTTTTGCACTCGGGATTCACTCCTACTAGTGTCCAGGGGACCTATGGAATGCTGGACATTGAACCCAGGCCAGCCACATGCAAGGTCAGTGTCTCCCCCACTGTCTTATCACTCCTGCCCCCAAATACTAATTTTTTTTCTAAAAACATCTTTTGTTTGTTCATTTTTGTTTTTGGATCACATTCAGAGGTGCTCAAGGGTTACTCCTGGCTCTGCACTCAGGAGTCATTGCTAGTGGTATTTGAGGGACCATATGGGATGCTAGGGATCAAACCTGGATTGGTACAGTGCAATACAAGCGCCTTACCTTCTATACTATTGTTCCTATGCCTCTAAAAACCTTTTAAATGTCTTTCAACTTCATGGAATGGATCACAATAGGTTTACTTTTATGTGTTATGTAAAAGCAAAAAGTGAATGATTTGAGTATTTGACTTTCTTTAAATTTTGGGATGCTTTTCAGCTTGCCAGGTGAAAGAACATTGTATGTTACATACAATACCAGATACATCAGATATTTAATATCTATGCCACTATGTCTTTACTATAATTGACTATAAGCGCTACTTTTTAGGAACCTGATTATCTGTGTTTCATTCATCTCTTTCCACAGAACTTCATAGCCACTGAAGTACTCAAATTGTTTAGTCTGAAAAAGGAGCCAAACAATAAAACTGATTGGCAGAAAATGATGAAGTTTGGGAGGAAAAAGCGAGACCGAGTTGATCATATTCTGGTCAGTGCTCACAGCCTTTTTTGTTCCCTGCTCATCTTTTAGAGTGAATCTCATTTCTGAAAGGACACAGAATATTAATGGCCTTAGTTCTATGACACTAGAGTCTGAAATCCTAATCTGCCACATTTCTGGGCCTCCCCTGTGCAAAACATGTGCTCAGCTCACCAAGCTCTGTCTCAGGCCCAAAATCCATTTTTAATTTATCTCTCATGGGGTTGGGGTTGCAGGGAATAGTTGAACCCAGGGCTTCAAACATGCAAGGCAACAGCTTTACTTCAGCCCAGTCTCAACCCCCTCAAAGCCACTTCCGTGCTTAATTGCATGTTTGAAGGTGTCGCCTTCCACCGAGCATTCTCACTTCATGTGGCTTTTACTTGTTTCCTCGCCTTCTCTCCTTATGGGAGACACTGCCTGGTCAGCCAGCGGTCTCGGTCCCTGTCCTCACTTCTTGACAAGATCCCCTCTTGCCCTCTGTACCCAGGTCCAGGAGCTACATGAAGAGGAGGCCCAGTGGGTGAACTACGATGAAGACGAACTGTGCGTGAAGATGCAGCTCGCTGAGGGCATCTTCGAGAGCCTTCTCAGAGACACAGTGGACGTGCTGAATGAGATCAGTGAGAAGCAGGGAAGGGCACTGCTCGTGTGACTGCTTGCCAATAAACCGAACCTGAGTGCTAATGTGAGTCCTGGGCCTTTCTGCCTCCTGAGCCGCATACCGTCTCCATCCTAGCAAGCGAGCAAGCAAGCAAGCAAGCAAGCAAGCAAGCAAGAGTGCTGCCGGACCGCTCTCCTGTTCTCAAAGACTTCCGGGCCGGAATTCACGGGACAGCATGGTGTGGTCTAACTGGTCTTGCAGCCTTTACCTTGAGAGACTGTCCTCTGGACTGGCACCCTCCCATTGTCAGCACATAGTGTGACTGTCCATCTCTCCTGCTCCCCTACTGGGGTTCAGGTGACTGACCCTCTGCTAACTAGAAGTTAGAAGGAGGGGTGGAGAGGCCGTGGCATCACTGGGGATGTCTTTCTGGTGGGCATCGAGTGTCATCTGTGGATATTCTGGTCTCTAAACAGTATTAAGTCTTTGGCCCACTGCGGATGGGCAGGTTTTCTCATCTGTGCCTGTGTCACTTGAAGGGTGTGGGGAATCACCCCCTTTCTCTTTGAAGACCATCTTTCTCCCCTTTGCAGTTGACCCACACCCAGAGGGGAATCAGGGTAGTAGACAGAGGTGCTGATCAGTGATTTCAGCAGGAAGGTTTGGCTTCCTGAGCACTGTGGAAGGAATCATGAGCTAGCCTGTGCATTATTTGGCCACTTTTCTTAAGATGGGCATGGAAACTGAACTGTCCCCACACAGCCTGGACCCCACACGACAGGTGCAGAGCAGTATCTTTAGCCCTCAACCGGCTGTGCCCTCCTCTTCCTCCTTTGCACCTTGACCAGCTGCTCACAGGCACCCAGATCCCTCAGAACCCTCAGGCACGGCTGGCAGAAGTGGCAAGAATCTGTGTTGGTCGTTAGAATCCCGCCTGCCCTCTTGATCCGCCCAGTCAGAGACGCAGTGACTTGAATGCTGTGGGAAGTGAGTGCATTCCCCCACCAAAGACAGAAAACACATTGTATGTGTGCGTGCTTCTATTTTGTGCTGCAGAACATTCTTTTTAATTTATTTTGAGGTAAATTATTTTGTTGGCCATGCGTCTCTATTCAGAAGTGAAAAGAGCCTTCTTGGTCTAGCTCAAACTTCCCTCTTGAAGCTCATGCACAGTCTTGCACAGGAAACTGGTGGTTTTAACCAGCCCCTGTGCATCCCAAGGAAGGCTCTAGCTAGCAGAACTGCTCCGGACTCCAGCTGCTGCATGTATCCGTATTCATGGGGCTCCCCAGGACACTCCCACCTCATGGCCCTGCCTTCTCCACTGGCCTTTTGGAGCCAACCCACTCCTTCTCAATAGTCCAGAAGAATATGGATCACCCTAGGCTTGAATGTAAATGCCTTAATCCTGAAGGTCCTGATGTCAAGCACGATTGAAGACACCCCTCCCCACCCCTGGATTCATAGTTCCCAGCATCCCAGCACGTCCACGCTCCTGAGTACATGAAGGTAGAACCCCGAAGATGGTTGAAGTGCTCAGCGTGCATATCTGTCTGTTGCCACATCTGTTCTCCCCACTGGCCTTTATGCATCCTGCATTTTTCACCCCATCCCTCTTTCCTTTCACTTTGTCTTAGGAGAGATCCGACCTGCGTGGTCATTGGCATCTTTGTATTTTGCACAGAGACTGGTATGATAATTGCTCTTGATAAAAAAGGAAAGTGCCGGAACGCAAGGCCTTGGGGAATTGCTGGGCCAGGCGCGCTGGCTGTGCGACTTCTGGTCTTTTCCTGCTGTGCTTGAGTCAGGTAGCCATAATGAGCAAATGGATGGACTTCAGGAGAGCTTGGGTTTCTTGGGGTAGAACAGAGGCTTACTTTTCAAGGAGCCAGCAGGGTACTGAGAGCTTCTTAGTCATGTGCTGTCTGGAAGGACAGAGCCTGCCAGGCTACATCCTTGCCCCCTTCTGGAAGTTCATTATTCTTCCCAGCATAGCTGCTGTCCATTTTTTATAATCCCATAGGAAGATAATAGAATAGAATAGAAGTGGGTTTTTCACATGCCTGCTTTTAATTGGACCTCAAAATCTGTTTTGAGTAGCAAAGTTTTATCTTGGATCTTTGACACTTTAGTTTAAAAAATGAGCTGTGGGGGGGGGGACAAAAAAATCATGTAAGTCCATGAGCTCAGCTGCCTGGATATGGAATTCTCTGGAGCATGCCACTGAGGCCCTGGCGCATGCCTCACGCTGTCCAGCCATGCTCACCCTCCTGGACATCTCAGGGTGGACCTCAGAGGCAGGACTGAATTAGCCTCCATCCTTGCAAGGCACCACGGCCCTAGTTAGGGGGCAGAAGACAAAGAAATCTAGGGCTAGTGGCTTACTTTTTATTTCAGCTATTTAGTTATCATTGAAAAGGGGTTTCTTAGAATTAGAAGTAACCCATTTGCTCCTTATTGGGATCTTTTGATCCAAGCTCTGCCTCTAGTCAATCTAAATAATCTAAATCCCCCCACCCACACATCTTTGTTCCTTCTCCACACATCCCATCTCTTTCATTCTTTATTCATAAATCCTCTTCAGAAAAAAAATTTTAACAGCAGTAATATCTTTGAGGATAGCACTTAATCAGAGGTTAGTAGAAAACCAACATAGAGGCTTGAGATTTACTTCTGAATCCAGAATACTTTTGTGTCCAGGGTGCTTAACTCTGGGTGAACTAAGTACAGGGTACTGAACCCCTTTCAGGTCTAAACAGGGAAAAGTGGGGAGCGCTCAAAAGTAGTTCATATGGAAGTGGTGTTTTTCTTTCTATTTGAAAGAAAAGAAAATTTTTTTTCTCTGACTACAGGTCTCAGAGAAATGATCTTTGAAAAGATTTCATTGCTCATACGAGTGTTGTGGCCTATTGATAAAAAAAAAATTTTGTTCACTTTCTTGTCTTGATAAAAAAATAAAAGTGGCCTTAGCTTTTTGCAATACTTGAATCAAGTGTGTTACCCGCACAGCATTAGAAACTCGTAACTTTTCTGCAAGAAGTTCAGACTCGCATCTTGTTTTACTACCTTAACAATACTAGTGAATTCAACAGAAGCTCCAAGAGCAAGCAATCTGAGCTACAATTATGTTGAACACAAATTTTAGAAATTTACATGTTTACAAACCATCCTAAACTGGTCGTGCAGCAATTCAATAAACTCTTTGTATTCTAAAAAAAATGTGAAGAAAAAATAAAACCAACCAACCCACCCACCCACCCACTCAGTGTGAGGAGGTCCTGTCTCAACCCACGTTTAATAGCTTTTTCTTCTGGACTTTGCGAAACCGTCACAGTCAACCGAGTTGCAAAGTGAATTCTGGGAGGCGCCACCTCCACCTATATACTATACCGTGCAGACATGAAAAAACGAACCCGTTTACTGTGTGTGTGTGTGTCGCCTGGTCTCCAGGCCCTTCTCAACCAATTGTCACATCCAGTGCTCCCCTCCCCTGGCACAGAAAACTTGGGGTGTGGTTTTGTAAGTATGATCTGTAAAATAACTGGGACTCTTGTCCATGTACACCTGTGTAAATAGATTTGTTAACTGAAATGTACTTTAAGAAAACTATTACAGAAAAAAAAATCTGTAAATAAACTGATTTCTAATGTTTCTGTGTCCCCCGTGACTGTTTTTTCCTCCTCTGGGTCTGAAACGGATTGCTCTGAAGTTCACATTTCTGCTGTCACCTAGGGCAGACCCTTCTCAAGAGGAAGGTTGGGGAGCTGCGTGGAGGGCCGAGAGTAAGGTCCTGGCTTTGGGAGCTTCCAGTCAAAGAGATCCCAGGACCAAGAGATAGGACAGTGGGGAGGGCACTTGCCTTGCATGCAGCCTACCTGGTTCCATCCTCAGTATCCCATATGGTGCCCCCCAGCAACGCCAGGAGTAACTCCTAAACACCACTGGGTGTGGCCCCAAAACAAAACATAAACTAAAAGTAGGATGACAGATTCAAGGGGACAGTCTGTATGTGTGTTTGCATGTGAGTCTGCTGACTCGGCCTTCGAGTCTGGAACCAGTTTGTTCGACTCCCTTACTACCAAGGTATCATATTTAGTGATTTGTCAGGATTCTGGCTTCCTCTGCTCATAGAGGTGAAATTTCTAGGGGCTTTTGTTTGGAGCAAGACATATCTCAGAACACATCTGTGGGAGCAGAGATGGCTGGAGCACAGGCTTTGTAGGGAAGAGCCAGGCCTCCAGCCCTAGCACCACCTGAATCAGCCCCTCCCCAAAAAATGTTGTTTTGGGGCCACACCCAGTAATAATACCCAAGGCTTACTCTGCTCTGCTCATGGATCACTCCTAGCAGGCTCTAGGGACCATATGGGATGCCAGAAATCGAATCCAGATTGGCTGTATACAAGGCAAGCATTCTACCCACTGTACTGTCACTTCAACCTTCCCCCCAAAAAAATTAATTAAAAGAAATACATCATAGGCCATCTGTCTTCTCACCTTCAGGCTGCTTGTCAGAAAACTTACCACTGTCCTTCATTCCCACATTCCAGGATCTTGAGTTTCTACAGAAAGAGGCATATGATGATCCATTTTAGGTAGAGTCAACAAATTTTTCAAAATAATTATCATTTAACTTCCCTAACTGGTGTTTCGGTGTGCTTGTGAGCATTTGGGGAAAATTAAATCCATGACAGAGCTCTATGGAATGAAAAGTCCCCATTCCCTCCAATGGGGTTTTCTCCACTTGAAAGAGCAGAGAAGACTCATCTGAGGGATTTCTAGTAGGGCCAGAGACAACTTGGAGTACCGAGCACAGGCTACCCCCTCCCCTAAATCAGCAGGGGGGGGGGGCAGACAAAAAGGAGTTAAGGGCCAGAAAGATAGTGCATAGGGTAAGGCACTTTTCTTGTGTACAGATCTGACTGGGATCCCATATGGTTCCTGTATCCCCTTGGGGGTGATCCCTGAGCATAGAGTCAGAGTAAGTCCTAAGCACTACTGAGTATAAACCAAAACCAAGATAAAAGGAGGGGATAGAGTAATAGTACATACAACAGGGAGGGCGCTTGCTTTACGCAGCTGACCCAAGGTTGATCCTCAGCATCTCATATGATCCCTCAGCACCACCAGGCCATGAGGAGTAATTCCTGAGTGCAGCGCCAGGAGTAACCTCTTAAAACAAAAGGAGGGAGTTGGAGTAATAGCACCTCGGGGAGGGTACTTACCTTGTTTGCAGCCTACCTGGTTCGATCCCCATCACCCTATATAGCGTCCCCTGATCCCTGCCAGGAATGACCCCACAGTAGAGCCAGGAGTTAGCCTGAGCATCGCCAGGTGTGGGCCCCCACCGAATAAAGGAGAAAGAGGTTCAAATTTTCCCAAGTCCAAGCAAACTTACACCTACTGTATTTTCCAGCGTATAAGACGACTTTTGAAACAAAAGTCAACCGAAAATCGGGGGTCGTCTTATACGCCGAGTATATCCTGAAAAATGTTTCAATATGCCGCTAAAAGAAAATTGTCTGAATATTGCCACAAAACGAATTTTCCAACTCGATCCTGCACCAATCACTGCAAGGCTGCTCGGACCGCCTCTCTAACTCAGCCAATCCAAGCAGGCTTTTTTATGCATGTTCTGGACAATGTTCTGGACCCGAATCTACACTGTAAAAAACCTGCTCAGAGTGACCAGAGTCAGAGAGGAAGTCTATTACAGTATAACCTTTGAACCTTTGCTTGTTGTGATTGGCTCACTATTGTACATACAGTTGCAGCACAAGAACGTTCTGTTTGATACAGCAAATATAGGCCTAAACCTATGTTTTAACTGCAAAATTAGGGGGTCGTCATACATCCAGTCGTCTTATATGCCAGCAAATATGGTACATCGTCTGCAACTCCACATTCTATAGGAGACTCACAAAATGTCCAGGATGTTCCTCTAAGGGGAGACCCAGGGCAGGAAGGAGAGCAGAAAGTGTCTGGTTGGCTTCATAGTGTCTGAACAGTATCTAGGCCAAAGCTTCATTCTGTGGTCACTAGGGATCACTTGGCCTCTGTATTATCCACCAGCCCCCTTGCATGGGGTCTCTCTGCCCCTGACAACCCCTGACCCTTATTCCTGTCCCTCCACCTTGGGTCACCACCTGGACCCACCCATTATGCTGGATAGCAAGTCCATCAGCTTCTGACTCGAGGTCCCATCTATTAGCCTGCTCCACTGTCCTATCCACACCTGGCACCCTCAGGGGCCCATCCACCCTCCGGAAGAGGAATCAGGAAATGGGCAGGAAGTACTTAGGGCCTTTCGGGCCTTGCTGGTAAGAGGCAGGCGCTAGCCACTCAGAGCTAATGAATGAATTACACGAGACCAGGATAGGTGTGAGAAAAACAGATTGATTCAGGTGCTAGCAATCCAAGATGGTTGTACTGTCTCCCTAAATTCCTTCTTAGTCACAGGTTGGCATGAGGAGTTTATAAAAGGCTGGATGAGAAGGTAAATTGGAAGAAAGATGGGAAAGAGGGACTGTGGGGAAAAGGGGTTTTATCTATGGGGCCAAAGCCCTAGTCTTGGGGATCAGGCACTTCCCTTGCTTGTGACCTAACACTCTAATATGGTCCCATGAGCACTGCTAGGAGTCATGGAGACACACCAGATGTGTCTCAAATCCCTTTGCCACTCCAAAAAGAAAGGGTCACATCTCAGGATAGTCCAGCTGGTGTCTGTGAGTACTGGACCCACGGTGGTCAGTGGTTTGCCCCTTGTGGATGACCAGGTCCCGTCTCTAGGAATCCTGAATCTTCTCAGGGCACTTTCTAGAGTTTCCAGGTACTTCCATCACCATCATATTTGTACCTGGACAGTCCCCCACACTGTTGCCCACACCCCCACAGTGTCCATACGAGGGTGGGCAACAGGCAGAGACAAAGAAGTACATGGAACTCCCTTTTGCTTCTCTTCCAGCCTGCCTAGCTCATCGTCAGATCAAGCAGGTTGGAGCCCACACTTCCTTATTGTGAAACATGGAGGCCATTAAGGAACCTCTTTGTGCCTTGTTTTGCTGCTTTATAAAATGCAGGTGATTACAGCAAGGCCATCGTGAGTCACAAGAAAGGAATAAGTTACAGTAAGGAATAACTGAAGAGCAAGAGAGCTGGCGCGGGCCAGGCCAAGTGCTTCACAGTGCTCAGCAGACCAAGCATTATGTAAGTGCTGCCAATTATGGGTAATTGTTGTTCAGACTTAGTCAGACTGGTGTGGCACCTCAATGGAGAACCAAGCCGAAGAAAAACTCCTGGTCTGACTGGGGGTGGGGCAGAGCCGTTCTTCAGTGGCCAGAGGATTCTAGGAACTGAGCATTCTGGGAACCAGCCTGTCTCCAGGCCTGAGCTTATGAGAGGAATAGCAACTATGGGGAAATAGGGACAGAAGGCGAGTGTATGTGGTGCAGACAGGGAGGGGTGGAGTGTCTTTAATTCATGCAAAAATGATTTTTCCAGGAGCACAGCCACACCTCCAAATTTCAGTCCTGACAGTATCAAAGGAGCACAGCAAATTGGATGGGAAAACACATCAAAACACATGCCAAGGGGCCGGAGAGATAGCATGGAGGTAAGACGTTTGCCTTTCATGCAGGAGGTCATCGGTTCGAATCCCGGCGCCCCATATGGTCCCCTGTGCCTGCCAGGAGCAATTTCTGAGCCTGGAGCCAGGAATAACCCCTGAGCACTGCCGGGTGTGACTCAAAAACCAAAAACAAAAAACAAAAAAAACAAAAAAACAAAACAAAACAAAACAAAAATACATGCCAAGTGAGCGAAAACAAGAGCACAAAAGGTTCAACTAGCATCAGAGTGATGGGCAGTGGGGAAGGCACTTGCATCCCATATGGTTCCCAGAGCCAGTCAGGAGTGAGCCCTGAAGGTAGAGAGCCAGGAGTCAACCCTGAATACCATCGGCCAGGTGTGGCCCCAAAACAGTAATCAAAAAGTATTGCTTATGGGGCCACTTTCTGGGCCTGGGCAAAAGAAGAATCCAGACAGTGGGTGGAGTGTGGGGGACATTCTTCTTCTTTTCTTCTTTTTTTTTTCTTCTTCTTGTAGGTATGTGTGGGGGCAGATATTGAGATGAAACTGGGAAGCGATTTAACAAGACAGGGAAAGGAAAGGAATCCAGTGGCAAGACAGGAGAGAATGGCCAGTGAAAATGAGTCCTTTCAGAGACATCTAAGATGTAGCCTACTGAGGGGACATTCAAACAGAGACCTGATAAAACCAGAGAACTAAAAACTCAGGAATAGCGCAGAGCCTGGCGTGGCCTATCCAAGTGCTCCATATTACCTCAGCTATGCTCGAAATGTTTCCCGACACCATCAACAGAAGGCCAAAACCAAAAACAGCCAGGAGCAGACCTGGCTACACGTGTGAGGATTCAGATGTGCCAGTGAGTCATCGCTCCGTCCAGCTAGCCACGTTGATCCGGCCCTCTGTTCGTGCTACACTCTGATTGATAATTGAAATTGTAAGTGACAAATCACTTCATCTGGATCCTGATGCATCCCTCCCTCACACTCCCCCAGTTGTTGTCCCTCTCCTGTTAAAAAAGAAACCGGGGCCGGCGAGGTGGCGCTAGAGGTAAGGTGTCTGCCTTGCAAGCACTAGCCAAGGAAGGACTGCAGTTTGATCCCCCGGTGTCCCATATGGTCCCCCCAAACCAGGGGCAATTTCTGAGCACTTATCCAGGAGTAACCCCTGAGCATCAAACGGGTGTGGCCCGAAAAACCAAAAAAAAAAAAAAAAAAAAAAAAAAAAGAACAAACCACAGGGCCCGGAGTGTTAGTGTTTGCTCCACACTCAGCTGACCCAGGATGGACACGAGTTTGGTCCCCAGCATCCCACATGATCCCCCGAGCCAGGAGCAGTTTCTAAGCACAGAGTCAGGAATAACCCTTAAGCACCTCCGGGTATGGCCCTAACAAACAAAAACAAAAAAAATACAAAAAAATGGGGCCGGCAAGATAGCATGGAGGTAAGGCGTTTGCCTTCCATGCAGAAGGACGGTGGTTCGAATCCCGGCATCCCATATGGTCCCCCGTGCCTGCCAGGGTCTATTTCTGAGTGTAGAGCCAGGAGTAACTCCTGAGCGCTGCCGGTTATGACCCAAAAATCAAAAATATATATATATATATATATATACAAAAAGAACAAACCAGGGGCTTCCAGCAATAACACATCAGGTAGGGCATTTGCCTTGCACGTTGCTGCCCTTGGTTCGATTCACCAGCATCCCATATGGTCCCCTGACTACCACCAGGAGTAGTGCTGGGTGTGGCCCAAAACAAAAACAAAACAAACAAAAATCAATAACAAATACAGACCCAGAGATTCTGTGTATGGAGATACATTGGCACATGGGAGGCTGGGGCAGAGTCAGGCCCGTGAGGGGATTGGACCCTGCCCGGGAATACCAGAGCAAAAGGCAGATACAAACTTAGAAGTTTATGCAGCTGAAATTCAGTAAGTAGAGTTCAGTAAGCACTTTCTGGGCCCCCGGGCACACCTAGCCCCATTTGGCTGGACCAGCCACATTCAGTGAGCTGTGTGAAGTTTGTAAAACAGAATGAATCATAGCTGAAAAGGGTTCCCCTTATCAAGGATTTGCTGGGCTATATTAATGCAGAAAGAAGAACCAGCTAGCAAGCAGGGAGCCCCAACTTCCTTATCTATTTGGGACCTAAGTGAACAGGCCCAGGCCAAGGGCAGGCTTGCCCTGAAGTCCCAGAGTTCCTTTCAACTTGACAGGGAGAGCTGCCTGCAGTGGGATCAGCTTCTGTCTCAGTGCTGAGGGAGGATTTGTTCCTGAGGGGTTTTCAAAAGAGCAAATCGGGGTCAACTACATGCCAGGCTAGTGCCAGCACCTTCATCGTAGCCTGCAGATACCACAGTGTGAGACACTCCAACATGACAGGGAATTGGTGATGATGCTCTGGTGTCCTTGCAAGTCACTCAGCCTGAGCTGGGGTGTTACTATGGGACCGATGAAATGCCAGAAGTGAAGTGACCCAAGGAGCCACCAGTTGTGTCTGGGCCAACAGGGTTGAGTAAGAGGAAAATGAGGGGCTGGAGAGATAGCATGGAGGTAGGGCATTTGCCTTTCATGCAGAAGGTCATCGGTTCGAATCCCGGCGTCCCATATGGTCCCCCGTGCTTGCCAGGAGCAATTTCTGAGCATGGAGCCAGGAGTAACCCCTGAGCACAGCCGGGTGAGACCTAAAAACCAAAAAAAAAAAAAAAAAATAGAGGAAAATGAGAGGTGCCAATAGCAGGCAGGCAGGGCGTGACCCCAACCTTGGCAGTGGGCAGGTAGAGAGCGAGGAGGGCACTAGGACTTGAAAGGCAGGGCTAGAGATGGCAGCGATGCTGGGGCACTGGTGTGTGTGTGGGGGAGTGAGGCTGCCTCTGGGAAGGGCCTGGCACTCAGGGTATAGGGAGGTGAGAGAGATAGAGGAGAGAGAAGAGAGATAAAGAGGAGAGAGAGGGAAGGAGAAGAAGGACAGAGAGAGATGAGAGAGGAGAGAGAGAGAGAGAGGGAGAGAGAGAGAGAGAGAGAGAGAGAGAGAGAGAGAGAGAGAGAGAGAGAGAGAGAGAGAGAGAACACTATGCTCTGGTGCCAGGCATCTGAAACTGAAATTTGAAGCACATATTCTGAGTTGGTTGATTTGTTTATTTGTTTTTGAGCCACCCCCGTGATGCTCAAAAATTATTCCTAGCAGAGGGGGGACAATATGTGGTGTCTGGGATCCAACCTGAGTGGGCTACGTGTAGGACAAAGACCCGCTCTGCTGTGCTGTCACTCTGGCACCTGAACCACATATTCTTTTTTGAATTTTTTTTTCTGGGGGCCAGAGAGATAGCATAGAGGTAAGGCATTTGTCCTTCATGCAGAAGGTCATTGGTTCAAATCCCGGCATCTCATAGGGTCCCCTGAGCCTGCCAGGAGTGATTTCTGAGCATGGAGCCAAGAGGAACCCATGAGCACTGCCGAGTGTGACCCAAAAACCAACAAAAATATTTTTCTTTATTTTAGATACTGTGGTTTACAGAGTTGTTCATAATACAGTTATGTCTGGCATTCCATAATTCACCATGAATGTAAAATTTTCCCCAAACTGGTCATCAGTTTTCTAACTTCCTCAAACCCTGTCCCTTGGCATATAGTAATAACATTTTGTGTATTACTACTGGGAAATCAGAGTTAAAATTATGGGTTGTATGGGCCAAAGCAATAGCAAAGCAGCAGGGTGTTTGCCTTGCAAGCAGCTGACCAGAGGGACTGACCAGGTTCAGTTCCTGGCATCCCATATGGTCCCCCAAGCCTGCCAAGATTGATTTCTGAGTGCAGAGCTAGGAGTAACCCCTGAATGCTGCCAGATATGGCCCAAAAATCATAAACAAAATTAAAATTATTAAAAGAAATTATGGGGTGTGTCGGAGCAAGAGTGATAGCACATTGGTAAAATGTTTGCTTGCATGTGGCCAACCTGGGTTCGATTCCAAGCATCCCATATGGTCTCCCCAGCCTGCCAGGAGTGATTTCTGAATGTAGAACCAAGAGTAACCCCTGAGCACCATAAGTGTGCCCCAAAAACAACAACAACGAAAGTACGAGGTGTCACACAGCCACCTGTGTGGTCATGCAGTCAACAAATTTGAGGAGCAGTAGAACCCCACAGTCTGAACTGTGAGGGGAAGCACCCACTGCCAACTCTGAGGACCATGTGGTGCCAGAGACCAAACCTGGGCCTGCTGAATGCTGACCCCAAGCTTGCACTCAGCCTTGCATAGTCTCTCTCTTCTCTTCTCTTCTCTTCTCTTCTCTTCTCTTCTCTTCTCTTCTCTTCTCTTCTCTTCTCTTCTCTTCTCCTCTTTCTCCCTCTCTCCCTCTCTCTCCTTTTTCTCCCTCTCTCCCCTTCTCTCTTTCTTTCTCCCTCTCTCCCCTTCTCTCTTTCTTTCTTTCTTTCTTTCTTTCTTTCTTTCTTTCTTTCTTTCTTTCTTTCTTTCTTTCTTTCTTTCTTTCTTTCTTTCTTTCTTTCTTTCTTTCTTTCTTTCTTTCTTTCTTTCTTTCTTTCTTTCTTTCTTTCTTTCTTTCTTTCTTTCTTTCTTTCTTTCTTTCTTTCTGTCTTTCTTTCTTTATTTCTTTCTTTCTTTCTTTCTTTCTTTCTTTCTTTCTCTCTCTCTCTCTCTCTCTCTCTCTCTCTCTCTCTCTCTCCACTCTCAGTGTTACCTTGTTTAGTTTTGGGGCCACACTCAGCTTTCTCTGGGTTGACTCCTGGCTCTTCACTTAGAGATCACTCCTGGCAGTGTTCAGGGGACCTATGGGATACCAAGGATTGAACCTGGGTCAGCTATGTGCAAGGCCAGCATCTTTCCAGCTGTGCTATTGCTCCAGCTCTCCACGCAGAATTTTTTTTTGTTTGTTTGCTTTTTTCGGGCCACACCCGTTTGATGCTCAGGGGTTACTCCTGGCTAAGCACTCAGAAATTGCCCCTGGCTTGGGAGGACCATATGGGACGCCGGGGGATCCAACTGCGGTCCTTCCTTGGCTAGTACTTGCAAGGCAGACACCTTAGCTCTAGCGCCACCTCGCCAGCCTTGCAGAATGGTTTTTTTTGTTTGTTTGTTTTTTGTTTTTTGTTTTTGGGCCACACCTGGAGACGCTCAGGGGTTACTCCTGGCTATGCGCTCAGAAGTCGCTCCTGGCTTGGGGGACCATATGGGACACCGGGGGATCGAACCGCGGTCCGTCCAAGGCTAGCGCAGGCAAGGCAGACACTTTACCTCTAGCGCCACCGCCAGGCCCCTTGCAGAATGTTTTTAATCCTTATTTCCATCGTCATGATCCAAACTGCACTGGGGGTTGCAGGCCTCTGGACTGGGCAGCCCCTGGACCTGAAGGACCAGCTCTAAATCATACTGGACTTTCAACCATGAGGGTTCCCAGCCCTCACTTCTCGGTGTGTTTACACCAAAATGACAGAACTGAAGTTTTAAGGACTTTGGGGCTGGAGTGAAGGGAACATGGGGAATGTTTTGGGAATTAGAGTCACATGTAAAGGGTCCAAGTGGCCTGTGGTAGACTGTGTAGGCTGAGTTCCAGACCCATCCAGAACCGCCTTCATCTTCCCGAATCTTTCTTCTCCTCTTGTTTTAGTTAGGCTCACCCCATGAGTCACATCTTCCATGGAAGCTGTGTTAGGTGGCAAACGCCATGGACATATAGATGCTCTGATCTGTGGGTGGAGCAGGAGGAACCTCCCTTAATACAGAAAGTGGGAGATCCCCCAAAGGCCTGAGATGAGTGTAGGTGATGCATTGTGCATTCTGAGATTACTCTGAAGGTATGAGCAATGCCTCTATCCTCCACCTACAGCCACGAAGCCCTGGGGAACATGTTGGGGCTGCCAGAACAAAGGTCTGTTGGAAGTCAGGGTACAGGTTCTCTCTTGGGAGAACCCCCTGAAATTGTCATCCACTCAGGCAGCCTGGTGATAATACCTGCCCATTTGGCTTCCTAGTACATGTTGCTGGTGCTGTGGAGATGGACCTCTTAGAGTGAGGAGATTCGAGATCCAAGAGCTCAGGACCTGACCTGGGCATCCAGATCCAATGAATCTGACCTAAAGAGGTTGTTAGGTTTTGCTTCCCTGACACACCCCTCAGTCCAACCAGCTTCCCAGAAGGGATAGGTGTGGGTGTTGGGGAGTCGGGGTCCTGCTTCTGCTCCCAGCAGGGCACAGGGAGAGCTTCCAGGGACAAGGGGACAGGGCTGTTTCAGGTTGTACTCTGGAACAGGAGGTGCTAGATGAGGCCTGCACTGCTCCTGCCTACACCCAAAGCTTCCTCCTCTCCTCTCTAGTTGAGTCCATCCCCCCAAAGGAGAAGGAGGAAGAGAAGGAAATGGTTGGCTGGGCTGAAGAGAGACTGTCTCCCATATGACCCTGGTTTGAGCTCTGGTACTAATTCCAGAGTAGTCCCAGCTCTGTTGGAAGAAGGGAGGGAGGAGAAAAGAGGGAGGAAGGAAAGGGAGGAGGGAGGAAGGAAAGAAGAGGAAGAGAAGAAGGAGGAAGGGAAGGAGGAGAAAAGGGAGAATCCTCCATTGCCCAACTTTTGTTCTCCCATCTCCCCTCTCTCCCAAACACTTTCTGTCACAGACTTCCAGCTCAGTAAGATACCAACCCAATGTCTGAGAAGGAACCCCAGTTTCTAGATCTCTCTCTCTGTCTCTCTGTCTCTCTCTGTCTCTCTCTCTCTCTCTCTCTCTCTCTCTCTCTCTCTCTCTCACACACACACACACACACACACACACACACACACACACACACACACACGAAAAGGACAGGGGCCAGAGTGATGGCACAGCTGTAGGGCATTTGCCTTGCACACGGCTGCCCCAGGACAGACCTCGATTGGATCCCTGGCATCCCATGTGGTCCCCTGAGCCAGGAGCGATTTCTGAGCGCATATTTAGGAGTAACCCCATGAGCGTCACCAGGTGTGGCCCAAAATCCAAAAAAAGAAAGAAAAAAAAAAGAAAGAAAAGGACAAAGGCCTAAAAATAGCTGTGAGAAGCAGCTCTTTAGCCCTTCTTTATTGCCGAGGGGCAGCACATGAAAGGAAAATAAGATGTCATGGGCTGCCTTCCAGAGCAGAGAGAGGTGAACAGGAATGAGAGACTATCACATGGGGGTGAGCACAGAAGCTGGAGTATGACTAGTAAATGAATGATTTAGTGTAAAATAAAATCCTCAGGTTGTGAGATCACCCTGCATGCTGTGTTTCTAACCCCTCAGACGGACGGGTCTGAAGAAGCAGGGCAGTGGTGAAGAAATAAGAAGCCAAGCCAGTCAGGGGGGAGCCATGGAGGCAGTGGCTTCTCCCTCATGGTGTCTCCCAGTGCCAAGCCAAAACTGACCTTTCTTTCTTTCTTTTTTTTTTTTGGGGGGGGTCACACCCGGCATTGCTCAGGCGTTACTCCTGGCTGTCTGCTCAGAAATAGCTCCTAGCAGGCACGGGGGACCATATAGGACACCAGGATTCGAACCAACCACCTTTGGTCCTGGATCGGCTGCTTGCAAGGCAAACGCCGCTGTGCTATCTCTCCGGGCCCTGACTTTTCTTTCTTATATCAACACCCATCCACCAGGAGGGTTAAGGTCAAGAATGAGACAAAAGTACCTATCCAGTGGCAAGAGGTCTTGGGCTTGATGGCTTGGTATCATCCTATAGTTAAGATCTTTAAGAAAAGGTGGAAGTGACCTGAGTGATAGGACAGTGGGGAGGGCACTTGCCATACATGCAACTTGGGTTTCATCCAGGCATCCCATTGGGTCCCCTTGAGAATGTTGGAGTAATTCCTTAGTGCAGAGCCAGAGTAATCCCTGAGCACTGCCAAGTGTGGCCCCAAAACAAAAACAAAACAAAGAAACAGAACAAACAACAAAAAAAGAAAAGGTTTGGCAATTGTAAACATTAAATTTATCCAATGTAAGTGAATTTCCCTCTCTGTCAGCTCAAAATGAATTAAGTAGGTATAGGAGCAAAGAAATTCTTTTTTAAGTAAAGCTGGATCATAAAATGAACTCCTCCTGGGGCCAGAGTGGTGGCACAAGGGGTAAGACATCTGCCTTGCCCACGCTAGCCTAGGGCAGACTGCGGTTTGATCTCCCAGCGTCCCATATGGTTCCCCCAAGCTAGGAGTGATTTCTGAGCATATAGCCAGGAGTAACCCCTGAGCATCATTGGGTATGGTCCAAAAACTAAAAAAAAATAAATAAATAACTCCTCCTCTTTTAACTACACTGTTTTTAGAAATAGCTCAAGGGACTGGAGTGATAGTACAGCAGATAGGGCATTTGCTTTACATGCTTCTTACTCAGGTTCAGTCCCTGGTATGGTCCCCAAGCCTGCCAGGAATGATTTCTGAGTGCAGAGCCAGGAGTAACTCCTGAGCACTGTCAGGTATGCCCCCCCCCCAAAAAAAGAAGTCTAGTTGTATTTATTTATTTATTTTGGTTTTTGGGTCACACTGGTGAAGCTCAGGGGTTACTCCTGGCTATGCGCTTAGAAATCACTCCTGGCTTGGGGGACCATATGGGATGCTAGGGGATAGAACTGAGGTCTATCCTAGGCTACCACAGGCAAGGCACCTTACTGCTTGCACCATCTTGCAGGCCTCTAGTTTTATTTTTTGAGGGTGTGTGTCCAATAGAACTACAGTTCCAAAACCATGAAGTTCAAGATGCTCTTGTCTTGCATTGTAAAAATGTGCCCCAAGTTTAGGGTTTCTATAAGGATATTGGAGGTGAGGGGTGAACATTCCATGGTGTGGGGAGATAGTTCTGCCAATGTCCCTTACTGAGAGACTTGTGTCTTGCTGTAGGCTCTGGGTCTGGTCCCCAGCACTAACTGGGGATCCTGGTGGTCCCCTGAACACATACAGTGAACCTCACCACCACGAGTAAACACAGCCTCTTCTGTAAGGATGATTGCCAAATCAAAGCTGGTTGGAAAATGGCCCCCACATCTTGGGTTGCTAAGAAATTGGCTCTGGGGGCCGGGCGGTGGCTCTAGAGGTAAGGTGCCTGCCTTGCCTGCGCTAGCCTTGAATGGACCGCGGTTCGATCCCCCGGCGTCCCATATGGTCCCCCAAGCCAGGAGTGACTTCTGAGCACATAGCCAGGAGTAACCCCTGAGCGTCACCAGGTGTGGCCCAAAAACCAAAATAAATAAAGAAAGAAAGAAAGAAAGAAAAGAAAAGAAAAGAAAAGAAAAAAAAAGAAATTGGCTCTGTAAATTGTGGCTTTGTAGTGAGAGAGAGTTCCACCCAATGGAGACACCTGCCTCATGGCATTCTCTCTCCTGCTCCATGTCAGGGCTCTTGACATAACAAACTCCATATTGGATTTTCCTGTGTCATACACTTGTGTCTTCGGAACAGTCACTAGATAGTGCCTACACCACCACTTGCTTTTTTTCTCTGAGCACGTTTTTTGGATAACTTGTCTGGTTAATATTAAATGTGCCTCATTATTTTTTGGGAGGAGTGGGGGTACACCTGGTGGTGCTCAAGACTTATTCCTGGCTCTGTGCTCAGGATCAATCTTGGTGGTGCTCAGGGAACTATATGTAGTGCTGAGGACACAAGTCAGGTGTGCCACGTACCAGGCAATATGTCCTATCTATCTCTCCAGTACTTTCCCTATGTCAACCCTATGTCAAAGGTCATAGGAGGGCAAAGGGGAAAGCTCCCCTCAAAAAACAGCTAGTCCTGGCTTGAGCCATCCAGATATTTCCAGGAGTCTGGGGATGCAGTTTATTGGCACACAGGACAGGAGGAAAATGATGCCAAGTCACTGAGGGCAGGACTGTGGAACCAGAATGGTTTCTAGCCCCACCCCGAAGTCTATCAATGCTGGGCTGGGCTGGGCTATTTGTGTCAGTAGCATTAGGATGGTGCAGATGCAAGCCAGGTTGCAAGGCCAAGGCTGTTTGCCGGAACCAAATTTCTCTTTTGTAGAAAAGGGATGAGACACCTTAAAGCCAGAGAGTCAGCTCAGAGTGCTGCAGTGTCATATCTCAGGCTCTGTGGCTGGGCACTTGTCTTGGGTTGCCCTCCCAACCACACCCATCCTCTGTTCAAATGAGGTAGTAAAGGTGTTCATGAATGACATTTTGGACCAAGCCCCATCCTCTGGAGAACTGTAACTCTCGCTATTTGTGTAAAGGCTGAAACCTTTCACCAAAATAGAGGGTTAATGGACCCCCCACTCCCCCCCCCATTCTCCACAACATAGGAAAGATGACTCAGGAATAAGTTCAGTGTTTCCTTCCCTGCTAACATGGGACCATGATGCTGTTAGTCTCAAGGATGTGGGGGTTGATGAGCTGGGCAGCACTTATGGGTGCCTCAGAAATAACCCCCCTTAGGTTCCTCTGGCCTCACCCACCCCATGGCTTACATTCAGGAAGGGAAGGGCCCTGGTAGGAATTCCCAATATATCTCCATTTACATATACCCTTTTCCTCCAAATTCCATTTAGAGTGTTCTCTGCCATTTTGCATTCTTGGAAGCTTCTGGAAAGACATATAGGCTATTGTGAACCTATCTTATCTGTTTCCAATTCTAAACCAGTGGTTTTCAGACATCCCAAGAGTTCAGAACATGGCTCAGGGGTTAGGGCATGGGCCTTGTATGAGTCTTGCTGCTAGAGGACCCAAGTTCAATCCCCTACACAGGAGCCTGCATTGTGGGCCAGAATATTGTGGGCCCAGCTGAGTGGTCTCCAGACCCCTGAACATGGCCCACCTGCCTTCCATGTTCCCTATCAAAGTCTTAACTACCTGTTCTAAACTATCATGGATATTTGGCAACTATTGGCAACTCTCAGCTCTGGATTCTGGGGCCCCACTGTCAAATCTCTCTATTTCCTCTTTCTCATCCAAAGCTTTGTACTACTTATTTTTTCTTTTTCTTTTTTTCACCAAAGTGGATTACAAATCTTTCACAGTAATTTTTAGGTACATAGTGATATTGAATCAGGGGCACTCACACCACCAATGTTGTCCTCCCTACCCCTGTGTACTTTTTTTGTTTGTTTGCTGCTGTGAATCTTATCTACAAGAACAAGCTGCACAATCTTTTTATTCCACGCTCCCCTGCACAATCTTTTATATAAAAACATTGTAATCTTTTTGTTGTTGTTTTGCCATACCCCAAACTGCTCAGGGCTCACTCCTAGCCCTGCCCTTAGGAATCATTCCTGATGGTGCTCAGAGGACCAAATAATGCTGGGAATTGAACCCCGGTCGGCCACATATAATAGGCAAGTGCCCTCCTCACGGTGCTATCGCTCCACCTTGAGGATATTGTTGTGTTATGGAGGATTTTCCGAGATGCTCCTGCTTTATCGTTGGGGCTCCCCGGATCCAGGAGATAACACTTAAAACCTGGTTTCTTTTTTGTTTGTTTGTTTGTTTTGGGGGGGTCACACCTGGTGGCGCTCAGGGGTTACTCCTGGCTGTTGGCTCAGAAATAGCTCCTGGCAGGCTTGGGGAACCACATGGGATGCTGGAAATCAAACCAGAGTTTGTTCAGGGTTGGACACATGCAAGGCAAACGCCCTACCACTATGCTATTGCTCCAGCCCCCTAAAATCTGGTTTCTTAATGGGCACTATATGGAGTCCTTCCACCCCTGGAATTCAAGGCTGCTAGAGAGATAGCTGCCCACTTGCCTCCATCTTCTTTAGTTTCAGAGGCTGCTTGGAGAGAGGAAAGTAGAGGGGCAGAAGATGAACTCCCTCTAGGATGTCTGGGAGGAGTCAGAGACACACTCCCCACACAACCTGCCTTTTAAAATGCATTTTGGGACTTGGGGTCTAGATGTAGAGATGGAGCAAATCCCCCAAATGCTCTTCTGGGGAGCTCACCACACCACATTACATTTTGAACTCAAATGGTTCCCCTCTTCCAAAATGCCTGGAGAAGGGTACCGACCCTGTATCTTGAGCCCAGGAGCCTGGGATTTTAATGGGGGGGGGCATTGGTAGAGTCTCTCAAAACACCTGCTCCTCATACCTTCTTGGAGGACACTCCAGAACTCCCCACCCCGACTCCAGGACAGTTTCTAGAGTCCTCCGCACCCTCCCTCCCTCTGTCCTTTCCCGGTAAACACCCTCCTGGGGGCCCAGTTGCTGGCAGAGGGGTGCCAAGAGGAAAGGCCACACCTGACAGTGCTCAGGCGTCCCTCCTGGGACTGTTCAGGGGACCCTTGGATCCCAGGTGTATCTCCAGCATGTCAAGTGTGTGCTCAGCCCACAGAGCCGTCTCTGCTGCCCCAAAGAAGAATTTAATAGAGATAATTTATTTAGTCTGTGAGCGTGTAGAGATGCTCTTGGTGAAGAATCCGCCTTTAAGTCCTTAGACATCACCAAGATTCCTGGTGGGGGTCTCGAGGGGCCAGAAATTGCCCCATCCATGCCCCCTGCAGAGAATGAAAGCCAGCACAGCGCAGGCGTCTGTTCTGGACCACCTATTTCTTTGATTTGGGGGTGGGGGGTTCTAGAATCAGATGGGGGGCTAGGATTCCTTGGCCACCTAGCTCAGAAAGGCCCTTATGAGTAGGAGCCTGGGGGCGGAGCCTAGAGAAGAAGTGGGCTTGGACGATAGGCGGGGCCCTCGGGAAGCCCGCCCCGGATTGGATGGAGCGCGGCGAGGGGCGGGACTAAGACGCTCGGAACTAGGAATAGGGGCGTGGCCTCGAGGCTCCTCCCATTCGGACCGGGCGGAGACCCAAGGAGACGCCAGTTCTCCGCGCTCCTCCTCGGCCGAAACTCGCGCGCGCCTCTGGCTTCCCCGAGGATGGGGAGGCGCGGCCGTTGCTCCGCAGCGCTGTGGACGCCGTCGCCGTCTTTGTCCCTGTCGCTGTCTCTGTTTCTGCCGCCGCTGCTGCTGCTGCTGTTTGTGGGGCCCCGCGCCGACGCGGCCCCGCGCTCCGCGCTCTACTCGCCCTCCGACCCGCTGACGCTGCTGCAGGCGGACACGGTGCGCCCGAAGGTGCTGGGCTCCCGCAGCGCCTGGGCCGTGGAGTTCTTCGCCTCCTGGTGCGGCCACTGCATCGCCTTCGCCCCGACGTGGAAGGCCCTGGCCAACGACGTCAAGGGTGAGCGAGCGGTCCTCTCTCCCGCTCCCCTCGCGCCCTCTCTTTCTCCAATCTCTCTCCAGTCTCTCTCTCTCCGCTCTCCAATCTCTCTCTCCCCTCTTTCCAATCTCGCTCCCTCTCTCCCCCCCTTCAGCCAGTCCCCCACGCCACCCCCGGTGTCGCCCTCCTGCCACGTCCTCCAGCCCCGGTGGGGTGCGCGGGGGATGAAGGCCTGGCATTCCTTTGGGGCTGCTGCTCCGTCCGTCCGTGTATTTCCTTCCTCCCCTCTCCTCCCCTCTGCCCTGACTCTGCCCGCCCGGTCGTCGGCTTCCTGCCTGCTCTGGACCGCATCTTCTGGGCTCTCTGCCCTTCCTTGCCCAAACCCCTGCTTTCAGCGGCCCCTAAACACAGGCTGTGTTTGGCCCTGGGCTCGATGTGGCCAATCCGTGGCCTGTCCCCCCCCACACACACACACTCTCTCACCCAGCACACACACACACACACACACACACACACACACACACACACACACACACACACACACACACACACACACACACACCCTAAACACAGGTGCCTCTTGGCTGTGTTTGGCCTGGGCTCGATGTGGTCAATCCGTGGCCTGTCCACACACACACAGAGACACAATCCGTGGCCTGTCAACACAGACACACACACACAGACACACACACACACACAGCCCCTAAACACAGGCGCCTCTTGGCTATGTTTGGCCTGGGCTCGATGTGGCCAATCCGTGGCCTGAATACACACACACACACACACACAATCCATGGCCTGTCAACATAGACACACACAGACACACAGACACACACACAGACACACACAGACACACACACAGACACACACACAGGCACACAGACACACACACACACACACACACACACACACACACACACACACACACACACACCATCTTCTTTCCTGGCTTCAGAGTCTCTCATCCAGCCTGCGAGGAACCTTTTTCCTATGAGGGAAGGGCGGACAGCAGGCAGGTCTGCATGCGACATTTATGTTGTTACCTGGTCAGGAACTTAAGATTCAGAGTGGGGGGCACAGATAACTGTCATAGCCCGCATTCTGGGTAAGCTTAGCTCTGAGTGGGGCCTTTCTACTGGGGGTAAGGTTTACCTGGGAGCTGGGGTAGCCTGCCAGTGTGTGTGTGTGTGTGTGTGTGTGTGTGTGTGTGTGTGTGTGTGTGTGTGTGTGTGTCTAAATATGGGATCCTTTTTAATTATTTTCTTTCTCTTTATGTTTTTTGGAGGGTGGGAACACACCTAGAGGTGCTAAGGGGGTCATTCATGGCAGTGCTCAGGAGACCCTGATGGGATGTTGGAGATCAAACCCTCCCACTGTATTATCGCTCTGGTCCCTCTGGTCCCCTTCTTGTCTGGGGCTTGCAGTGAGTGCTGTGGGCATCTGGGGAACAGACCACATTCTGGAGAGAGGCGAACCAGAAACAGAGGTTCCCTTGCATTTCTGTGATGTTCTCTGTAAGTTCAGGGCACTGGTCCTGCACACATAGTTGCTGCCAAGCTGGGGAAGACAACATTGGGAATGGGGTACCTAGAGACACATGCCAGCATGCCTCTCCAGTCCCATCACCTGGCCATGCCCTCATCTACACCTCATTGCAGTGAGGTCAACACAGACTCAGGCCACAGGAAGCAGCATGACTGTGGAATGGAGTGGCCTGGGACTGGGAAGTGTCGGGGGATACAGGGTGGACCTGAGCACCCTAATAATATTTCCTCGATCGCTTCCCATTCTGAGGCTGTCCCATGTCCTGAGATCCTGATGGGCCACAGAGGGACTCAAACTCCCGAAAGATCCTTCTGCTGTCCTGGAGGAAAGGGATTAGTCTCCATCTGATTCATGCACTTGGCCTCTTGCAAGCTGGAGTTTTCTCATGAATTGCAAATCCCAAGGCTGACCCAGCAGGCTCCAGGCTCCAGGCACCAGGCTGGATGTGGTTCCCTACCCAGAGGGGAGTGGAATAACAGTGCTTCCCAAGGTCTGGCAAAGTTAGCGACCCAGGGGGATGCTAGAGTGATTTTGGATTCAGGGGCTGTTAGTGGCCATGGGTGAGTTGGTGAATTGGGATGAGGGGATTTTCTTTCTGTTTGCTCACTTTAAAAAATAGATTTCTGGGGCCAGAGAGATAACATGGAGGTAGGGCATTTGCCTTGCATATAGAAGGACAATGGTTTGAATCCTGGCATCCCATATGGTCCCCTGAGCCTGCCAGGAGTGATTTCTGAGCGTAGAGTCAAGAGTAACCCCTGAGCGCTGCAGGGTGTGATCCAAAAACAAACAAAAAAAAATAATAATTTCTGGGGTCGGAGAGATAGCATGGAGGTAGGGCATTTGCCTTGCATACAGAAGGACAGTGGTTCGAATCCTGGCATCCCATATGGTCCCCTGAGCCTGCTGGAGGTGATTTCTGAGCACAGAGCCAGGAGTAGCCTCTGAGCACTGCTGGGTGTGA
Source organism: Suncus etruscus (assembly GCF_024139225.1). Lineage (NCBI taxonomy): Eukaryota > Metazoa > Chordata > Mammalia > Eulipotyphla > Soricidae > Suncus > Suncus etruscus. The sequence continues at coordinate 55,064,780 of NC_064854.1, read as the reverse complement.
CCCAAAAACCAAGAAAAAAGAAAAGAAACGAAAAAGAAAAAATAGATTTCTGGACCAGAGTGATAGCACAGTGGGTAGGATGTTTGTTTGCTTTGCACGCAACTGATCCGGGTCCGATCCCCAGCATCATATGGTCCCCTAAGCCTGCTAGGAGCTCAGAGCCAGGAGTAACCCCTAAGCACTGCCAGATATGGCCTCAAAACCAAAAGAATTTTAAAAACTAAAAAATAAATAGATTTCTAAAGGCAGTCAAATTATGGGCCAGAGAAATAGTACAGTGGGGAGGGCATTTGCCTTACATGCTGCCAACCTAGGTTCTATCCCCAGTATCCCATATGGTCCCCTGAACCTGCCAGGAGTGATTACTAATCACAGAACTAGAAGTAACCCCTGAACATCACTAGATGTGCTCCCCCCAAAACAACAACAACAACAACAACAATAAATCAAATCAGGGCCAAAGAAATAGCACAGTGGGTTGCCTTGTATGCAGCCAACTCAGGTTCAATCCCCAGTGCCATATATGGACTCTCAGTTTTTTCAGGAGTGATCCCTGAGCACAGAACCAGGAGAAATTCTGAACATAGCTGTGTGTGCCCCCAAACAAAACAAATTAAAAAAGAAAAAAAGACTATGAGACTAGAGTGATAGCACAGTGAGTAGGGTGTTTGCCTTGCATGCGGCCAACTCAGGTTCGATTCTCAGCATCTCATATGGCCCCTGAACCTTCCAGGAACAATCTCTGTGCAGAGACAGGAGTAATCCCCTGAGCATCACAGGTTTGGCCCAAAAACAAAACAAAACAAAACAAAAAACAAAAAAACAAAAATAAAAACAAAAAACAAAGAGACCAGATCAGTTCAGAAATGTCAGCATGGTGAGGTGTAAGTGGGGACGAGAGGTCCCTGGGGCCCATGGCAGATCCTGGCTGAAATCTGGGGTTAGTGGTGGAGGTTGAAACCTTTTGACTATTTCTTGGCATACCTGCCTTTGAATCTCTCTGGTAGTGTCTGAATTCTGAGGTTCCCTGGGAAAGTCTGGGTATAATCCCCAGAGTGTCCATGAGGTCTAGCATTGCCTGTGGACCTGTGACCCCTCATTCCACTGGGGTTGTAGATAGAGCAGAGGTCCTAATTACAGGAGTGGGAAAGGCTGCCTGGTTGGTGCAAGCACCCACATTGGCACACTCAGTCATTTCTTTTTTTACTTGTGGGCTTGATGGGGGTTTGCCCCTGTTGCTCTGGGAACCTGGCACCCCTCTGTACTCTGAAGTAGTGCTCCTAGTCCACACAATAGGGGGAAGAATTATGTCTGTTTTTAATCCCATATCTCTCTCGGCCTGCTAATCAAGTTGGCAAATATTTGTTGTGTGACCTCAATATGCCAAGGATGTTTGCCTTGCCCAGAGGGACATGAGCACCACACACCACAGGGGAACTGGCCACAGCTGGAGCCGTGTTTGGTCAAGGCCAAAGGCCCAGTATAGTCATTGTTGTGGGATCCAGGACAGAGAAGCCATGTTTTCCCCATTCACACACTTATAACATGCTACTTGGCCTGACATCTGGGCCAGGCCTTTCCTAACCACTATTATGTGTAATCTGCCAGGAAAAATCGCTCGAGATAGAGGTTGTCTGTCTGTCTCTCTCTCTCTTCAGTTGTCCACAGATAAGTTTCATTGGCCAGAGATTACACAGAAGTGGGAGATGGTTCAAGAAGATTCCAGAAACTTCTTTTGCAGACTCTCCTGGGTCTGAATCAATGGGAAGGTGGTGCTGTGAGGGAGGAGGAGAGCCCCTCGCAGTAGTCAAGGCATGGGGGTGATTTTAAGGATTGGGGGTACATCCCTTCCCCTTGACCCTTCTCTCCCACCTGGGATCCCTTAGATGCCTGAAACAGGATTGGAGGCCTTTGCAAATTCAGGGTGAAAGTGTCTGAGAGTGCTGCAGGGTTTCCTATGTGGGGGTGGGGGCAGAGCAGGCATTTGACAAACCTTATGACCTCAGTGCCAGGGGTCTGCTGCCAGCAGGAAAAGATGTAGGGTGTCCTGATTTACTGAGACTGTGTTTGGGGGTCCAGTCCTGACCTCCCGCCTGACTGGCTCTCAGTTTGCCTGCTTCTGGCCACACTTGCCTGCCCACTCTGCCTCCTGACAAGCCTTATCTGAGCTGGGCCTGAAGAAACAGAGACCCGAGGCCACCCCCAATGCCCACCAGATGCCCAGGGACACAGTTCCAAGATGAGTTGGCTCATTGTCAGTCCGGGCAGGACTTGGGCTGTGGGTCCAGATCTCCTTCTGGGCCCAGTGAAGAGATGTGACTCCCAGAGAAACGTCTCTTGGGCCCCAAACCCCCTACTTCTTCTCTCTCTGCCCTGGTGAGTTGTTTTTCCCTAAGTTGGCTGTACCTCCTCACTCTTGTCTCTGTGTGGAGTTTTGGTCTTTGAGGTGCCTGCCTATCTCTTCCTGGGGCTCTGAGACCTCAAACTTTTACTTAAAATAACTTTTTTTCTTTTTAAAATGTTTTGATCTTTGGGTCATACCCAGATGTGGTCAGGGGTTACTCCTGACTCTGCGCTTAGCATTCACTCCTGGCGGGCTTAGGAGACCCTATGGAATGCTGGTTATTGAACCCAGGTTGGCCATGTGCAAGGTCAGCACCCTCCCTGCTGTGCTATTGCTCCAGCCTCAGCAGCTCTGTTTTCTGGCCCTGCTGGTCAGTTTGTTCTAGAAGCAGTGACCAGGCCCATCACGCCCTCTAGGCCCAGTGGACCTTCCCACAGCCTGGAGGACTCATGGTGGCCTTGACCTTGATACCCCTAAGGAATATTCTGCCCCCAGCCTGACTGGTCCCAGATTTCCCCCTCAGCCCCTACCTAGAAAGACTTAGACTGTGGGTCCCAACCCTCTATGTCGCCTCAGAAGTAGGATTGGGCTTTTCCTCAATGTCAGGCCCAGTTGGCCAGAAGCTGGGTGCTCTGGTCCACAATGCCGCAGGTACCTTAGGCAGAACCAAATTGGAAGGCCCCATATTTCCACCACCCCGGGAGGGGGGCTGGAGTGAGCAAATGTTGGAAGGAGACACAGGGCAGGGGGACACTGTGATAGTGACCTGTGGGTACTTGGGGGTACATGTTCTCACTCAGAAGCAATGGTGAGTGATGACTAGTATAGAGCCCTGTGGTAAGGATGAAGAAGCTTCTGGAATAAGGCATGAACCCTACTCAGAGTAGAACTTTTGTTTCTGTTTTGGGGCCACACCTTGCTGTGCTCTGGCTCTGCACTTAGGGCTCATTCCTGGCAGTTTCCAGGGCACCCTATGGGGTACCAGGATCATACCCGGGTCAGCCATGTGCAAGGCCTTCCCTGCCCGCCATGCTGTCTCTCTGGCCTGGGGCAGAACTTTCTGTTCTTTTCTCAGAGGCATCACATCCCAACTTGTGGCCTTGGGATTGGGGGAGATAGTGGGGCTCAGGGTCCTTGTTGGGGGAACCACTGATAAACAGGCCCCTTCCAACCTCCTCCACAGCTACAAGCCAGCCTGTGGCCTCCCCACACAATGTGACTGGAATTCCTAGTACACTGAGGGGCCTATGTGGCCTGCAGTTAGGCAAGGGAAAGAGCAACATTGGGGTCTGGTGGGACTGTCCCCTGTGGAGAAACTGAGGCAGAATGCTCTGGGGGGATTAGAGTGGCTAATCTGCAGCCCCTGGGCACCCAGCATGTGCGGGGTGATGTACAACCATACCCTCTCATGTACCTCCTTCCTATAAGCTGACCCCTGCCCGGTACTGCTGTTTCCTGAGGCTCCTCTGGCCTTTCAGCTGGAGCAGCCTGAGATATATGGAACTTGTGGGGGGGGGTCCCCCTTGATCCTGGCCTGGAATCAGGGTACCTGGGAGTGGATTTAGAGTCTTACCACCTGGCTGGGGTTACCCTGGGGGGAACCCCAGTTCTGGCCTGGGGAACCCAGTACCCTGGCAGATCTGACAGCAGGTCCTTGAACCCCAGAACTCTTCCTGGGGGCTTCTCATCCCTCCTCTGGGTGTTCTTGCTACTGGTACTTTTCTCTCTGCAGACCCCTCTCTTGTCCCCACCCTCTCAGCAATCTGTAGTCCAGGAATAATGGGGGACCCAGAGGCCATTTTTTTTTTTTTTTGGTTTTTGGGTCACACCCGTTTGACGCTCAGGGGTTACTCCTGGCTATGTGCTCAGAAATTGCTCCTGGCTTGGGGGGACCATATGGGACGCCGGGGGATCGAACCGCGGTCCGTTCCTTGGCTAGCGCTTGTAAGGTAGACACCTTACCTCTAGCGCCACCTTCCCGGCCCCCCAGAGGCCATTTTATGGCTCTTTTCTAAGGTGGGGGACCTATGTGGGAAGGGCAGGGCTGAGTGGTGGCTGCAGGGTGCCCGGGTCTGGCTCACCAGTTCTGTGTGTCCTTGCAGGCTGGCGGCCAGCATTGCAGCTGGCGGTCCTGGACTGTGCCGATGAGACCAACAGTGATGTCTGCCGCAGCTTCGACATCTCCGGCTTTCCGACTGTTCGGGTGGGTGACATGGGCTGTGGGCAGGGGTACGTTGGGGCAGGGGGCCACTGCTGCTTCTGTCTTCAGTTTAAATTGTGCCTCATGGGGTGGCCTTGTTTCTGAGGTGCCTATTTTAGAGACAAGACAGGTGGTTCCTTTGGTAAATTTTTTTGTTTTTTTTTTTGTTTGTTTGTTTTTTGGGTCATACGTGGCAGCGCTCAAGGGTTACTCCTGGCTCTATGCTCAGAAATCACTCCTGGCAGGCTCGGGGGACCATGTGGGATGCTGGGATTCAAACCACCGTCCTTCTATATGCCAGGCAAACGCCTTACCTCCATGCTATCTATCTGGCCCTGTAGTATTTTTGTGTGTGTGTGGGGTCACACCTGTGCTCAGGGATCTCTCCTGGCAGTCTCAGGAAACCCTATGGGATGCTGAGTATTGAACCCTGCTCAGCCAGGTACAAGACAAGAGCCCTCTCTGCTATGTTCCAGCCCCTTGTCTGGTGAACTTTTTTGTTTGTTTGTTTGTTTGTTTATGGGCCATATCTGGCAGTGTTCAGGGGTTACACTGGGCTCTGCACCCAGAAATCACTCCTGGCAGTACTCAGGAGACCAGATGGGATGCCAGGAATAGAATCAGGGTCAGTGTGTACAAGGCAAGTGTCTTACCCACTGTTCTATCCTATTTCCCTGGCCCCTTGGCAAATTTTTGGGTCACACCTGGCAGCACTCAGCGGTTACTCCTGGCTTTACGCTCAGAAATTGCTCCTGGCAGGCTCGGGGGACCATATGGGATGCCAGGATTTGAACCGCCTTACCTTCATGCTCTCTCTCCAGCTCCCCTGGCAATATATATATATTTGTTTTTGAGCACCCGGCGGTGCTCAGGGGTTACTCCTGGCTGTCTGCTCAGAAATAGCTCCTGTCAGGCACGGGGGACCATATAGGACACCGGGATTCGAACCAACCACCTTTGGTCCTGGATCGGTTGCTTGCAAGGCAAACACCGCTGTGCTATTTCTCCGGGCCCCACCTGGCAAATTTTAACCCTCCTAAGGGTCATGTCAGGAGAGCACAGTGGGAGAGCACTTGCCCTCCATGTGGCCAACCCTAGTACAATCTCTGGTACCCCAGAATCTCCTGAGCCCACTAGAACCAAGAGAAAACCCTGAGCAGCACCAGGTGTGGCCCCCGTACAGAACAAAATGCAGGGGGAAGAGGTCTCTATATGTTGGGGACCCTCCCTGTGTATATCTGTGTATGTGTGTATATGTATATGCATGTGAGTGTCATGTGTATGCATTAGGGGGTCCCCAGGCTTGAACTTTGAACTACTCCTCCCAGGGCTGGTGAGATCCCACACTCTGGGCATCTCTCTGCAGCCCCCTCTCTCCGATGCCCTCCAAGGGCAGAGGAAACCTCAGACCTGGCTCAGCCCCAGCTTAGGGGACCAAGGTCTCAAGTCCGTTGGGAGGTGCCCTGCTTGTGGCCTCACCCTGGGGTGGAAATGACAATGCCTCTGGCGGCCAGGATCTCCATCTGGGCTGTCTCATCCAGCATGTGAGGTTCCGTCATCCCAGCTCAGGCTGAGCATGGCAGGAGCCGGGAGGAGGCCCTCAGGCTGCCCAGGCCACCACAGCTTAATTAAGGCATGGCTCAGCACCAGGCCTCCCAGGGGCCAGTCTGGCCTGTCACCCAGTCCCCCTGCCTTCAACTTAAACCTTGGGGACAGCTCCAGACAGGCCTCCAGAAATTAGGGAGAACTTTGAAAGCAGAAGATTGGACATAGTCCCTGGTGGGAACCTTGCCCCGTCCCTGGACCTAATGACCCCTGGGCAATGCGCCCAGAAGCCAGGGCACTCACTTTTCCCAGAAGCTCAGGGACCCTGGTTCTCAGCACCAGGTATCTTCTCAGGCTACTTCCCCCAGATCTGTTTCCACTCCTCCATCCCTGGCAAGGCCTCTGGAGGTTTGGGGTGAGCCCACAGCTCTGTTAAGAAGTGGAAAGAGGGGCTGAGGATGTGACTTCAGTGGGTAAGGCCAGGCCTGGCATGTGCCCAGCCCTGAGTTTGATTCCCCAGTGCTCCTAGCACTGCAGAGTGTGGCCCTGATATCTCCAGACTCCTGTGAGTGCTACCAAGTTCTGCTGGGTATGGCCACTATTTTTTAAAAGGGATGAGAGATGGAGCAATAGTACAGTGGGGAAGGTGCCTGCCTTGCACACAACCTGCCTGGGTTTAATCTATCTGAGTCCATCCCAGATGGACTATGAGGACTGCCAGGAGTAACCTCTGAGTATCATTGGGTATGGCCCAAAATCAAAAAGCAACCAAAAAAGTACTCTATGTAATAAAAATAAATAAGCCTGCCAACTTTGACCCTAAAATAAGTGAAATATCTAGAATTTGCCTTGAGTAGTACTGGAGAGGGATACCTGGGAATTTCTGGAGGGTCCTGAGTTTGATCCCTAGCTCATGCATGAAATCTTAGGCCCTGGGAGTGCTTGTGACTTTGCCCAGAGAGACTGTGAAAGCTCCGTTTCTCCTGCCAAGCCCTGTGTGGGCAGTTGTGGGCTGCCGGTTTGGCCAGGACTGGATCCAGCTTTCTCCGAGCCAGTGAGACTCAGCCGTGGGCACTGGCGTGGGCTGGCCAGGCTGTCCGGTCCCGATGGGCCCCCTAGGCCATGATGCCGGGGCTTCCGCCTCTGTCCAGCCTGGGTGGTGCCCAGGAGATGGAGGGAGACACGAGCCAGTCCCCATGAGCTCACAGGTCACACAGCTCAGATAGCTCTAGGGCTTACTCACCCCGAGGTGCCAGGCTAGAGGGTGGGGAGTAGATATGGCTGAGCTGGTCTTCCAAACTCCTCACCCAGCCCATTTCTTAAGAGCCTCAGATTGGCACCTGTTGGCTTCTCCCAAGGAGCCTGCAGCTTCTTAGCTTGAAGGTGATAGGGACACTGAGTCCCTGAGAACCTGCCTTTTTGCCTCAGCTCTCTGCAGTGTCTAGCTTGCCTCTGTTTTGATTTTTGTTCTGGGGCCACACCTACCACTGATCATGGCTGACTCCTGGCTCTGCACTCAGGAATTTCTCCTAGTGGTGCTCAGAGAATCATATGGGATGCCGGGGTTCATATGGGTCTACCCTGTATAAGACAAACACCCTCTTGCTGTGCTATGGCTTTCCAGTTTCTTTCCTGTTCAAGAGTGGGGGATAGGCCCTAAGAGGGGTTGATGTGTATCAACAAGAACTTCACCAGGCCAGACAGCCACTCAAAGGACAGGGTCTGCGTTCGAACTTGAACCCATTTCTACTGAGCAACTGAGAGGCTCTGGTGGCCCCCAGGCTCTGGAGAGGCTCAAAAGAAAAAGAAAACAAATTCAGGGACTTAAGAGAGGAGGGCACTTGTCTTGCATGCAGCTGACCCAGGTTTGATCCTTGGCATCCAAAAGTATCCCTTGAGCACTGCTAAGAGTGATTCCTGAGTGCAGAGCCAGGAGTAAGCCTTGAGCATCAACTGATGTGGACCCTGTTCCTTAAAAACAAAAACAGAAATTTTATAAAATAATATTTAATCATGGGGCCAGAGAGATAGTACAAGGTTTAAGGATGACCTGGGTTTGAACCCTTAGCACCTCATAAGGTCCCCTAACCCTGGGGCACAGAACCAGGACTAGTCCCTCAGTCCCTTCAGATATGTCCCAAAGCACCTCCACTCCCCAAAAATATCTCTCTCTCTCTCTCTCTCTCTCTCTCTCTCTCTCTCTCTCTCTCTCTCTCTCTCTCTCTCTCTCTCTCTGTGGTTTTTTAAATACCAGCTGATTCACTAAATTCATTTTACAACTTAATTACTGGGCTTCTGCTAGTGTTTGGAAAATAGAACCCTATCTCTGGAGGGGTCACCATATTGTGTGTGTGGTGCCCCTAGATGGTAGAGCAGCAGGCAGGGGCCTGGCTGCAACCTGCAGGGGACCAGCCTGGCCTCTTGCTCCTCTTGGCCAATGAGTTTGAAGTTCCAACAGGGGGATGAGAGAACATCTACGTGCCATTAGCCCTATGCTCTGTCACCCAAATAGTCAGCCTCCACCAGCCCAGCCTGTTTGGCAAACAGACCCATAGGGCGTGTCCCATTGGAGCAAACACAGGTGTGGGGGAGGGAGTGACCAGTGAACAGCAGGTTCTAGCAGGTTCTAGAAGGGTCTAGATGCTGGAACATTGGGGGTGTGAGGGCTTTTCAATGAACCTCAGGGAAACCTCTCAGTAAGCCATGGGGAGACAGGCCTAGCTGGAAGGGGACAGCAGACAGAGCCTGGGTGGGAGAAAAGGGAAGCATCCCCTCAGTATTACTAAGGAGATGAGTTCCCTGGTGAAGCAGATTCAAATCCTGCCTCCAGGGCTGACTGCAAATGGGCGGTCACCTCACCATGTCTGGGCCTCCAGCCTCAGTTTCCTTGTCTGTAAAACTGGGGTGATGGTATCTGCTCAATAGGATTGTTGCCGTGTGTGAAATGAGGTACTTCTGTGGGCTCAGGGACGTCACCCCCAGGCTTGTGGTGCTATTTTGGCTCAGGGTCTCTCCCCTGAGGTCTGTGGCGCTTCGCTGAGCTCTCTGCCTCTGAGGCAGGCCCTTCCCACCAATAGCTCTTGAATAAATATTTGTGGGAACTCAGCACTCATTCCTGCTTATAGATAGCAGAGGCCAGCCAGGAAGGCCATGAGTGTGGGGCACTTGTAGCTGGCCAACTAGCTGCGAGTGGGGGGCCAGAATGCCATATCTAGACCATGCATCTGTGAGGAGGGGATTGTTGCCGTCTTGGGCTTAAATGGTTCCTGTGCGTGGACCCCAGGAGGACTTCTTGGAGGTGAAGGACACTCGCTGGGCGGGGTTTGGCCTGGAGAGAGGAGGTGCCTGGGCAGGGGAACGCCAAGGGCAAAGTCTGAAGTGGGTGGGAGCAGGTGGCCTGTGGAGAAGACAGGTCTGGCAGGAGCTGTGTGCAGGCGTGGGGCTGAAAGGGGAGGGAAGGAACCCAGGACTGCCGGTTCCTAAATTCAGTTTCAAGGCCGGGCACCCCCAGGGCACAGCAGCTGGGTCATTTCCTGATGTGGCCCTGCTAGAGATGGAAGCTAGGGAGCAGAGGACAGAACTTTCTGGAAAGGGGGCCGTAGAACTGGTTAAGCCTGTGGGACCCTGAGCTCCGTATTCAGGCCTGGGCACTTTGCTTTCATCTTGTTTTAAAAGCTTGATCCAGGGCTGTCCATGGCCAGAGAGCGTCCTCCCTCTCTCTCTCCTGCTCGAGTGTTTGCTGTTTGGTGTTGGAACCACGCCTAGTGATGCTCAAGGGTCACTCTTAGGGTGGTCAGGACCACACACAGCTTTAGGTCTGATCCCGGACCCCCATATGCCAAACCTGATCTCCAACAGCCCTCACCCTTCTCTGGGAACATGATTGTTATGACTAAGTTCTAAGAGAGGTGTGAGTCTATTGTGGTGGAAGTATTTATAACAATCATATTCTGGTTGTTTTGTTTTTGTTATTTATTTTTTTTTGGAGTGGGGAGTGTAGTTTTGCGATACACCCAGTGGTGCTCAGAGATGACTGTGCTTAGGGATCATCATTTCTGGCAGGGCTGTGGGGGAGGAATCTTGTGTGGTGCCAGGGATTGAATTTGGGTCCACCACTTGCAAAGTGAGTGCCTAAACCCCTGTCCTCTCCCTCTGGCCCCAAGGAACAGATTTTGTATTTGACTCGAAGGAGAACTTTCCAGAATGTGTTTCGCTTGTCCTGTCCCCTAGAGGAGAAAGTGGGGAGAGTCAGTGAAATTGCTTTCTGGGGATATGCATCTTCCTGCTCCCCTTAGGATAAACCTACTGGCCGATTATTTTGTGTTTTTGATTTTGGGCCACACCCAGTGATACACAGGGCTGACTTCTGCTCTGCACTCAGGGATCACACCTGGTGGTGCTCAGGGATGCTAGGGATTGAACCCAGGAGGGCCCCATGCAAGGCAAGCGCCCTCCCTAATGCTTCTGCATCCCTCCTAGAGTCTTAAATGCCTGCTTTCCAGGGCCCTAAGCCTCCTTTGGGCAAGGCTCATGCCAGGCGGTATGTCTGAATTAGCCACAGTGCCCTTTAATAAGGGACAAAAAAATGTGCACCGACGAGATTTGAACACGCTTTTCACAAGCGCTTCCCACACAGATGATCTAAGAACAGACAGAGATGATTGTCTGGGGCTGCCATGAGCAGCCATGTATCCCAGGCAGGAAACGGGGTGCCACAGGGCCAGGGACGAAGAGGCCAGGATGAGTGTTCAGTCACATGGTACTAATCCCCAAAGGTCAGCCAGCCCAGGCAGGAGCACAGAGCAGATGCAGGATTGGCGCAGAGCTATATATTTGGGGACATTCAGCATGCTGGGAGTGAGGGGATGGTCAGAGAAGGAGGCACAAGCTGAGTGCACACAGTGAGGCAGAGGATGAGGATCTCGGGGAGTGTGGCTGTGTGGCCCGGTCTCGGCAAACTCCCCACTAAGTGCGAATCCCTGAAGCTGGGGCACACAGCTTGCTGGCAGCTGTAGGATGGGTCATGGACCCTGGCCATGTTGGTTCAGGTGCCAGTGAGGAGGCCTACCTATCGAGATAAGGGAGCAGGAACAAAGCTGGGAAACAAGTTGGCCAGAGGCTGAGTCACTGCTGGAGAATGGGGCAGGCTCCGAGAGCCCTGTACCTGTGTGCAGGACTTAGGATGGAGCAGAAGCCCCCTGCAGTGCAGGCAGCCAGTGTGGACAGAGTAGGTGACATACCCAGGGGACAGCTGTCGAGTCATTCATTCCTTCATTTATTCACTTGTTCGTTCATTTGCACCTTCACTCAGCCCCACACCTTCATTTCCTTTCTACTCACTCATTTATTCACTTATTTATTCACTCATTCACTTATCCCTAACATGACTGGTTTATTCAGGCTCTGAGCCCTGCTTTGTAAGCATCTGTTGAGCCTGCCTGCAGGGAGTCCCCATCGATGGATGTCCCATTCATTCATTCATTCACTCACTCACTTATTCATGCACTTATTCACTTACTCATCTACTCATTCCTTTACTCTTTTTTTTTTTTTTTTTGTGGTTTTTGGGTCACACCCGGCAGTGCTCAGGGGTTACTCCTGGCTCCATGCTCAGAAATTGCTCCTGGCAGGCACAGGGGACCATATGGGACGCCGGGATTCGAACCGATGACCTTCTGCATGAAAGGCAAACACCTTACCTCCATGCTATCTCTCCAGCCCCTCATTCCTTTACTCTTTACTCAGTCTTTCACTCATTCCTTCATTCATTCACAGGGTTTTATTTAATTTTATTATTTGGGGTGAGGGTTTTTGCAGTCCTCAGGAGCTTCTGATTCTATTCAAGGGTCCTACACAGTGGTGCTCAGGTGGCCTAGTGGTATTAGGGATTGAACCTAGATTGAACCACATTCGACATGAGTCTCTGAGTGGACCTTGAGGCACTGAGCCCATCACTCACACAACCCAGGAGGTTCTTGCTGGCCGACCCCTCACCTGGATGGGAAAGCAAGGGATTTTCCAGCATGTGTTGGGTCTGTCTGGGGGTCCCCATCAGGTCCCCAGACTCTCTGAGGCCCTGTTTCAGGAGAGGCCACCAAAGCAGAGCCTGGGGAGGCAGGGAAGGAGGACATTATTCCCATATAGCTCCTGGGCCTCATTCACACCATAACTGGACCCAGGTGCAGTTAAGGCTCCTTCTACAAGCTTCTACCTTCAGGACTGGGGCCACGGGGCAGTACTAGGAGCTGAGTGGAGATAGAGGGGGACTTAGTGCCTCTCCCAAGAGCCTGAGGTTTACTGAGTCCCACCCCCAGTTAGGCACTCGGCCCAATGTCTCTGAGCAGGAGTGCCCCCAAGCCTGTATGGCCCTGGTCACTGATGCTATCAATGTCTTTACTTCCAGTTCTTTAAAGCCTTCACCAAGGATGGCATCGGATCAACATTGCCAGGTGAGTACCCAGGTTCCAAGGGTGAGGTGGGCCAGCAGGGCCCCCAAGCCATTGCCCGTTTGTGCCCGTCCAGCCTCCCTGATGCAGCCCTTTGAGACAAGCCCCAGTGTGTATGTGGGGGTCACCCCCCTGGTCCCATGCGGCCTGTCCTTCCCGAGGAACAGCCTTGAGTGCTGCTTCAGGCTGCAGGGTCCCTCTCACACCATTTCTGGCTGACCAGACCCGGCCTAGCTAACGATCCATGTGGATTCCTCTTCCCTCACGACACACTCTATGTCCAATTTACCCACAGTGGGGGGCGCAGATGTGCAGACACTTCGGGAAAGACTCATTGATGCCCTGGAGACCCACACAGACACTTGGCCTTCCGCCTGCCCCCCGCTGGGGCCTACCAGGTACTCAGGGCTGGTGACCAACTAGGGGACCCAATTGATCTGATACTCTTGACTTCGAACCAGCCCTGGGGGACTGCTGACCTGAGGACCTCACCTGTGGGGTCAGGGAAGGTGGTCAGGGTTAACCTTCACCATCCATCTTTGGGAAATAGTGGGGTACAGATGTCAGCTAACTGCACCCCCGGAGAGTGGGAGGGAGTGGCATGGAGTGCTGGAAAGAGTGCTTCCCTCACTTCTGTCAAAGGGTTTGGCTCTCCCCTAGAGCACCCTTGCTCTGGCCACCACCTGCTCACCCCTGAGTCTAACTGAGCAGATGGCTGCACCGGGTGGCACCCTGACTGAGATGCGTGGTGAGACAGTCTCAGGCCATGGAAGGTCTATGCATCTGTCTTCATGGTGCAGGGTACCTGCTCTGGCACCTGGGTTGCCACCCATTGTGCTGTGCTACCCAAACCTGGTCTCTCACAGGCTGCAAGAGATCGATAGCTTCTTCGCCCGCAACAACCAAGAGTACCTGGCCTTGGTGTTTGAGAAGGAAGGATCGTATCTGGGCAGAGAGGTGAGCGCCCCTCAGCCCCGCTCTTTCTGGGAGTCATTGGTGAGGGGGGGGGGGGACGAGAACTGGGCCTTTTTCTGGAGCAGGCCTGAGGCTGGGGGGTACTGCTGGTACTGCTGGCCACTGGGGGTGCTGAGTCATGTGGCATCATCGGCCTGTGCAGAGGACAGAGATGAGAAGGAACATGGCAGGCTTGGACCTCCTCCCCCACCCCCCCGCCGTGGGTATGCCTACCCCACATAGATGGATGCAAGGGCTGAGAGACAACTGGGTCCCCAGATATCGCTCACCCAATTAGGACAGGCAAGTTCAACATTCCCAGTATTTTGTTTCTAGAACCCACAGAGCTGTGCTTAGGGTTCACAAGTGAGGCCTGGGATACAACATGGGGTGTCGAGGCTGGAATCTGGGTCATCTGTGAGCAAGGCATGAGGCATCCCCACTGGACTATCGATCTGGCCTCTCCATAATTGTTTCTGCCTGTGGAGAAGTTGGCTCATGGAAGGAGTTCTACTTGGGAGTCTCCTATGGGGTTGGAGAGATGGTGCATTGGGCAGTGCTGGCTTTGCATGTGGGACCCTGTGGCCTCCATCCCTGCCAGAACAAAGGAGAAAAAAGTCTGAGGTGCATGCCTACCCACTTCCTGTTCCCCCAGCACGCACATGCCATGGGTAGAGGGGGTCACTCCGGGGAGAAGTCGAGTATGTGGGCCCCTCAGCATTGTCCCTGCAGGTTATTCTGGACCTGTCTCAACAACCCGGCATGGCCGTACGCCGCGTGCTCAGCTCTGAGGCTGATGCTGTGGACAAGTTTGGCGTCACAGACTTCCCGTCCTGCTACCTGCTCTTCCGGAATGGCTCTGTCTCACGGGTCCCCGTGTGAGTATCCCCCAGCTTGCTGAGAACTGACACATTCTGGAATGGGCTGTGCTGTCTCCCCACTACACCCCAGATCCTATACCTTGCACCCTGGACCCCTCACCTCATCTCTTCCAGGGCAGTCGCCCAGCAGGCCTGAGCCCCCCCACCAATTGCAGACAGTCCTTTAGTATACCAGCAACACCCGTTCCAAGATGGCAGGCACAGACAGTGGGCCTAGCCACAATCTCTGTTGGACTCTCACTGTGGGGTGACTGGTAAATGGCACCAGATGGTGCCTCTGTGCCCTTCCCATTAGATGAGTGATGCCAGCGGGCTCTGCCAGCTCAAGCTCGGGTGGCTAAAGGCCGACTGGGCGCCTAGGGAACTGCCTGGGACAGGAGGGCTGCGCTCGCCCAGGCTGGCACTGGAGATTTCCCCTGGGGGTGGCAAGCCTGGTGCCTGGTGGTGGGGTGGGGGCTGTCCTGGTGCAGGAGGAGCTGTATTGGCTCCAGCTGGCTACTCGCTTCCTTGCTCTTTCTCTCAGGGCAAACGGAAGGGAAAATCCTTTGTGGCTGTGCTGCCATCTGCTTACCAGCTCACACAGCGCCAGGTCTGCCAAGTGGAAAGTGACCGAGCGGGTATCTCTCCCCAGGGTGGCCTTGAGCCCCCACTGTGGGAAACCCCATTCCTCTCAGGATCCCGCCTCCCTCAGAGAAGAGCATGTTTGATTGGATCATGAGAGGAGGGAGAGGGAGCCCCAGGCTTACTCCTCAGCACTACAGGGTCCCTGAGCCACTCTGAGAGGCTCCCAAACCTCAACGAAAAGAACAATGAGGGGCCGGAGAAATAGCAAGGAGGTAGTGAGTTTGCCTTGCATACAGAAGGATGGTGGTTCGAATCCCGGCATCCCATATGCCATATCCCTCGAGCCTGCCAGGTGCGATTTCTGAGCATAGAGCCAGGAGGAACCCCTGAGCGCTGCTGGGTGTGACCCAAAAATCAAAACAAAAACAAAAAACCCAAATGAGAGTGCGGAGAGCTAGTGCCAGAGTGAGGTGTGACTGACCCTGGCTTCATCCCTGGCAATATATAAAAGGGGTTCCCAGAACCCTACCAGGAATGATTCTGAGTCAGAAGTGAGCCCTAAACACTGCCGGGTGGTGGCCCCAAAACAAAACAACAAATGAAACCCCAACTGTACACAAAAAGCGGAGGGAGGACTCAAATCCTGATGTCATTCCCCCGACTTAGGGAGAGGGCAGTAGGTCCTTATATGTGAGGCAGCTCCGTTCCAATTGTCTTCAATTCCCAAGCCTTTGGTCTCTGGAGGCATGGTGACTAACTCTCCCATCCCCAGGTGTTGGGACCCAGCCCTGCTGCCATCGGACACATTTCTATGCCCACCCATTAGCCCTTCTGAGGAACCAGCCAGGTTCTAGCAGTTCCTCACCCCAATTCTGCATCACCCCTGCCAGTCTCCCACCCCCATCCCCCTCACTGCATCTCTCTGTTTCTTCCTTCTCAGGCTGGTGGAATCCAGATCCTTCTACACCACTTACCTGCAGAGATTCTCCGGGGCCCCCAGGGTGGCCCCCACCACCATAGCCCCACCCACCCCCCAGCCCGTGGCTCCCACCATTTGGAAGATCGCAGACCGGTAGGCCCTGGCCTATCTCTCGCTGTGTCCTGCCACCTCCTGCCAAGCTCTGCCCCGTCATGACCACAGCATGTGGCCTCCTGGGCCCAGAACCTCTGAGTGCGGCCGACAGCTTTGAAGGGTGTCTGCCTTCTTGAAGGCACCCCGGACTGTACAGGGGTGGCTAAGATTGCTCAATGGTTTAGAACTATTGGTCACTAATATTCAGGGCTTCATAAACAGAGCTCATTGCTGGTAGATCTGGGAAATGGAGAGGTAAACTGAGGCCGGTCACACATTGGCTAGTACTTTCAGGCTGCTTTGTTGGTTTCACCGAGTGGGGTGGGGTGGTCCCAAATCTGGGTGAGATGCTAGATCCCTTGCACTGCAGAACCGAGGAGCCCTGATTCCTTGGGCTCCCCCACATGCAGTTGGGAGCCCATCCTTTCCCGCCCCTACACCAGAATACATACCATTTTCTCTCTTGCCTCTGCCATGTGCCCAGCCTCTTTATCCCAGGCCCTATGCTTTAGAGCCCGGGATGGGATCTAGCAGGGTCTCCTTGCTGGAGCCAGATCTTTTTGTTTGTTTTTGGGGTCACACCTGACAGTGCTTAGGGGTTACTCCTAGCTCTGTGCTCAGGAGTCACTCCTAGCAGGGCTCAGGGGACCTTATGGGACCTTATGCCCTGGAGGGCAGATCTTGAAGTCTGGTCATCATGGAAACACTGGTAGTGGGCTTGGGAAGTTAGGGGGCTGGCCCCTGCTGCATCAGGAGTTACGGACAGTTTCTGCCTTGGCTTTCCTGAGTGCTTCGCTCCCTGAGGTGGCACCGAGACTCAGAGAAATTGAGTGTTTTATCTGAGGTCACACAGCAGGGCTACAGAAGGAATGGAACTGGGGCCAGAGTGATAGTACAGCAGGGAGTTTGGGAGTGTTGCATTGCACACAGCTGACCTGGGTTTAATCCCTGGCACCCCATAGGGTCCTTGAGCCCCGCCAGGAGTGATTCTTGAGTGCAGAGCCAAGAGTCAGCCTTGAGCACTGCTGGGTGTGGCCCTAAAACAAAACAAAAGAACAAAGGAACCTAGTGTCACCTTCTGGTACCCTCCCCCTCTGCCATGCCCCCTCCTCCAACTGGGACACCCCATCCCCTGGCTAACATTGTTTTTCTCTCTCTGCCTCCCCCACCCCCCACCCTCAGCTCCAAGAACTACATGATAGATCTGGAATCAGCACTTCACTATATCCTCCGGGTTGAAGTGGGCAAGTTCTCCGCCCTGGAGGGCCAGCGCCTGGCAGCCCTGAAACAGTTTATGGCAGTGCTGGCTCAGGTGGGCACTGACCCGGCCTCCCTTGCTGTCCCAGTTCCACATGGTCCAATACGGCCCTCAGTGCATCCTTGCCAGCAGGCCCGTTGCCAGCCTGGAGGAGATTGCCCATCTCCAACCCAGTCTTCTGCAGCCCCCACACTGCAGGGCTCGATGTCCCAAGCCTGGGAGATTTCCAGTAGGTTTGAGCCTGAGCTCTGCTCTCGGTGGGACCCCATCCCAGCAGGTCTTGGTGATGGGATTGTGGAGGCATTTTTGGCTTCTTGGTTATTTTCATTTTAATATTTAAAACATTATTGATTGGGATCTGGACCAAGAGGACAGTGGGGAGGAAACTCGCCTTGCATGTGGCCAACCCAGGTTTGATCTCCGGCATCCCCTAGGGTCCCCTGAGCCCCGTCAGGAGTGGTCCCTGAGCACAGAGCCAGGAGGAAGCCCTGAGCACTGTCAGAGTAGACCCGGAGCACAGAACCAGGAGGAAGACCTGAACATCGCCAGGTGTGACCCCTAAACCAAAAAAATAAATGAATAAATACAAGAATAATGCTTGATTTGTGGTCTGGGAGGCTACATTTCACGGGTACTCCTGGACCACTGTGCTCTGGACTCACTCTTGACTGTACTAGGGGGGCCATGCAGCGCTGGGACTTGCATCTAGGCAAATCCTGCGTTCAACCCCTACAGCCGGCTGCTCACTCCTCTTGCACATGCTCGGCTGCCAATGCTCACTCACCAGGCCTGGATAAATTGCTGCATTTGTCCATCAGCCTGCAAAGCCTTCATTGAGGCCACATGTGGAACTCACAGGGCTTCTCAGGGGGCGCACTTCCTAGCCAGCGCTTTGTCTCAGCGAGGGGCCAACGGTGGGTCTTACCCAGTTCCTCCTGCATGCTCACCCCAGGCTCTGGTGCCGTCGAAATTCTCTTGTGCCATTCATTGGTCCTGGACAGATTGCACTGGGCGACTGTGGGACACCAGGGAATTGAAACCCTTACCAGTAGCTTGCAAGGCCCCACCTCTTGCTCGTTCCTCCCAGACTCTGGCCGTCTGCCCAGAACCTCTTGGTCTTCTCTCCATTTGGGGTCCTGGGAAAGGGGACTCCCCGTGTGTTTGGGGCCTGATGTGTCTTGGGCTTCCACTCCTAATTCTGGGCAGCAGAATCTCTTCCCGGTTAGGATGTAAGCCTATGGCCCCACTAGCACCTTACCTGCGGATGCTTGGTGCTTTCTCTGTCTGCCTCACCCCAGCACCTTCAAAGCCTTGTCCAAGGAACTGTGGGCCTCACTTGGGGGCCCTGGGAGCCTGCTCATCTGAGCTAAGGGCACCCAGCTCTGGGCTTGCTCGTGCATGACTGGCCGCTAGGTGGCGTATGGCCTCCACTTTTCCCATCTGCCCGGCTCCAGGTTTACCTGGCTCACTCAAGGGCCCTTAACTGATCCTGCCCACCCGGTCCTTCCGCTGACAGACTAGAGGTCTGAGTCCAGAATGAGGAAGTAAATGATGCTGAGACACCCAGGGGGAGTTGACAAAGGTGTCCTCTGTTCCCCACAGAAAGAAAGAGGAGGGATAGAAGGAGATGGGGAGAGAGAAAGGGAAAGGTGGGTGAGGGAGGGAGGCAGGCAGGCAGGCATGGGGGTGCTGGTGAGAACCTATTTATTCACTTTTTTTTTGTGTGTGTGTGTGTGGTTTTTGGGTCACACCCGGCAGTGCTCAGGGGTTATTCCTGGCTTCATGCTCAGAAATTGCTCCTGGCAGGTACGGGGGACCATATGGGGCGCCGGGATTCGAACCGATGACCTCCTGCATGAAGGGCAAACGCCTTACCTCCATGCTATCTCTCCGGCCCCTCAC
Source organism: Suncus etruscus (assembly GCF_024139225.1). Classification (NCBI taxonomy): domain Eukaryota; kingdom Metazoa; phylum Chordata; class Mammalia; order Eulipotyphla; family Soricidae; genus Suncus; species Suncus etruscus. Next base: position 55,045,614 of record NC_064854.1, on the reverse strand, counting down.
TTTTTTTTTTTTTTATGTTTTTGGGTCACACCCATTGACTCTCAGGTGGCTACTCCTGGCTCTGCGCTCAGAAGTTGCCCCTGGCAGGCTCGGTGGGGGGGACCATATTGGGATGCTGGATTCAAACTGGGGTTCATTTTCTGTTGGCCGCTTGCAAGGCAAAGGCCTTACCACTGGGATATCGCTCTGGCCCCTATAGATTCACTTCTACTCGGTCAATTTTATTTCAGCTCCTATCAGTTTCCTCTCCAATTCTAACTTTGCTCAGATGAGCTGCTTTGCTCTTTTTTTGAGGGTGGGTGTCACACCTGTTTAAGCTCAGGAATCACCTTTGGTGGGGCTCAGGGAACTAAATGGAATGCCAGGGATCAAGCCTCTGTCTGCTGCATGCATGGCAAGCACCTCACATCCCACATACTGTTCTAGTGCTCCAGTCTCTGCTTTTTCCACAAGGTTCTTCGAACCCATCACCACACCACACCTCTTCTCCCGTGTGTGTGGGTGTGCACATAGCCCATAGGCCATGCACAAACAAACGCACACGAGTCCACACACAGCTGTCCTCCTTTTCCCTGGAGCCCCACGGTTTTAAAGTTGATACTAATTAGATTTGAGTTGACGTGTTGTCCAAGGAGCTTTCTAGCTCCTGCTGCACTACTGGGATCCCCATCAAGATTGGGATCTTGGCAGGGAACCCTCTTGCTCCCCATCTTCCCTCCATCCCCAGTGACAGGCTCTTTGCCACCTCCCCTCCACCTCCAGGGGAGGCAGCAACTTGGGGTTCCATGATACTGGGGCCAGGCTCTCTCCTTCCCTGGGTAGCCCCAAGGAAGGACGATTCCATCTCAAACCTGAACCTGCCGGCCTCACCAGACACCCCAGACCAGAGAGGCCCATTCCCTGCTGATGCTTTGGGGATGGCTGAGGGGATCACTTTTTCACACTCCTGCTTTGTCCCCCAGTACTTTCCAGGTCAGCCTCTGGTCCAGAACTTCCTGCATTCCGCCCATGACTGGCTCAGGAGGCAGCAGAGGAAGAAAATCCCCTACAGTTCCTTTAAGGCTGCCCTGGACAACAGGAGGGAGGTGAGAGAGGGGGCTACTCACCTCCCTGCACACATGATTCATTGGTCCCCAGAAATATCCCCCCCAGTCAGCAGATGACAACCCCGGGACAAAGTATCTTCACCTACAATCATGCAGCCACTGAGCGGGGGGGGGGGGGTGGGGTGGGGGGGGTGGGGGGGGCTGGAAATTAGCTGGATGGTGAGACCCCTGAAAGGCGGAAGTATTTTGGGGGGAGATAGTCACAACCCAGTAGAGTCGTACAGGGGACCAAGATCCTCACCCCCAGCAGTACTTGGGGACCACCAGGGTAACACCTGGCCATCAGGGCCTCATACATTATGCCTGTGCTCTAGCCCTCTCAGCTGTCTCCCAGTGGTGAATCTCAGCTGCTGTTCTTGGTGGGTCCCAGGTCCAGGTCCTCTTGGAGGTCCTTTTCAGGCTCCTACTTGAGAAAGTGGGCACTCACTTCTGGTCCCCACCCAACTGTCATTGCCAGGGAGAATGAGCCATGAGCCAGGGAACTCTCAGCTCTGTTCCTTGCCTGCAGGTGGTGGGAGGGAGGGACCTCATAGAACGGGGCACCAATCAGAGAAGTATCTCTCCTTGGCCCATCTGTGTCCCACAGGGCACTGTGATCGCTGAGAAAGTGACCTGGGTGGGCTGCCAAGGCAGCGAGCTGCACTTCCGGGGCTTCCCGTGCTCCCTGTGGCTCCTTTTCCACTCCCTCACTGTGCAGGCTGCAAGGTCCCAGATCAACCCCTCCCAGGAGTCAGGTAAGGTTGGGGTTCCCCCCTGAATCCACCTCCAGGGCATGATGGCTGAGAACCAAGCAGCCTGGGAGGCGCTGATTTCTGAAAGGCAGAAAGATAGAAGATAGTATCAAAATCTTCTAGAAGCCAGACAGCACTTCTGAGTCTGATACAGTGCCGAGGAATAGGGAGAGTAGTGACCTGAGAATTTCTAGGGGTCATGTTTGTGGAGTATGCAATGGTGTCTTCAGGGAGAAATCCATTGTCTTTCAACAAGAGGGAACATTTGGGGGATCCTGTGTCGATGCTGTCTCAGAGGCAGGGAGGAGGTAGGGGACAAGCAGAGGAGGGCTCCATCAGAGAATGATGGAGAGAGTTAGCCAGGATAAGAAGCAGAGGGACAGAGAGGAGCAAACTTGGAATGCTGGCCTGCCCAGCTCCTCAACATCTCCAAAAGCCACCCCCCACACACACATCCCGATGAGGTCTTTGGATGAACCCTGAGCAACAGCGAGTGTCCAAGGCCTGGAATGATACAAAAGGGAAACTGAGGCTGAGGCTTTGGGAGCTCATCCAGGGGAGTTTCAACTCTGGAGAGACAGAGCGGGAGAGGATGGGACACCCCCACCAGGCCTGGCATTGGGCCTAGCATGACTTACACCTCCTCTTTGCCCTCAGCCAAGGCGCAGGAAGTGCTCCAGGCCATTCGTGCCTACATCCGCTACTTCTTTGGCTGCCGTGACTGTGCTGGTCACTTTGAGCAGATGGCGGTGGCCTCCATGCACAAGGTGGACACTCGGGATGGTGCCGTGCTCTGGCTCTGGTCTAGGCACAATCGAGTCAACACCCGCCTCAAAGGTAAGGCCCCCCCTCCCAGAAAGAGCTGGGTGGGGAACATGGCCCAGAGTTAGCTCTGGGCATCCTCACTTCTACCCCAACCAGGGGCGCCTTCCAGGCCTTGTGGGGCACCATAGGCTGAGGTCCAGCACTTTCCTCTCTGAGCTGCCCCTCCAGCTTCTAGCTCCCCATTCTGCTGCTCCCAATTTTATGAAGGAAGATATGAAGGTAAGGCACCAATCCTCAGCCAAAGGTGCCAAGCCAGAGTTCAGGGGAGCTGGAACTCAGAGCGCGGCCTGTCTGGCCCCAAACCTGCTAACCCGAGGCACATTTTGTATGGCCCTCAGCCCTGGGGGACCTGCCCTGGCCTGACTGCCTGTGTTCCCTGCAAAATGAGTCACTTAACCGAAAAAGTTGATGCTTTCTCATAACGATGGGGGGCTTCCTCCTTCCCCTCCTAAACCCCCATACCTCTGACCTCCTCACTGGAAGTCCCCAGAGTCCGAGCATGGGGAGGGTAGAGAAAAGGATTCCCCCAATGGCCTTTGCATAGGAGGCCTTGTTCCTTCTGCTGTGCCCCTGTCCAGACTCATGTACTTGTCCCCCATCTCTGCAGGTTCCCCCAGTGAGGACCCCCATTTTCCGAAGATGCAGTGGCCGCCCCGGGAGCTGTGTCCTGCCTGTCACAATGAGATCCAGGGCAACATGCCAGTGTGGGACCTGACCAACACCCTCAGCTTCCTCAAGGCCCACTTCTCCCGGGGCAACCTGGTGCTGGGCATCCCAGGCACAGGCGCTCACAGTGGGGGGCTCCAGTGGATGGCAATGCCCCCCTCTGCCACAGCTCCATCCATCGAAAACTCCACCGTGGTCACAGAGGAGGTGGAGGAGACAGTCCCCCTGGAGATTTTGGCTGATTGGCTAGAGGCCAACGATGTCCCGGAGATGCCTGCTGAGGCCAGTCTGCCCAGTACTGAGCCCAACCAGGAAGCCCCTGAGCACCCCACAGAACCTCAAGAGGAGAAGCCTGAGACTTTTGGGGGGCTGCGGCGCTTGAGCAAGCGAGACACGGGGGCTTCGAGGCTGATGCTGGAGAAGCTCCCTGGGGTGCAGAGTCTGTGGGGCCCCATCCCTCCCGGGGACTCCGAGGCAGGGGCTCTGCAGGGTCATGGGCAATGGCTGCAGCTGCTGGGGGAAGAAGTGTCCCATGTGGACGTAAGTCTTTGTGTGGTCTTGTACTCTGTGTCCTTCCTGGGCTTGTTGGCCATGTACATCTACTTGCGGGTCAGGATCAAGGCCCTAAAGGGCCACACCGGACACTCCCTGGCTTGAGCCTCTCGAACAAGCCGCTTCCTGTCCTTCCCCCCCCCACCCCACCCCCCCCGCCCCTCCTTGTTCAGGGAAGTTCTGAAAAACTCGCTGCTCTGGGCATCTCCCTTGACTTTCAACAAAGTGGACATATCCCGTAGACTCGGGGGTGGGGGTGGGGGTGGGGGGGAGGCTGGGGGCTAAGTGTTCCACCAGCTAGAGTCTGGGTACGGTTTGGGTTGAGGTGCATCTGGAACCCTACCCACCACCACCCCACCCCCGGTTGGCTCTTTGAGACCTGATTCTCTGGGATTCCATGTTAGGGTAAGGTCCACTGGGCTGGTATGGTGTGTCAGTATTTTAGGGTTCTCTCCCTCCTGACCCTTCTGGAGCCATAAAATCTCTGATGCCAGAGAAGGGGCCCTTGCATGTCCCCCGACCCCCCATTCCTCCAGCCTCTCAGATCTGGCAGAATGATTTCAGGGAGGTCTGGAAGCCCCTGGGCACCAGGCTGGTCCCCAGGATCCTGGAGGAGCAGTGGGACATTCTCCCAGGGACACTGTTTAGGGGCAGCTGCTTGGGGCTGAGGCTGGGCAGAAGGGGATGCAGAGATGCTGGTGCCTTGGCTTTGGGCTTAGCTCTGAATGTCAGGGACTGAATGTTTTGAGGAGCCTTGGTCTTTCTGACTTACCTTCTTCATATGGGTCTCTGTCTTCTGGTTTGGGTTTCCTTGTAGATGCTGGCTTTGTGGGTGAAGGATGCTGGCTGGGTGGGGTTTGGTCATTTTTCTTGAGGTGTTCTCGGGGTTCACAAGGGAAACATGTATGCAGTGTTAGTTCCCACTACCCTGCTGCTTGGCAGGGTTGTCAAATAAATTATTTTTGTTAAAGCAGAAAGTTCCCATGTGTTCTTATTTGTTCTTTTCTTTTTCTTTTTCTTTTTTCTTTTTTTTCTTTTTGGGCTACACTACAGCGATCAGTGGTCATTCTGCTTCTGCACTCAGAAATCGCTCCTGGCAGACTCAGGGGACCGTATGGGATGCTGGGGATTGAATACTGAGTCCATCCCAGGTTGGCCGCATTCAAGGCAAACACCCTACCAATGTGCTATCGCTCCAGCCCCACTTATTTGTTTGTCTAATTTGGGGGCAGGGAAGGTCACACTCAATGGTGCTAGGAAACTGGGGATTATCAGGGATAGAACTTCTGCACTTGGGGCCAGTGAGGTGGCACTAGAAGTAAGATGTCTGCCTTGCAAGCGCTGGCCAAGGAAGGACAATGGTTCGATCCCCCGGCGTCCCATATGGTCCCCCCAAGCCAGGGGCAATTTGTGGGCCCTTAGCCAGGAGTAACCCCTGAGCATCAAATGAGTGTGGCTCGAAAAACCAAAAAAAAGAAAAAAAAAGAACTTCTGCACTCAGTTTTCTGCCCCAGCTCTGTGTTCATATTTTTTTGTGTGTGTGTGATTTTGAGGCCTTATCCAGGGGTGCTTGGGGCTTACATCTGGCTCTGTGTTCAGGATTCACTCCTGGGGATGCTTCAAGGGGTTCCTGTGGGATACTGGGAATCAAACCCAGATCAGCTATGTGCCAGGCAAGCGCCCTCCCCACTGTGCTATCCCTCCTGACTCTACAGTTTTATTTATTGTTCTTGAACTTGCTCCTGGGACCTCCCTGAGCTCGGAGAGTCCTCATCACCCCGCTTCCTCCCCACCCCACAAGTCTCTCCAGCTAAGCAAGGTACTCTGAGAATGAACCTCCTCTGGGGTCTGTGTCCCCCTCACCCACTCTCAAACAGGGCTGTGGTCTGGGCACAGCTCAGCAGCCTTCTCAGCCCGATTTAAAGGCGCCCCTAATTCTTCCACTGGCTGCGCTGCCAGCTTAGAGTGACTGGTAATGAACTTCATTAAGGGGGAGCAGACTCTCATCTGATGGGATGGGGAAGGTGAGGTGCCAGGAGAGGGCCAGCTTCCCCTTCTTTGCTGGGACCCCCCAAAGGCCTCTAGCTACTGCTCCTTCTGGACATCCCCTGCCTTCTCCTCTGTGTCTTGGGCTGACTGCAGTCCCGCAAGGCCCAGCTGGGAGGTGACAACCCAGCCCATTAACAGCTGTGCCCCCCAAACACAGTGCAGGAGGGTGGGCATCCCACTGCACCCTACTTGCTCTCTCTGTTAAGTACCAGAATGGAGCTTTTCTCAGCAAACCTTGGTGGCTTCAGAGCTAGACTGGGATGTCCAGAATTGGGGTAGGGCCTGCAGCACCCACCTCTGAAAAAGGAGGCTGGGCCTTCCCAGGGGTCCGTCCCTGTCCTAGCCGCTCTGATTGATAAACAAGGCCCCCCTTTGCAGGCTGCTGCCTTTCACCTTGATTTCCCAGGGGTCCCTCAGCAGCTCGATGAACCGACTTTGCCCACCAGCTGGTCCCCTCCTCCACCTGGCCCGCTGTGCTGAGGGGGTGGGGGCTGAGCTAAAAGCCCCTCACTGTAGGTTGTTTCTCTCTGCACCAGGCAGCAGAGTTGGGTTCCAGGGGCTTCCAGACAAAGGACTCAGGGCAGGAGAATCCCAGCCTGGGGTACAGACAGTGTCCGGAGGAAATGGTGAGGTGCCTTTGAGAAAAGAGTGGGTGATCAGGAAAAGAAAGGGAAGGGGAAGGCAAGCTTGCGGGTGGCCAGAGTCAATCCTAGAGCAGAGTTGGGAATAGCCCCTGAGCACTGGCAGCAGGTCCCCAAAACCAAAAAAGGAGGAGGAAGAGAAAGAGGGGGGGAAGTAAAGAGGGAAAAAGAAGAGGAGGAGGAGGAGAAGGAGGAGGAGGAGGAGACAAAAGAGTTTGAAGAGGAGGAGAAGTAAGAGGAGGAGAAGGAGGAGGAGACTGGAGGTCACACAGGCAGATGCCAAAGCAGAAACTCTGTGATAGTCCTCCTCATGACGCATGAGCTAAAGCAGAGAGAGGGTGGCCTGGAAGCTCATTCTGGAAAGAGAAAAGGACTAGTGGCCCTGCAGAGCAAACTCAGTTCCAGGAGAGCAGAAGTGGGGCCCCTGGGCAGCCTTTAGGAGGAGAAGCTGCCTCTCTGGGCTGAGAAGTCCCATAAGGCCCCCCTCTGATGGGGGGGCATATGCACTTGGTTTTTTGTTTGTTTGTTTGTTTGGTTGGTTGGTTTGGTTTGGTTTGGTTTGGTTTTGGTTTTGGTTTTCGGGTCACATCCGTCAGTGCTTTGGGATTACTCCTGGCTCTATGCTCAGAAATCGCTCCTGGCAGGCTCAGGGGACCATATGGGGCCCCGGGATTCGAACCACTGTCCTTCTGCATGCAAGGCGAACGCTGTGCCTTCATGCTATCTCTCCGGCGGCCCTCAGGGTCACTCCTGGCTCTGCACTCAGGGACTCTATGGGATATGGGGCATTGAAGCCGGGTCAGCCATGTGCTAGGCATGCCCCCTCCTTTCTGTCCTATTGTCCTGGTCCTCTCTGGGTTTTGAGGTCAGTCTCAGGTCCTGAGTGCCTCCAGTTGAAGGGGTTGGAAGCCATGCAGTTTCTTCTCCTGGCCTGGCCAAGAGCTTTACCTTCGATGGAGGCATCCACTATACCGCAGGGATTCCTGATGTAGCTTCAGGGGTCTGGGCACACTCGCCTTTCAATACAGCTGCGTGGGTTCGTTCTTTCTGCATCTCAGTCAAATTCATCAACCACCAACTTACATACCTGTCTACACCACAGGAGGCCTCAGTGATTCCACATGTACCTCAGCCCAATATCCTGGATAGATCTGAGATCTGCTCTACTCAGATCTCACAGTGCTGGAGGGCTCCCAATGACACCCCCATAGTGTGTGAAGACCTGCTTTGCGGAGCTCAAACCCAGGACCTCCTACATGGGCCTGCTCCCCTGACGCCTGACTGACTTTGACCTGGAAATTGTTGGTGTTCTTTTCTGGGGCCCCACCTGCCAGGGCTCAGGGCTTTCTATCTCTGTGCTCAGGCATCACTCCTAGTGGGCTTAGGGACCCTATTGGGGTGCCAGGAATCAAACCTGGGTCGGCTATGTGCTAGGCAAGTGCCCTCCCCCGCTGTGCTACAGCTCTAATAGTTATAATAGCACAGGGAATTGAATAGCTAGAATAGCCCAGGAGGTCCAGAGAGCTGGTGTCCAAGTAACATTTGTTACTTCCCTGCTTCTCATTTCTCTCCTTGCAGAGGCCCCTCATCTTTTCCCTATGCATTGGTGAGAACTCTCCTTTGGGCCCCTTCCTAGCTCCCTCCCTTGCTCTTTTCAGAACCTTCTGGAAAAGGCCAAAGTCTGACTTGATCAGCACCTCCTTACTTTTCTCCCATCATAGTGGATGCAAGGGGGCTACTCTGTGCAAAGATGTGGTTTTTAGCTCCTCTGGTTTCTGCTTCCTCAAGGAAGTGGGATTCCTCAGATCTACATATTGGGGTCACCAGGTAAATGGAAAAGAAATCTCGAGAATGGCTCAAGTGCTGAATTTTGCATGTGGGAAGTTTGGGTCCGATACCCCAAGCAGTACTATTGGGTGTGACCTAAAAGCAACAACAACAAAAAAGGGGATACTAAAATGAGAGGATGGGGGAATGTGCTTGCCTGGCATGTAACTGAGCCCAATCCCATCCCTAGCACCATCTACAGTCTCCTGAACACCACCAGAAGTGATTCTGAGCACAGCCAGATTCTATGCCCATCTCGTCTCCCCACGCCAAAAATAAAAGAGGAATCTCTGAGGCCGGAGAGATAGCATAGAGGTGGGGCATTTGCCTTGCATACGGAAGGACGGTGTTTGAATCCCGGCATCCCACATGGTCCCCTGAGCCTGCCAGGAGCGATTTCTGAGTGTGGAGCCAGGAGTAACCCCCTGAGCTCTGCCGGGTGTGACCCAAAAACTAAAAAAAAAAAAAAGCAAAAAGAGGAATCTCATGCTCAGAGCTAGAGATCTTAGTTTTTGTATGTGAGACCATGAGGTTGTTCCCTGACCACCACCACCACCACACACACACACACACACACACACACACACACACACACACACACACACACACACACACACACACTTGAGTCCACAGGAAACTGAGACAGAGAATATCTCATCAATGAAATAGGAACCAGGGTCTCGTGGAACCGAGGAAAATTCTTTGAAAAGTTTTTCATAGTCTTAGCATTAGTTTATGATATCCCCAAAACTCAAGGAATCTTGTTCTTCCCCCTAGGGCCAAAGTTCTAGGTTCCTTCTAATCAGACTTCTTTCTACTGAACAGAGTGAAGATTCCCTTGCCTGTCTTGTTCTTAGCTGACCCAGGACAGGTGAATGTTAGGCCTAAACTGACCTAAATTTAGTGTCACACCCCTGCAACATCAACATGCCCTCTTGGAGGCCATCTTTTTTTGTTTTGATTTGGTTTTGGGGTCACACCAGCAGTGCTCAGGGGTTACTCCTGGCTCTATGCTCAGAAATCACCCCTGACAGGCACAGGGGACCATATGGGATGCTGGAATTTGAACCACCGTTTTTCTGCATGCAAGACAAATGCCCTATCTCCATGCTATCTCTCCGGCCCCTGTTTGTTTGTTTGTTTTTGTTTTTTGGGGCCACACCCGTTTGATGCTCAGGGGTTACCCCTGGCTTGAGGGGACCATATGGGATGCCGGGGAATTGAACCATGGTCCTTCCTTGGCTAGTGCTTGCAAGGTAGACACCTTACCTCTAGCACCACCTCACAGGCCCCCTGTTAATTTGTTTTTAAGAAAATAAGAAATGGTCCCAGAGAGATAGCACAGCGGCATTTGCCTTGCAAACAGCCGATCCAGGGCCAAAGGTGGTTGGTTTGAATCCCGGTGTCCCATATGGTCCCCCGTGCCTGCCAGGAGCTATTTCTGAGCAGACAGCCAGGAGTAACCCCTGAGCACTGCTGGGTGTGGCCCAAAAAACAAAAAGAAAGAAAGAAAGAAAATAAGAAATGTGGTGTGGAGGCTGAAGCAATAGCAGAGTGTGTAGGGAGTTTGTCTTACATGAGGTCAATGCGAGTTGACTTGGGTTTGATTCTTGGCACCCCATATGGTTCCCTGTGCCTGCCAGGTGCGATTTTTTATTTTTTAAGTTTTTTGGGCCACACCCATTTGATGCTCAGGGGTTACTCCTGGCTATGCATTTAGAAATCGTTCCTGAGGGGCCGGGCGGTGGCGCTGGAGGTAAGGTGCCTGCCTTGCCTGCGCTAGCCTAGGACGGACCGCGGTTCGATCCCCCGGCGTCCCATATGGTCCCCCAAGAAGCCAGGAGCAACTTCTGAGCGCATAGCCAGGAGTAACCCCTGAGCATCACAGGGTGTGGCCCAAAAACCAAAAAAAAAAAAAAAAAAAAAAAAAAAAAAAAGAAATCGTTCCTGAAAAAAAAAAAAGAGAGAGAAATCACTCCTGGCTTGGAGGGACCATATGGGATGCAGGGGGATTGAATCGTGGTCTGTTTTAGGCTACTACTTGCAAGGCAAACACCTTACCTCTAGCACCACCACTCCGGCCCAGGATCGATTTTTGAGTACAGAGCCAGGAGTAACCCCGAAGCGCTGCTGGGTGTGGCCCCAAAACTAAAACAAACAAACAAACAAACAAGAAACTTATTCTAAAATTTATGTGAGGACCAGAGGGAGGTCAGCAAGCTCTGAACATGGAGCTGAGAGTGTCCCCTGAGCATCCCCAGAAGTGACCCCCAAGCACAGAGGTGCTCTGTGTGCCCCCCAAACAAAGCTGAACAAAGGGGTAAATGGGGACTTTCCTGTTTTTTTCTTACTCTTGATGAGACTACAGAGACAGCTTCACACTTTCCCTAGGAGTCTCCCCATTCTTGCCACCACTTGTGGGGACTCTAAGCTGCTGACAAGCAAGCACCCCCAGGTGCTCTCTCTGCCTGAGCCCCTAGGTACTCATAAGTTCTCGAATCTGTAGATGTGGGTCCAGTTCTGCACATGACCCCCAACACAGGGACCCTGCATGCTGCCTCTGTCTCTCCCACACAGCCACTGAGCATCATACCTAGATGGGGCTCAAAGGTGGGTTCTGCTCCTCGAACCCCAGACTGCCCCTACATCGGTTCTGCTGCTTTCTCCTGGCTCAGCCCAGACTCAGCCAAGGATGCGTAGTAGGACACAAGCCAGATGGGTGAAAGCTCCCCTGAGACCCCCATGAACATGAACTTTTTTTTGGGGGGGGGGCACACCCAGCGGTGCTCAGGGGTTACTCCTGGCTATCTGCTCAGAAATAGCTCCTGGCAGACACAGGAGACCATATGGGACGTCAGGATTCGAACCAACCACCTTAGGTCCTGGATCAGCTGCTTGCAAGGCAAACGCCACTGTGCTATCTCTCCGGGCCCGAACATGAACTTTTAAAAATTGAAAGCACCCCAGCAGAACTCAAGGGTCCCAAGCCCCTTCGTGTGCTGGAATTGAGCCCTTGCCTCACATCTCTTTTTTGTTTGTTTTTGTTTGGGGGCCACACCTGGCAGTGCTGGGGGTTACTCCTGGCTCTCCACTCAGAAATCGCTCCAGGCAGGCTCCGGAAACCATATGAGATGTCAGGGATCAAACCCGGGTCTATCTGGGTGGGCCGCATGCAAAGCAAACACCCTACTGGTCTGCTAGCTCTCCCATCTGGCCTCACACATCTTAGTCTGCCCCGAGCTTGCTCTGTACCGAATCTGTCCAGCATCAAGGGTCTGGCCCTGGAACTGTGGGATCTGTGGGTGTCGGTGGGTGATGTGTGATGTGGTGTGCTGTGTGTACTTGAGTGCCATGTTTGGGGTTTGGGATCATACCTGGAGTGCTCACTACTAAATGGAAGGCAGCTATGCTCACCACTGTACCACCAAAGCCACTTAAATGGTGCTGCGGATCAAAACAAGGTTGCCCTATGCTTAGTGTATCTTACCTCAAAACTATGTCAACAAGCCCCAAATTCTACTCAATTGAGTTTATTCAAAGACCTACAAAAGTGCTGGATCAGGAGCAGAGACCCAACACCAGGGCCAGAAACAGCTACAGATACTGTCGGGGGTGGGGGAGATACAGACTGCAGGTATATAGACACAGTCTGTGGGGGTATCAACACAGTCCCACAGGAGCATAGACACAGTCCCGTATGTGTCTAACACAGTCTGCAGGGTGTAGACACAACCTGGCACTAGGCAATAAACTTTAAATCCTTTCACTACTTCCTGCCTGAGGAAGTGGGTCCTGTAATTCGGATGGTTTGGGGGAGCAGCACAACCAGGATAGTGGGGCCTGAGCATGCAGTGAGCTAGCAGAGCCCACCGGGCCTGCAGGCTGCTCCCAGCCCACCTGGCCTTTTAGTTAGATATTGAAGCAGAGGCCGGGCGGGTCCTCTTCCCAACTCTCCTCAGACAGCAGATAATGAAGTCTGATGTGCAGGAGTCTATCAGATTTGGCCACATTAGGGCTTCCGGTGAGCGCCCTGACAATCGTGAGCTCACCCTAGCAGCCTCTCTGGACACCACTATTTCCGGTGCACACTGGGCTCACCAAATTTTAAGGGCGCTGGGAGGCTTTGTAAACTGGAGTCCTACTGGATCTCAACAGTGCTCTGTCTGTCCAAGTCGGGGGCTCTCTACAGCCCCCACCTGTGTTCCCATATCCTTCCCCCAAAGTCCCACAAAGAAACCTTCCACCCTTCACCCTTCAGTGGAATCTCCATTCTCCTGCTTCTCACTCCCCGACATGGGGTGGGGACAGCAGCCTTGGAAGAGAGACCTGAGTCCTCAGCAGGGTCTGGTGAAGCTCTGCTTGTCTGCACACACATGATCCCCAGTCCCCTTTTCTCGCTCCTTTCCCTCTAGTACTTGTCTCCTTCTGCCATCCCTCTCTGCTTCACCCCAGACTTTTGTTGGGGGGGTGGGGGGGTGGGCAAAGCAGACATTCAGTTCTGCATTTATGCCTTTGATAAGGCCCCCCAGCAGCAGAGTCAGGGCTGAAGGGTTCTCCCAGGGACACATGCCCAGAAAAGATGTGACACAGAGTTTAACTGCTTGCACTGGTGGTGTGGGAGCCACTTGGGGTACAGAAGCTGCTGATAGTTGGGGATAGAGCCATAGCACAGTGGGGAGGGCTTTTGCCTTGTATGCATCCAACCCAGGTTCGATCCCTGGCATCCCATATGGTTCCCTCATTACTGCCAGGAGTAATTCCTGACCCCAGAGCCAGATGTAACCCCTACTGCCACCGGGGTTGGCCCAAAAACAAAAAACAAACAAAAAAACAAAACAAGCAAGCAAACAAACAAAAACAATAAAAGGAAGTTGCTGGTAGCAAGGGAACTAAGTTGGGGCCATTTGCTTGTGCCCATCCCAAAACCAAGGTGCTAAAAACTAGGTGTCTGAGGCCCGGAGAGATAGCACATCGGCGTTTGCCTTGCAAGCAGCCGATCCAGGACCAAAGGTGGTTGGTTCGAATCCCGGTGTCCCATATGGTCCCCCTTGCCTGCCAGGAGCTATTTCTGAGCAGACAGCCAGGATTAACTCCTGAGCATCAGCCGGGTGTGACCCAAAAACCAAAACCAAAACAAAACAAAACAAAAATCTAGGTGTCTGGGTTGTAGTCCCTTCTGCCAGGAATGGTCCAGAGTGCCGGGCATGATTCTACACAGCCAGCAACTTAAAGACCCCTAGTTTTATGTGGTAGTTTGGGGTCACTCATGATGGGACTTAAGGACTAGACCGTGACAGGGCGGATCCAGGGCTTGTGCACACAACGCTGCAGAGCCCGGATATAGACTGAGCCCGAACTCTGATCCTACTCACATTCTGGGGTAAGGGGTGATTTGCCTTGATATCCAAGCCTAGTGACTGCATGTCAAGGGCCTTCCCCCAAGTGGGGCTCCCTGGGCTGAGAAACCTCTTCCTGTGCTCTCCTCTCTGTTGGCCTCTTGCCCTTTGTTTGAGGGCAGTACCCCCACACACATTTAGCCCTGTCCTTTCAGTCCCTGCTGTCTGACCACCTGGGCCCTCTCGGGACCTCTGACCTCTACCCATGCTGAAGCCTAGGAAGGATCATTACCTACTCTGCTTACTGGTGCTATTCCAGGAAGTGTCCTCCCCCAAGAATGTTCTAGAATAGTACCTTTTCCTTAAGAATAGGTGGGGAGGGATCCTGGCCAAAGTGGCTTGGGGGAGCAAGAAGGAAGCAGAGGGGCACAGAGTCCAGAGCCTGATCCTGGGCAGGCATGGAGAGAGGCCTGGCCCAGCTAATCACTTAAATGGAGGCGGCGTTGAGAGACAAGCTCTATTCCCTAATAGAATTTGCCCTCAAGTGCAATTTAATTTTCTCTGAGGCAGGCCCCAGCCCCCTCTCTGCCCTCCCCCAGGCAGACCCTCCACTCCCCTGGCTTCAAGGGGGCACAGAGCAAGGGAAGGGGAGGAAGGAACTGAGGCCTCTCTGGGGCTCTGGCCAGCGGCAGCTCCTTGGACTCTGCCAGTTTGCTCACCTCCCTGCTCTGACACCCAAAGGGGTGCTTTGTACCCCCTTTCCAGATGCTCCTGACTTTCCTCTGAGGCTCGAAGCTCCCTGCCATGAGGACCAACTCATCCCCTGAACCCTGGTAAGTCTGTCTGGTCAGTCCCTTTCCAGAATTCTCTGGTTCTTCTAGTTCTGGATCTGCAGAAATGGGGTGGAGGCACCCTGAAGGACTATGAGCACCTGGTGAGTTGTGAAGAAGACAAGCTTGGGGTACAGGGTCTGGACACCCTGTGGGAGATCTTTCTGGCTCCCTAGACCTTATGGAGATGGGGGGCTGGTTTCTCCCAAACTAACCCCCACTCCAAAGCCCAGGCTTCAGTAGCCCCAGCTCTGGCCCCAGGGAGTGTGGACAGGTGTGCACTTGGCTGACTTCCAGGGGCTCTCTGCTCATCTCAGTCCCCTGGATGCTACTTTCCAGGTTTTTCTGGTGCTCCCTTTGCCCCTGTCGGGCTGTGGTAAGGTTCAGGAAGGCCTGGGTGGGCTCAGAAACAGCCCCAGTAAGATGTGGAAAAGATGAAGGGCTTGTCCATGGGATGGGCACTTGCCTTGCATGAGGTTCACTCCCTAGAACTCCATAGGGCCCCCCAAATCTCACCTGGAGTGATCCCTGAGGGCAGAGGAAGGAGTCAGATCTGAGCAGAGCCGAGGGTGGTGTAAAAATAAAACAAAAATGTGGACAACGGGGGGGGGGGGGGCAGAAGGAACTAGGTAGAGTGCTCCAGGAAAGGAGCAGAGATGCTATGGTTCCTGGTTTCAGGCAGTATCTAGATCCTCCAAATCAGGAACCTGAGGGGCAGGGCTGGAGTCCCCTTTTCTTTCCAGGGAGCCTTGAGCAGAGCAGAGGGCGGGAATATTCACTCAGCAACTCAGGATCACTCTGCAAGGAGGGGGTCCAGCTTTCAGGGGCTCCCCCTGCTCAGCCCAGCCCCCCTGCTGCAGCTGGTCCCCTCGCTGGCTAGGTGGAGGGGGCATCCTTTCTGCTCTGTTCCCCACCCCCCAAAAAACTGTGATAGTTGCAAGTCAGCTTGGAGAGCAAATTTGGAACCTCCCAACCACTCTCTTTCAGAGTGACACCAGGGAGCAGTTTTCTAAAGTCACACAGACTAGACCAGCATAAAGAGGAGCTTCGCTGCTGCTTCTAATTCCACCCTTGACCCTGACCCCTTTTATCCACTCTTCCCACCTGTCCCCTCTCCCCTCCTGCCAGTTGCTAATCTGCTCTGTGGATCTGAAGGAGGGTTTTTTGTTAGTTTTCCTTCTACTCTGCTTCTCCTTCCTTCCTTAAGAGGTTTGATGTGTCAGATGATGCATTAGAATTAAATTAGAATTAAATCCCCCAGTTTGTCTCTGTCTTCCTCATCCCAGGCACTAAGCAGCTGCCCTAGTGGTCCACCTGGCTGGCCTTGATGAGAGCCAGGAGTTAGGAACCCACCTCATGAGCTGGCCACTGGCCTCTCTTTGTCCAACTCACAGGTCTGCCCTTTGCTCACCTGTCCTGTTTGCTACCCAGGAAGCCCATGTAGTTAGTGAAGGCCAGATTAGCAGAGTTCTAGAACATTCTCCACACCCCTACTGCCCCCAATCACACAGTAGGCCCAGGGGTATCTCTGAGAGCTTTGTTAGAAATGCAGGGAGACAGGTCAATGGGCTGAGCACAGCTTTATAAGCAGGGTTTGATCCCCAGCAACGCATGATCCCTGAGCACTGCTAGAGGTGAACCTGAACACAGAGCCAAAAGTAGCCCCTATGTACTCCTGGGGGTGGCAGTAGGAAGAAAGGAAGAAAGGAAGGAAGGAAGAAAGGAAGGAAGGAAGGGAGGAAGGAAGGAAGGAAGGAAGGAAGGAAGGAAGGAAGGAAGGAAGGAAGGAAGGAAGGAAGGAAGGAAGGAAGGAAGGGAGGGAGGGATGGAGGGAGGGAGGATGGAAGGAAGGGAGGTTGGAAGGAAGAAAGGAAGGAAGGAAGGAAAGAAAGGAGATAGGGAGGGAGGGAAGGAAGAAAGTAAAGGAGAGATGGAGGAAGAGAGGGAAGAAGAAGAGAGGGAGGAGGGAGAAAGAGAGGAAGAAGAGAAAAGGGAGGAGAGAGGAGAGGAAAAGAGGGAGGAAGGAGGGAGGGGCCTTGGCCTCACATCTGCAGAATCAGACTGTGGCCTGTGCCCAGAACCCACCCACTCAGTGTCCTCTGGAGGAGCAGGGGTGGGGTAGGGAGTAAACCTCCCTCCCTGGGTGCCTTCACCATACACCTTCCCCCCACAAAGAATTCTCCAGGTTATAGTTCCCAGAAACAGGAAAAGGAGTTAATGAAATGAGCTCAAGTGTGGTGAGATCAAGGGATTGGCAGAAGATGGAAAGTTCCTATGGGTGAGGTCTGAGGGGGATCACATGCATACTCACACACATGAACACACATTCACGTTCTCACATTACACAATCACAAACATTTAATCACAATTATGCAAACATACGAACTTATGCACACACCCACACAGACACAATCACACATATACTCACACTTACAAATGTATAAACGTACTCACACTCAAACACATGCACTCACACTCATTCAACCACAACACATTCAAACTCACACATACCCACATCACTCACCTGTACCCCTAGGGGTCCAGTTTCCCCATAGTCAAGGTGCTCAGTCTAGCCCAGCAGCAAACAATGATCCCCAGCAGACCTTTTTTTTTTTTTTTTTGGTTTTTGGGTCACACCCAGCAGTGCTCAGAGGTTACTCCTGGTTCTATGCTCAGAAATTACTCCTGGCTGGCTCCAGGGACCATATGGGATGCCGGGATTCGAACCACCATCCTTCTGCATGCAAGGCAAATGCCCTATCTCCATATCTCCATTCTATCTCCCCCCCCCACCCAGCAGAATTTTGTCCTGTACTACAGGCTGAGCATGGAAACTCACAGCTGCAACAATGCAGAGCAGGGCCTATTTCCAACTTAAGAGTCACCTTCTGGGCCCGGAGAGATAGCACAGCGGCGTTTGCCTTGCAAGCAGCCAATCCAGGACCAAAGGTAGTTGGTTCGAATCCCGGTGTCCCATATGGTCCTCCGTGCCTGCCAGGAGCTATTTCTGAGCAGACAGCCAGGAGTAACTCCTGAGCACCGCCCGGATGTGACCCAAAAACCAAAAAAAAAAAAAAAAAAAAAAAAGAGTCACCTTCCACAGGCACCCAGAGACACAGCCCTGCTTGACACAGCACCCCATTTTCCAGCCCCTCCCCTGCTGTGTGTGTGTTCCAGTTAGCTTTGAGACCCCTGAGCTAAGCTTGAGTCAGAATTCTTGTTGAGGAGCCGGAGCAGTGGCACAAAGCGGTAATGAGTCTGCCTCGCCTGTGCTAGCCTACGACGAACCATAGTTTGATCCTCCAGCATTCCATATGGTCCCCCGAGCTTGCCAGGAGCGATTTCTAAGTGCATAGCCAGGAGTAACCCCTGAGCATCACTGGGTGTGGCCCAAAAACCAAAAAAAAAAAAAATCCTATTGAGAGGACCAGGTTCAGTGGGTCCCACACCCCCACCCCTGTGCACTGCCATGAACAACCTCAAGTACCGGGCCTGGAGTGACCCTGAAACACAGCTATGGGGACCCAAAGCAAAACCTTGACAGTCTTGTGTGAGGAGCTGACACAGTGGTCTGGACCTCACAGTGCTCACAGTGGAGCTAAGTCAGAGGTGTGTAGCAGCCTATAGTGCATGGCCTTTTTGTGCCTCAGTCTACCCATGCACGCACAAAGTGGGCCTCTGAGTGAGCCAGGGCGGAGACATCAGAGGGTCAGGTCACCCTCAGCCAGAAGTCACAGGTATACTGGTTGATTCCTGAGTCAGATTTTTTGGGGTTTACAGAGAATTGGGACTACTGCTTCTGAACCCTAGAAAACACAGAGATTGAGGGCATTTGCCTTGCAAGTAGTTGAACCTCCAGGTTCCTTTTACTTTTTTTTTTTTTTTTTGGTTTTTGGGTTCCACCTGGCAGCGCTCAGGGGGTACTCCTGGCTTTATGCTCAGAAATTTCTCCTGGCAGGCTCAGGGGACCATATGGGATGCTGGGATTCGAACCACTGTCCTTCTACATGCAGGTCAAATGTCCTACCTCCATGCTATCTCTCTGGACCTCCAGGTTTTATTCTTGGCACCCCATAGGGTCCCCCCAAGCACTACCAGGAGTAATCCCTGAATGCAGAGCCAGGAACAAGCCCTGAGCATCATTGGGTCTAATTCACAAACAAAATAAAGCAGGGCATGAGCATTGCCCACAGGGACCTAGGATTTCTCCCCATGAACTATTTGGGTTTCTTGCCCAGGTCTGTAACTGATCATTGGTGAGAACAAATCTTTAGTCCCCAAAAGGGAAGTAAGCCCCAAAAATCAACCCCTCCATCCCAGCCCACCCATTAGGGGTATTGTTTAGTCTGGGGGCGAAAAAACACAAACATATTCCTAAAAATATCCAAATGAGGGGCTGGAGAGATAGCATGGAGGTAAGGCGTTTACCTTTCATGCAGAAGGTCATCGGTTTGAATCCCGGCGTCCCATATGGTCCCCCGTGCATGCCAGGAGCAATTTCTGAGCACGGAGCCAGGAAAAACCCCTGAGCACTGCTGGGTGTGACCCAAAAACCACACACACACAGAAATATCCAAATGAGGTTCTGGAGCCGACGTAGGACAGCAGAGAAGGTCCAGAAACCCAAACCCATGTGGACCAGTCTGGCCATGCCCAGGACCTCCTCTGCAGGATGGTGAAACAGCTCAGAGATCACTTGGCAGGGCAGCTTCCACTCATCTCTCTCTTATTTTTTGGCACTTTTTTTTGGGGGGGGGGGTGCATATCCTGCAGCGTTCAGGGGTTACTCTGGGCTTTGGGCTCAGAAATCACTCCTGGCAGGCTCAGGGGACTATATGGGATGCTGGGAATTGAACTGGGTCAGCTGTGTGCAACACAAACTCCTCCCTCCTGTGCCATCACTCTGATCCTCCGTCTATCTTTCTCATCTGTGGACTGGGTACACTAGAAACAGAGATGGGGGAGGGGTCCTGAGGGCATAGGGCACGCTATGGGCACTAGATTGCTATCCTCGTGGTCCTTCTCTTCCGGTGTCACCCACTCTCCACACCTAGCACCTCTTTGCATATGTCCAGCGGGGTCTCCTGTGCCCCCTGAGATGCCCATGTCAAGGACAGAGAGTGGGTCTGGGATGAGCAACAGCAGTTTCTGCTGTTTTCTGGGTGGGGGTGGGTTGATGGGGGGCAGATCTCTGAAAAGTTCTGGGAAGGGAAGGAGACAAATGACAAAGTGGAGGGCACATGAACGGGGTTGTGACAAATGATAGGAATGCTTGGGGGGGACAGAGGCCCCTGTCCTTCTATTGGAGAACTTCTTTCGGCCCCTTGAACAAGACAGTGACTCCCCAGGGGCTGGGGCCAAGGGGTGGTCTTGGTGCTCTTGGTTAGGATGAGTAATATGGACCAGGGCAGAGGGTCTGTATCAATCTAGCTGGGCAGAAAAATGAATGAAAATTGAATCCCCCAAGGAGACTCGGGGAACTGTTATGGAGACAGAGATAAATCAGAGGATGCCATGGGAAAGCTAGAGGGGGGTTTGCAGCCGCTGTGAATAATTACGGAAACAGTTTCAAAATGCAAATGATGTGAGAGGGCTATAGAGGGCGAAGAGGAGGAGCTGGAGGTGATTGGAGATGGGGTGATGAAGAGCAAGAAGGGTTCTTTCTCACTGAGGAGGCTGGAAAGGTGAGCTCGGGAAGTTTCCAAGACTTAAGGGTTCCCTTGCCCAGAAGCCGGTGGGGAAACTCCCCAAACGGGGAGTCAAACGCTGCATTTCATTGTATGTGGGGCGGTCTGCAACTTCCCAGAGAAGTGACCTCCGGCAAACCACTTCCTCTGTTTCCTGGTGGTCCCCCTACTCCACCACACACACCAGTAGGAAAATGAGATGCCAGGATTCCAAGAGATTTTGTCTTTATGAAAATGCCTGAAGGATGCAAGTTAGATACGTTTTTTTGTAATGGGCTTTCTGCAGAATTTCCCCTTGGAATTGCACCTGCTAACATGTGGGGTTTGGCTGCCAGAAATAAAATGGGGGAACATCCAGAAAGTACTGGATCCTCCTTCTGCCAGCTTTTCACTGCTCTCTGCTCTAGGCAAAGCCACGTCAGCATTGGTTCGCCTTCTCGGGCTCCCCCTCCATGGAGCCAGGCTGGGATGATGGTGCAAGGTTGTGAGTAGATTCCTGGTCAGCTCCTCCAAGGTGCAGGGTCAACAGCCCCAAACCCTGGGCTTTCTGTGGGCTGTAGCCCTGCACACACTCTTCAGGGACAGAGCTTAGCTAGGCACCTGCTGACCTGAGTTTTCTTTTCTTTTTTTTTTTTAAAGTTTTTTTTGTTTGTTTGTTTGTTTGTTTTGTTTTTGGGTCACACCCAGCTGCGCTCAGGGGTTACTCCTAGCTCTACACTCAGAAATCGCTCCTGGCAGGCTCAGGGGGACCATATGGGATGCCAGGATTCAAACCACCGTCCTTCTGCATGCAAGGCAAATGCCTTGCCTCCATGCTATCTCTCCGGTCCCTGAGGTTTTTTTTTTTTAAGGGACCACCTGGGTGTTGTGGTGGAACATGAAGGGGACATGAAGGGGGAAGGGGTCCGACTGTCTGAGCAGGCTTACACTTGCACATGTGTGTTGTTTGTTGTTATTGCCCCAGAATGTTATCTTGTCACTATCATCATCACCCGCCATCAGCATCACCACCACTAACATCATCATCATTATTCTTTTACTCCAAGCAGTAACCATGGGCACTAAAAACCCATTTAAGGGTCCAGGAAAATGAAAAAGGGCTTTAGCATGTGCTTTGCATGTGAGACCCCCTAGATTCTGTCCTTGGTCCCACCGTTCCCCTAAGCACCACCAGGTGTGGTCCCTAAACAAAGGAAGATCCCTTTAAAAAAAAAAAAAAGCTGCTTTTTCAGGCAGGGGTTAGGATTGACAGACTAGAAAACTGGGAAGATAGAGAGAGGAGAGTGATGGGGGGGGGGGGACTTAAATAGGGGAACGAGCAGACTCAGCACAGAGTTTGCTTCTCCCCAGGGGTAGAGGCAATAATACCACGGGGCACCACCAGTAGAATCCCCTGAGCTCATCAGAAGTTGAAAAAAGCACAGAGCCAAGAGTAAATCCTGACCACGCCAGGTGTGGCCCCTCCAGAAACTGGTACTGGCTGAACTGCATTGTGGGTCCCTAGACCAATGCTGGGAAGCTGAAGCCCAGGGCACAGAGCCAAGTGGACACCGCAGATAATAGTGGAGTCCCCCACCCCCAGTAAACTTTCTCTAAGCCTGGGACCCTTGGAGCAGAGAAATTAAAATTTCTCTGGTCCTTCATCCCCTCTGCAGAGAAAAAACAACAACAAAACACTCAATCCCAGAAATCTAACTTCATGAAGCCAGCAAAGCGAAAGCATCCCTTCCCTCAAGGGCACCCCAAAGATGTTGATTATCCCCACTAGGTCCTTACAGTCCTCTCCTGCCCCAGGTGCCTGCTCCCCCATTTTGGACATCTCCGGGTGGGAAGGGGCATTTTATTCCTGGGCAGAGGGGCAGTTTTAAACTGGCAAATTGTTCTAAATATAATTGCCACCCAGAACCTGCATTTTACTGCAAGAAAGTCTTTGTTTTTTCTTAATACTACTGAAAAAATATATAACCAATTATAGACAATCTGGCAAGGAAAAAATAAAAATGCCCTAATCTGCTTTTTTCCTCTAATATACTTTAGAAAGAGACTTTGGATGTATTTCCTTCTATTTTTTCCCTCTAGTGTTTTTTATTTATTTATTTATTTATTTATTTATTTATTTATTTATTTATTTTCCCCCTAGTGTTTTTTGAAGATCATTTTTATTAGCATTTTTGCTAGGTAAAATGTGCTGAGAAAACCAGTGATGGAGGGAAACAAATACATATGGGCCAGTTAACCATTATTATATAACTAATATATGTTATAGTTGAATGCATTTTAAAAATCTATGCTATTTCCTTTTTAAAATATTTTGGGATAATTCCATCGTTTTCCTTTTCCCCACTTGCTACTAACCCTCAAAAATGTTTCTACATTATTAAACGCCCCTCTGCAGTATTTTCTAATAAGAATAAAACAAAACATTTTAATTGCTCTGATTTATGCAACAATCCACAATTGTTGGCGATGTCTGTTATTCTTTCCAATATGCTAGTTACTTCCTTGCAAATACATTTTTAAAATAATATTCTCAAGCTTTTTTTCGTGAATATCTATAGGGATTGGGTCAGATCCACGACACTTTGAGGTTAGAAAATACAGTGCCAACTACTCTCAGAAAAACCTTGTTTTTTTCTTTCCATCCTCCATAGGAAATTGTTTTCTAATTAGTGTTTTCACTCTGGATTCACATTTTTGAATATGTGTTGTCATATACTACTACATCCCACTTCTTAAAAAATAATTGAGCATTTCACAAGCATTTCCTAGGCTGCTGGATTTCATGGCTTATTTGAATAATTGTAACTATATTACCAAGCCAATGGACTATACTTCATGTTGCTTTTGTTGACTACTAAAGGATTTCTCCCTTCCCCAAATCCATGACTATCTTATTATGAAAGGGATTCCAATGTAGAAATTTCTTTCTGTGGAATAAACCCACTACCAGAACGATTATGTTGAGGAAAGACAAGAGCAAGAGCGTTCTTGTGTCTGGCTTTCATTTCTGCAGCTTCCTTGCTTTGCAAACGGATTTCAGAGCGTCTGAAGCACACAGACCACGTTGGGGGAGAGCATCCGTTTCCCAGCACCTTATCAGCCTAAGTATTCGAGGATATTTTCCCCCTTGGCCGCCGACTAACACAAAAGGCTGCTGGTTACTCGGGGTCTCTGCCTGATCACAAAACTGGCATTTCTACATCTTCGCTTACTAATTCTTTGAATTATTGGGGGGAAGCATTTGAATAAGCCCCGACAGATCACGGTGTGTGTGTGTGTGTGTGTGTGTGTGTGTGTGTGTATGTGTGTGTGTGTGTGTGTTCATTTGTTTTAGATCTCGGAGTAAACAGATAAACAGGTCTATAGTATGCCAAGGTGCCAGGATGGTTCTGAGTCGCTACGGGGAAGACAAAATGCCAGTGCCCTCACTCCATCCTCACCAACCCTGGGTTTGGGGAGCAGACTAGGCTAGAGACGGGAGCCCCGGTTTCCATCCGGAGCTGGACAATATGAGACTGGGACTGGCGTGGAACGAGAGTCTACCGACTCTGGAACGAAATGCGGGATGCGGGTGTCTCCAGGCAGGGCCCGAGGTCAGTGGCTCCTGTCGCGCATGTCCATGAGGTCTTCCGAGTCCTCTGGCCCTGGCTAGGAAGTCTCGTGGAGTCGTGGAGGATCCAAGCTGTCACAGGCTGCTCACTTGCAAGGGTCCAGGGATCCGGGTACGCGCGCGCACGAGGTCGGTGCGGGTTCGAAGCGCCCCCGACCAGGCAGAGCTCTGTGTGTGTGTGTGTGTGTGTGTGTGTGTGTGTGTGTGTGTGTGTGTGTGTGTGTGTGTGTGTAGGACAAACCTCTGGAGGAGGAAGATGTGGAGGAGGAGGAGGAGGAGGAGGAGGAGGAGGAGGAGGAGGAGGAAGAGGAAGAGAAAAGGGAGGAGGAGTGGTGAGGAGTCAAGAGCTGGGCTGCAGGCCGCGGCCACCCCGGGCGCACCGCCGCTGGCCTCCGTCCCCGCGCCGCGCGTTCTGGACGCAGGACGGGCTGTCCCTGGCCCAGCCTCAGCCAGACCAGACGCGGGGGAGAGCGAGCGAGCGAGCGAGCGAGGGAGCGAGCTAGCGAGCAGGCTGGGGAAACGCCGGCGGGAAGGGAACTGGAGGAGGGGAAGAAGAAGGAGGAGGAGGAGGGGGAGGAAGAGGAGGAGGAGGAGGAGGAGATGGATGGGTAGGATCGGCTTACGGGGCGCGCTCGGGCCGCTGCCGGAGGGGGTCCCCAGCCCCGTCCACGCGCGAGTTGCCCACTCAGGTGGCCGAGCGGCCCCGACGAGGGGGGGAGGCCGGCACGCGCCGCCCGCCAAAGAGGGGGCGTCCACCGGCCCCTTCCCAGCCTCCGAGTCCCGCCGCGGCCGGGGACCACCTGCTGCGGCGGCCCGGGGTGCTGCGGCATTTAAACCCGGGGGTGCCCGGCCCCGCCCCGCGCCGGGCAACCCCGCCCTGGCAGCTAGGCCTCTTTTGGGGGGGGAAGGCACCGGGACCCCCGACTCCTCCGGTCCCAGGGGAAGGGGAAGAGGCAGGGGAGCGCGGAGCCGGGCTACAGGGCGGCCTCCTGCGCAAAGCGACGTCACGGCCGCTCCTGCACCGTGAATGAAGAATCCCAGTGCCGGGGTGACCGCGGCCCTCCCTCCCTCCCTCCCGGCACGCGAAGGGTGGGCACGGGGGAGGGGTGCGGGGGGCGGGAGCGGCTCTGGGGGGGTGGAAGAGGGAGGGGAGGGGGAAAAAAAAGCCCCGAGGAGCTGCAGCAATAGCAGATCCGCCACGCGGGGCTGAGCGCCGAGCCGCCGGCTGCGCGCGGATTGGGGGCTCGCAGGCCGGCGGGGGAGGGGCCTGCCAGGCGGCCGAGGGGGTCGCGCGCCCCGTGACTCCGCCGGCGGCCTGTCGGGGTGGCGGGGAGCTGGGTGGGTGGGTGGGTGGGGGGCGCGGTTGATCATCCTTTTCAAATCTCCCGAATCCAGCTTGAGCCCGAGACTCTCCGTGTGCCGGCCGCGACTCTCGCTTCGGGCTGCGCGTCCGAGGGGATGATGCAGAGCGCGGCGGTGTCGGCGGAGGGGGCTGTCACGGGGCCCCCCGAGATGCTCGCGGTGCCGGTGCCACGTAAGACACCCCCCCTCACTCCCTTCCTCGCGATCGAATCGGATCCACAAAGCGCTGGCGGACGGACAGGGCCGCGGCGGGGGCGCAGGGCCGCGCGCGGCTCGGGCACTCGGGCCAGACAGAGTGCGGTCCAAGAGCGGGGGCGCGTTCCTTTGGGGGCGGGGGTGTCCCTCAAAAGTAAGAAGCCTCCGGGACCCTGGTTGTGGTGCCCTGAACTCTTGCATTCCTGTTTCATGGCTATAATCCCGAGTTTGGGGGACACCTGGGAAATGAGCATCAGGCCAGCACCCCCCCAAACCATCCTCTCCTCTCCCTTTTTCCTCCCACTTCTCTGGGGGCTCCCAGCCCAGCGCCCTCCCACGGCTGCAATGCAACTTCGTGCCCTCCGGCGGGAAGTTGCTGAGTGCGTCTCCGGCTGGGGGTTGGGAAGGTGAGATTCGGGGACCACCCGCCTGGACCCTCCGCGCGTTGAGCGTGCGCACCCCGGGACGTTCAGGGCGCCGCTGCCTGCGTTGCGCTGCACTGAACCCCGGGGATCGGCGGCGGCGGCAGCGGCAGCGGCTACGGAGCTGGTCTATCCTCTATCCTCCGGCATGCAAGCGGAGGAGAAGCACCAGGACCAAGTTGTGGTCCAACTCTGGGTGCAGCCTTGGCGCTCCAAATGGGTCGAAGGAGTGCGCGCTGCGCTTCCCCCGCGCTCTGAAATGGGGAGCTGGAGCTGGACACTTATGCCCCACAGTCTCACTGTGCGTTGCGGGGCAGATGGGCAGCGCGAGGATGGTTTTTTTTTTTTTTTTTTTTTTGGTTTTTGGGCCACACCCGGTAACGCTCAGGGGTTACTCCTGGCTATGCGCTCAGAAGTCGCTCCTGGCTTGGGGGACCATATGGGACTCCGGGGGATCGAACCGCGGTCCGTCTCCTAGGCTAGCGCAGGTAAGGCAGGCACCTTACCTCCAGCGCCACCGCCCGGCCCCCTTTTTTTTTTTTTTTAAAGCTTTGGGGGTTTTCCCCGGAGAGATCGGTCCCACATCCAAGAATGGTCTGGGTGGAGAATCGGTGCAGCGACCAGAGCGGGGCCGGGATGGCGCGCTCCCCATAACCCTCTGACCCCCACTGCCCCCCGAAAATGACTGAGCGTCCACTAGCCGCTAGCCAAAGCGAGTGTGCTGCTGCCCACGGGTCCTTCCCAGCTTTATTTTTAAATAAGAACTGGCTCATTATCAGGGGTGCCCACCTAGGATCTGGGGCGCACGAGCAGAGCGCGTCCTCCGGCTCCCAGGCTCTTCATGGCAGGGTTTCTGGCCCTGGAGACCTCAAAGGGGTGTCTGGGCAATCACGCCCAGAATCCCTGAGAGGTTGGGAGAAGGCACTAGAATAGAGTCTCTCTCCAAAATTTGATTTCCTTGAGTACCGCTAGCTGTAACCTTCCCTGTCTTTCCCCATTGGACCTAGTTTCATTTCTGGGCATTAACTAGGAAGCGTGGGTAGACGATGCTGCGGGTCCACTGTCCCCGCGCGCCACCCCCCCCCCGGACCGCAAGACCAAAATTACACCCAGTCCTTAATCAGGTAGCAGTGGGCTGGTGACCAGCTCTGCTTTGACATTCAGGTTCACTGGTGACCTATTAGGACAAGGAGGCCAAGTCTGCTCTAGTGACCTTTAGGGGAATTTTTGCCAACTTGGCTCCTTCAGTGCTCCCAGTCTGCCTTAATGGGGTACCAAGAGGCACTAACAATCCAGTCAGCCATTACCTTCCTTTTGTCTATCCCACGGTTCTCTGCCATTTTCAGGGGGGCAACAGCCCAAAGGGGGGCCTAAATCCCCAAGAAGATCTCCAAATCCATCCTTTTTCTCTTTGGGGTGCACAGAACTTGGACCTTAACCCCTTGCAGCAAATCTTGGTACTGGCTACCAAGCTCCTGGTGACAGGAACTGAGTACAGGTAGGGCACAGGTAGGGCAGGTAGGGCGTGGTCCCCACAAATGGTTATTCTTTGGGGGGTGCATGGGGGCCTAGTTACCTTAGAACCTGGGATGATGGACAGGCCTGGGGTCTTAGGGGAGAAGGCGAATCTCAGGACTTGGAGTGCTGGAGTTAAGGTGGGGACTAGGATATAAGACTCTTTTCCAGGGTTTCTCTGGCCCACCACCTGTATAACTTTTTCACCTCCATCCTAAACACCACGATCCTAGGACCACTTGGACCCCAACCTTGAACCTCGGGGCACCCTGGATACTTGTTTGTTTGCTGGAATGTTCTTTTGTTACCCTGGGTGTGGGTGAGGTGAGGTACAGCCTGTTGAAAGGAGTAGAGGCAGTTTATCAAAGCAACATCCCCACCATGGGACACTTTTCCTTCAATGCTCTTCTTTTGGGGGTGCACACTGACTTTGCACTCAGGGATCATTCCAGACAGACTTGGGGACCCTATAAGATGTGGGTATCGAATCTGGGTTGACCTCCAGCATGAATAAGTGCCCTCCCTCCTGTGCTATCTGGGCTTCTTTGTATTCTTACCTCCCCCTCATAACCCCATGCAGCACACAGGTTTTTCCTGAGGACCCCTTGATGATGTGGAGGCCAGACCCCTTCACCCCAGGGGACAGGAGATGGGCTCCAGCTCTTTGGTCATTTCTGGGGATAAACTGGACAAGAAGTGCAGGGAGACTTGTCCAGAAGAAGTCGGGGTGTCCTGGCATACATCAGGGTGCAGAAATCACTTCCTGATCCAATCCTGATCGTTCTTTTCTAAAGCCGCCCTCGCTCTCCTGAAAGCATTTGTGTCTTTGAAGGAGTAGTTTAGGAATATTCTGAAAGGAGCTCATCCTGGGGAGGGACCCCACTTGATTTAGGAGAGCCAATCTCCATCTGCCTTTGCTCCTTGGTGCTCTTTGATCCATCCTCCCCAGTGTCCCAAGCCTCAAAACCGCTTCTCCCCCAATTTAGCATCACCCTGTCTCCCTAGTGCTGGCTCTAGGTAGCTCTGAAAAGACCTGAATATTTAGGAAGGTGAAATGGGAGGACCCTAGTGTACCACCCTGCACACACTCATAGGGAGGAAAAGGACTTTGGTCTCCAGGTATTGGCGCTGGTCAGGGTGATTCTGGGTCAGATCTGGGGTGCTCAGGGGCTTTGGCCAGCTAGTCTTTGTTTCCAGCTTTCTGTGGCTTTGGGGGAGCTCAAGGCTGTGCTGAACTGACATTTGGTTCTGCACCTGCTCAGATCTGCTCCCTGCTCCCTTTTCTTCCCTTTATAGGCTTCCTGGGGTATGGGGACACACACACACACACACACACACACACACACACACACACACACACACACATTTCTCAGCACCTCATCATCCCCAGTTCTGCCCCTCCATTCTCATTCTCCTTGCTGGCCATTTCTTGGGGGAACTCTCACCCCTACCCCAAGACTCAGTTCCCAGTAGGACTTTTTCAAATTCTGGAGCAGGGATTTTTGCTCTATTCCGTCCTGCCTTTCTTCCTGGCGCTGGAAAAGCAAATCATCTATTTTTTCTTTATTTCCTTTCTTTAATTCATTTTTTTTTTTTTGGTGGGGATGGGTGTGCAGATAAGGGCGGAGGTGGCCTTTCTATCAGATTCTGATAAACTGAGGCTGAAGCATCGCAAACGAGTCCCGCGTCGCCCCAAATATTTCCCTTTGCGAACCAATTTTGAGGGTGTATCTATCGTCGCTGCGAATTTGCACCTCGCGGGGTGTGGATGCAATTATTTCTGATCCCAACAACCGGATTCCAACAACCCCGCTGAGTCCTACGGGTACTTTCCCCATCCTCCAGCGCATTTTGCAGAAAGGCGGTGTTCGCTGGGAGGTGCGCGGGACCCCTCTTTGGGGCATACAGACTTTGCTGGTCCTTTTTGCTTTGTGGGATCCTCAGTTCCCAAGAGGACGGGGGAGCCGTGTGGTGGACAAAACATCCAATGAAACGGTCTTCTTGGCCCGCGAGGGTGACCTAGGGCGCACGACCTGCGTGACCTCGCGGCCCGGGGCCAGGGGTCCCGCGAAACCGCGGCACGCTGCCGGTCTTCCACCGGCTTCCAGGGGCCGTGCCCCTTTGGAGGACCGGACCTAGGGCACACTCTCCATAAACCTGGGCTTTTGGAGCGCTCCGGGGTGCTGACCGGTCGCGGGGAGAACCGGGGGCGCACCCGCTCCCCAAAGCCGGCACTCGGGCCTCTTCTCTCGAGCAGTCTCGCCCGTTCCTTCCCCCACCCCAAGAAGCCCCCCGAAAAAGCGGCTTGCGGGGGCGGATTTTCCTGCAATTTGATGGTGGCGGCAAAGAGCGCAGACCACGCGCCGACCTCTCTCGCCCTTTGATCAGGGTTTGCGCGCCCAGCCGGCGGCTCCAGACTCGGTAACATTTACACTCGAGGAAGCCGGTTCCCGGTGGGGAACTTCAGGCCAGACCGTCGGGCCAGCCAATCCAGGATCCCTGAGACTTTCCCACGCCGGTCTGGGAGCTAGTGGCACCCGGAGTCCCGGCAAAGCCACCGGTGGAGCCGCGCGCGTGGTGGCACCAATTTGGGACGTGGGCAGCGCAATGGGGGCGGGCCTGAGCCTCCCAGATCTTCGCGCCCTGTCCTGCCCAGATCCGTGGTTCCTATTTCTCTAATTTATACTCGAATCTTTTTTTTTTTTTTTTTTTTTGTGGTTTCTGGGTCACACTCGGCTGTGCTCAGGGGTTACTCCTGGCTCCATGCTCAGAAATTGCTCCTGGCAGGCACGGGGGACCATATGGGACGCCGGGATTCGAACCGATGACCTTCTGCATGAAAGGCAAACGCCTTACCTCCATGCTATCTCTCCGGCCCCTATACTCGAATCTTTGTCTCTCACGGGGCAATGCGAATGCGCCTTCGGAAGCAATGTTCGGGCGCTTGGAAATGTTCGGGCGCTAGGAAATGAGATGCGCCGCGGCTTTTAAGCGCAAATTCTGGGGCTGGATCCAGCCGGATACGGCGTTGGTGGGTTCCAAAGGACGCCCCCAGATATCCTTGAGGTGTCCCCGCCCGCCCTGGGCAGAGCTAAACCCGAGCCGGGGTTGGATTAAAGCAAGAATGTGTGC
The DNA here is from genome assembly GCF_024139225.1 of Suncus etruscus. Taxonomy (NCBI): domain Eukaryota; kingdom Metazoa; phylum Chordata; class Mammalia; order Eulipotyphla; family Soricidae; genus Suncus; species Suncus etruscus. Next base: position 55,015,128 of record NC_064854.1, on the reverse strand, counting down.
CGGATGCTTTGGTATTAGGGATTTAAAGGTCTGGAGACGCCTCCTGGACCGCAAATACCAAGGTTGAAGGTTGAGTTTTTTCAATCTAGTCCCCAGACATCCCACCTGCAGAGGGAGGGGTGGGGACGCAGGGTGGCTGGTAGTCCCCAGTTTCTCTCTCCACAGAGCCTCAAGTCTTAAATATTTTCACGGGATCAGAACTCGAGGCTTTTCCACTGAAGCAATTAGCAATTGCGTTTATGCAGAGGGAGGCCGAGCGAGGATCCCAGCTGGGTGCTGAGGTTGTATTGGGGTGGAGGGTGGAGGCGGACTCTGGTAATCCAAGAATGGGAAATGAATTTACCGGGACTAAGCTTCCCCTGATCACCCTTGTTCACCGGTAGTCTTAGAGCCTGGCTGTTCGGGTCCGTCCGGGTCAGGGGTGTATTTCTCTAGCTGGGAAAACAAAACAAAACAAAACAAAACAAAACAAAAATAAAACCCCTCCTTTTCCAAATTGCGTTGAGTGGAGGGGGCTGGTGTTTTCTTCTTTCTATAAGGGAAATTTGTCGGGATTAGGGCTGAGCATTTTTGGAATGTGCCAATGAACTTTAAAACCAGTTCAACCTGGGAGAGGGAGAGCGCAGGGCAGAAGGAGATCTCAGCAAGGGCTAGGTTTTTGGGGGATGGCTGGAGGGGGTGCAGATTCTGTTTTGCAATGAGTTACTGTCTTTTCACCCCTCCTGGAAGGCAGAACTCGGACCAGCAAGCAGAAACAACTGACTTTAGTAAAATTCCATTCTGGCTTGAATTTCTCTCTCTCTCTCTCTCTCTCTCTCTCTCTCTCTCTCTCTCTCTCTCTCTCTCTCTCTCTCTCTCTCTCTCTCTCTCTCTCTCTCTCTCTCTCCCTTCCCTTCCTCTCCCTCCTCTCTCCCATTTCCTCTCTCATCCTCTTTGATTTCCTTTCTTTGCTCCCTTTCTTTCTTCTCTCCTTTTTTCTCACTCTCCTATCCCACTTCCATTCTTTCTATCCCATCTCCTCTCCTCGCTCCCCTCTCTCTATCTCCTTCTCTCCCTCCCCTTTTCTCGTTCCCTCCCCACCTGTCTCCATCCTTTGTGAGCTTCCTGGGTTTTGCCTTTTTGGGAAGCAGGGTGGTGAGATGATTTTGAAGTAACTTCTAGGCTGCCCAACAGTGATTCTCCCTTTAGGGCGAGAAGTTCCTGGATCTCAGCGCTTTCCTTGAATTGGGCTATTGTTAACTGAGGGAGGAAGTAATCAGTCGGTGCTATGAGCTTTGCTGAGTTAGGATGCTTTGCCCTGGGGTTTCTAACCCTCCGCAATAACCCCTGCAGGCAGTCAGCGGCCAGGGTGGATTTGGACCGCAGCAAACCTTCTGGGGTGTCAACAAAGCTGAGAGAATCTGTGGGAGGGGGGGTTCGAAGTCTGAATTCGAGTTGTTGGGTGCATTTCTCTCCCTGGATTTCCCCTCCCCCTGCCTGTCAGCCTGGTTCCAGCTACAGATGTTTTACTGAGGATCCTGGCCCCCAATTGCCTTTAAAGCCCAATTTGCTTGAATTATAATGCTTAGAGGGTTAAGGGATTGGTTTGGGGAATAGCTGAAGAGAGGCAAAGCCTGGAGCCAAATTAATTGAAAGTTTCTTCTGATGAGGGAGTAGTTGCCAAACATATGGAATATTGCTACAGAATGAGACATCAGAAAAGAAATGGTGAATAGATGATTGAGTGAGAAAAGGGGGATTGAGGGAGGGATGAACCGACTATATTTGCATAATGGGTCCTGGGATTTTTTTCCCCTGGTTTATTTGCAATTTATGGGACTATTCCACAGCCTGCTAAAGAATATCAGTTTTGTGCTGATGAGTAGATAATCTGGAAGTTAATGTAATACCCGCTTACAGGTTACATATTTACCTAGGGTCTGGGGGGTTGTGAGTTTTGTTTCTTGGTCTGTCTGGGTCAATGGAAGCCCTGATTTAAAATGTCCAAAATGTCCTCCAGATGCAGTTTTCAGCAACAGTGACCTTATTTCTAGGATACTTTTTTGAAATTTGCTCTGTGATGGAGACTGATGTCGCTTTTTTTTGGGTGGGGGGGAGAACTATCAAGCAGAAAAGAATAAAGGGGAAAAATTAAAGCCACCCCCAAGCCAGGATATGTTGCCAGCTAGGAGCTGAGATGGGAAATGGAGAAAGCAAAGGTATCAGGGATCACACGGGCTAGGAAAGGACCTTCAATCTCTGCCACTTGTCAGCCGACTAGAGAAACAGAAGTGCGTTAAGTGTGCGAGTGGTGTTATTCTTAAACTACAGAAGCGAAGGTGACAGATGAGAGAGAATGATTGTCCTCAAATGTGGGACCCCCCCTTTTTAAATGAGTTTCTTTTCCCATCTCCTGTCTGTTGGCTGGCCCAGCTCTCTCTTCTGTGCTCTCCCCAAATGCTTGTCCATTTAACGTGCTTTTTTTTCTCCTTCAGTTTTGGAGAGTTAAGATTGGGATTTGTGTGTTCACTGTGCCTGTGGTCTATTGAGATGATTGAGGCGGGAAAGAGAATTTCTTCTGCGGATATCTAGAAAACAATTTGGAAAATGATGTGGTATGGGGGGGTGTTTCTTCACAGGATATGGGGTGAGCATATGGGAAATCTAATGGTGGGCATTTTTATGCATAAAAGAAGTTTGAGATGGGTTAGTGCAAATTAATTGTTTTTTGTTTGTTTATTTGGTTTTGTTTTGTTTTGGGGTTACACCCGGCTGTGCTCAGGGGTTACTCCTGACTCTTCGCTCAGAAATAGCTCCTGGTAGGCTTGGGGGACCATATGGGATGCCAAGATTAGAACCACTGACCTGCATGCAAAGCAAATGCCCTACCTCCATGCTATGTCTCTGGCCCCAATAAATTGTTTTTATCTCAATGACAGGAGCCAATAAGGGGCAGGCAAAGCTTTGCAGTTAGGGTTTGCGATTCAGCAGATGTGGGGTTCCCCGTGTATTTATTTATATCTTCTTTTTTTTTTCAGTTTTTTTTTTTCAGTTAGTCAGATTTGGGTGTGAGTAGGAGACAATGTTAAACAGCTTAACAATAACACACAACCCTCGGACCAACTTATTTATACCTTCTTGCCATACTTCCCAGTTGAATTCAGGAGGGAAGGGGTAAGGAGAAAAACAGGATCTTCTCATGAGTGATGGTGGGGCAAGTTTGTGAAAATCTTTTGGAACTAAGTACCTGGTAAATGAGATTTAACAGTGTACACACTGCAAGCAAAATGTCCATTAAACCTGCAAACCATGAGCCTTATCCCTCCTTCAATCCCTATCTATTTCCCTAGCCAGAATGAATTTAGTTTTTACTGGACTCATCATCATTCTTAAACAAGAATATTACAGAATGGAGGTGTGAGGGAAGGCAGGCCCGGCCCTAACTGGTCTAGGCTAAGCTGTGTTGCATCTCTCGGCTTTAGAATTAAAATGAGTTTTTCCTCAGAGTAATCACTTTCTGCTACTGCCAGTGCTCACGCCCCCTCCTCCCCCCCACCCCACCTTCCTTAAATGTGGGAAAGAAATGGAGAATTCCAAGGAAAACATTTGCATTTTATTTCAATTGTCTCTTTAAAGCCTCCTTTGGCTTCTACTTTCACTTTCAAGCAAGTCAAGAAACTTAATAAAAGAAATTGTGAGTCAAGAAACGGAATAAAAAGAAACTTAATTAAAATATACCCTCAAACTAAAAAAAAATTATTTTTGGGAAACCTTTATATAGTGGCCAAATGTTACTTAAGATTGAAGCCAATAATCTCTTTCAGGGGCGAGAGCAATTGTACAGCAGGGAGGGTGTTTGCCTTGCAGGTGAATGACCTGGATTTGGTGCCGACATCCCATAAGCCCCCTCCCCCAACAGGACCAGAAGCAATTTCTGCGTGCAGAGCCAGGAGTAAGCCCTAAGCACTACAGGGTATAGCCCCCAAATAAGAAACAAAAACAAAAGTCTCTTTCCTCAGGGCCGGAGAGATAGCATGGAGGTAAGGTGTTTGCATGGCATGCAGAAGGTCATTTGTTCGAATCCCTGCATCCCATATGGTCCCCCAAACCTGCCAGGAGCAATTTCTGAGCGTAGAGCCAGGAGTAACCCCTGAGCAATGCCAGGTGTGACCCAAAAACAGAACAAAAAAACAAACAAAAATCTCTTTTCTCGGTAGAAAATGGAAAGGATCTGGGGTTGGTGTGGGGAATCCTGGTGAATTTCTGGGGCCACTCTTAGCCCCACCCCAGAAACAGAAATCAAAGTTTTGTCTCCAACTGTTTGCCCTTTGAAAGTCTTTTTAAATGCAGAAGGTCACTTTTTACCTTAATTTATCCTTTTGAACTTCATTAAATACCTGCATATTGGCCAGGTTTCCTCAAGTTCAGAGTGCTTGAAGTTCTAAGGGAAGGATCTGCATTTAAGTCTGGAGTCGCTTTGGCTCCAAGCAGGTGGCACTGGGATTTTAGATGCAATTCTATGAAAGGTGCGAGGTTAGGGTTGTTAAACTGTAATAAAAAGGAGCTTTTCGGGGGCCGGAGAGATAGCATGGAGGTAAGGTGTTTGCCTTTCATGCAGGAGGTCATCGGTTCGAATCCCGGCGTCCCATATGGTCCCCCGTGCCTGCCAGGAGCAATTTCTGAGCCTGGAGCCAGGAATAACCCCTGAGCACTGCCGGGTGTGACCCAAAAATCACAAAAAAAAAAAAAAAAAAAAAAGGAGCTTTTCATCCAAAAGCCAGGTGGTGCCTCAGTTTCCCAAATCTGCCAAACATCTGTTGATTGCTGAGCTCTGTTCCTGGGCAGAGCAGAAATTACTCTGTGGCAAGGTAGTCTGGGTGTTCTGAAGCTGATGAAAGCAGCTGAAATCTGAAATTTCTTCTCTCGCTTCTGCATCGCCCTCTCAGTCACACTTAGACGTGATTTAATCCCCACAAAAATATACATTGAGGTGTTTGTTGCTCTCATCAATCTTGGTCAATGGTTGGTCTCTTTTCTTTTCTTATTCTTTTTTTTTTTTTTTTTGGTTTTTGGGCCACACCCGGCGGTGCTCAGGGGTTACTCCTGGCTGTTTGCTCAGAAATAGCTCCTGGCAGGCACGGGGGACCATATGGGACACCGGGATTCAAACCAACCACCTTTGGTCCTGGATTGGCTGCTTGCAAGGCAAACACCGCTGTGCTATCTCTCCGGGCCCTCTTTTCTTATTCTTATTCTTTTTTTTTTTTTTTTTTTTTTTTTTTTTTGGCAATGCTCAGGGGTTACTCCTGGCTCTGCACACAGAAATCGCTCCTGGCAGGCTTAGGGGACCAGATGGGATGCTGGGATTCGAACCACTGTCCTTCTGCATGCAAGGCAATGCCCTACCTCCATGCTATCTCTCTGGCCTCTTAAATGAGGAATATTTTTCCTCACCTGGTTGCTCTCTTCCATGTTCTTTCTCTCCCTTTCTTCCTTCCTTCTTTCTTTCCTTCCTTCCTCCTCCTTCCTTTCTTTTGTTTGTTCATTCCTTCTTTCTTTTTCTTTCTTTCTCCTTTTCCTTCCTTTTTTCTTTCTCTTTCACTCTTTCATTCTTTTTTTTTTTTTTTTTTTTGGTTTTTGGGCCACACCTAGCGGTAATCAGGGGTTACTCCTGGCTGTCTGCTCAGAAATAGCTCCTGGCAGGCACGGGGGACCATATGGGACACCGGGATTCGAACCAACCACCTTTGGTCCTGGATTGGCTGCTTGCAAGGCAAACACCGCTGTGCTATCTCTCCGGGCCCCCACTCTTTTATTCTTAACTTTTCCCCTTGTTTTTTCTTTCCTTTCTTCCGTCATTTTCTCTCATCTTTCCTTCCTTCTTCCTTTCTTTTATTTGTTCATTCCTTCTTTACCTTTCTTTCCTTATTTCCCCTTTTTCCTTCCTATTTCATTCTTAACTTTCCCCTTGTTTTCATTCTTCTTTCTTTTTACTTTCTTACTTCCCTCCTTCCTTCTTTTCTTTCATTCTTTTTTTTGGGGGGGCCACACCCAGTGGTGCTCAGGGGTTACTCCTGGCTGTCTGCTCAGAAATAGCTCCTGGCAGGCACGGGGGACCATATGGGACACCGGGATTTGAACCAGCCATCTTTGGTCCTGGATTGGCTGCTTGCAAGGCAAACGCCCCGCTGTGCTATCTTTCCGGGCTTTTTTTTTTTCATTCTTATCTTTTTCTTTCCTTCCTTTCTTCTATCACTCTCTCTCTCTCCTTTGGTTTTTGAGCCATACACAGCGGCACTCGGGATATTCCTGGCTCTGTGCTCAGAAATCACTCCTAGCAGGCTCAGGGGACCATATGGAATGCCAAGGACCCAACCAAGGTCAGCCACATGGAAGGCAAATGCCCTACTCATTGTGCTAACACTCCAATCCCCCTTCCTTTCTTTTTTCTTCCTTCCCTCCTTCTCTCCTTCCCACCTTCCTTCCCTCCCTTCCTTCCTTCCTTCTTGCCTGCCTGCTCTCCCTCCTGCCCTCTCTTCCTCCCTCCCTCCCTCCCTCCCTCCCTCCCTCCTTCGTTCTTTCCTTTCTTTTCCTTTCTTTTTTTTTTTTTTTTTTTTAATTTTTGGGCCATACTTGGCTGAGCTCAGGTATTATTCCTGTCTCTGCACTCAGGAATCACTCCTGCCAGGGCTCTGGGGACCACATAGGATGTAGGGATTGAATATGAGTTGGTCATGTGCAAGGCAAGTTCTCTACCTGCACTGCTATTGCTCTGGCCATGTCCTTTTGAAGAATTAAAGGGTCTGGCATGTTATTTGGTAGTTCCTCCCCCCAAACCCATGGTCCAGGTTGAAAGAAGATTCCTAGAAATGGAGGAACATGAGTGGAATATAAAATATACAGGAATTATTGTTTTTGGACCATACCTGGCAGTGCTCAGAGCTTAGTCCTAGTTCTGTGTGCAGGAATCATTCCTGTGTGCTACTTGGGGGACTATATGAGATGCCAGGGACTGAACCTAGGTTGGTTGTGTGCAAGGCAATGCCCTTCTTGTTGTACTATCTCTCCTATATACCTCCCCTGACGTTTATTAGAGTATCAAGGCAGTGTGGGGCATCTGATCAACCACAGACTTTTCCATTCATTTATACTCCCAGCAGCTTCCTAAAACCGCTCTGGTGGAGATTTGAGACAGAATTTTCTGTTGCCCTCAGGTGTTCCGAGGGAGAGGCTGCCCCTGGGTTTCATTTCTTTCTTCCTTTCCTTGATCAAGTAACCTTTGCTATAGGCAAAGGGTTTGGAATTCAGAAAAAATTTTTTTCCTTTGGGTGTTTTGAGTCTCCAGGAAAAGTGCTAAAAACCTTTGCTACTCTTATCTGAAATATGGCCAAAGTAAGTAGGGTCAGACTCTGAAGACCAAAAGGGTTTCATATGTATTTAATTTATATGTGGTAAGAGGGACATCAAGGACAATTTTACCCTCATTCTTTGTTGGGGGGCAAATTTGGTGGTGCTCAGGGATCACTCTTGGCAGGGCTCAGAGGACTATATGGGATGTTGGGATTGACCCTGAGATAGCTGTGAGCAAAGCAAGAACTCTTCCCACTGTGTCATCTCTCTGGTCCACATTTGCCCATGTTCTGTGGAGGAAAAGGATAACAGGTTTCTTTAATTTAAAGAGTCAGCACCTTAGAATGTTCCATTCCTTGCTGTTTTGACTTGAGGATTGTGTGTTCCTGATCTAAAAAGACTTGGGTTGGAAGAGAGACTAGAATATTTTGTTGGGGGCCGGGCAGTGGCGCTGGAGGTAAGGTGCCTGCCTTGCCTGCGCTAGCCTAGGACGGACCGAGGTTCGATCCCCCGACGTCCCATATGGTCCCCCAAGAAGCCAGGAGCAACTTCTGAGCGCATAGCCAGGAGTAACCCCTGAGCGTCACAGGGTGTGGCCCAAAAACCAAAAAAAAAAAAAAAGAATATTTTGTTGGGGTGGGGAGTGGGAAGGGAGATAAAAAAGGGGGGGAATGTTGAGAAATAAGGTGACAATCATTTTGCTATATGTCACAAAAACTTGTCTTGACCATTGTCAGGGGAAATGAAGAGGGGTCCATATCATGCAACTTAGGGGTTTGTTGCCTAATTAGTTCATGCATGAATCCCATGAAACAGTGCTAGTATGTAGCCTCATTTTAGTAGTAAGAAAACTGAGGCTCAGACATGACGTTAGTGATCTAACAAAAATTGGTAACACTGCTACCAATTGGTACAGTGGTAGCAGTGGAGGACATACCCAGCATGGCACAAGGTATGCCTTGATGAGGTTCTGGGGGCTAATCCTGCATGCAAAGCAATACTCCAGCCTGTTGAACTATCTCCCCAGCCCTAGGTTAGGATCTGGACCCTGATATCTCAGAGGATGAGTTGCAAACATTTAGGCAGCTCTAAAAATACAGATATTGAAAGTCTAAACAGAACTGGAAACTTTCCAATGCAAACCCCACTAGTTCTCTCAAATTAATGTTGGACACAAGACTTCTCCTGCCCTTTCTGTGGGACTTAAGGCTCAAACTTAAGCTGTGGACACTCCATCCCCCAGCCAAGCCTTGCTTTGTGTGTGTGTGTGTGTGTGTGTGTGTGTGTGTGTGTGTGTGTGTGTGTGTGTGTTGGACCTCAGAAGAGTGTCTGGCTTTACATAGAATGGGAAGAGAAGTGTTGATTTTGTTGGTTTATTTTCTCTCCCAGTGTGTATTTATGTGAGAGCATGTATGTGAGTGTGTGAGGATCTAACTGTTGAACATTTTGACGCGAGTGTGCATGTGTGTATTTGTTCATCTGAGTGTTGGCATTTTTGCTCAAGTACATGTATGTATGTGTCTGTCTGTCTGAGTGTTGTGTTTCTGCCCATCCACACAGACCTAACCTCTCTGTGGGCAATTATATTCTTTTTCACATCCCCCTGCAGAATCAAATGGAAAAACCAAGTGGCATGGCACTGCTAGGTTGCTGTGAACTGTGGTTCTGCAAACTGTTCCAGAGCCTTATTGTCCTTGGTACCTAGAGCCAGCAGGAGGGACACCAAAAGCACTGGCTTGCAGATCAGATAAACACACTCATTTGAGCAGAAATGACTTCACAGCAGGAAGTGAGCTGAGGGGCTGAATTCTTTTCTAAAGACAGAGGCCTAGGGTTTTCTGTCATCTCAGGTTTGAAAGGGGTCACCTGCAACTCAAAATTAACTGAGATTACTTGAGTATGGTTTCTTTTGCTCCTTGAACGCTTAGACACTGTCCTGCTATGTTTCTTTAAGTTGCAAATAATAATAATTTGTTGCTGGTAGAAAAATGTTCTTGCTCTTTGAAAAATTCTTAGTGTTTCATATTAATTTCAATAATGATGTAGAAGAGGCCAGAGAAATTGTTCAGTGGTAGGGCTGACTTTACAGGTGTGAGGCCCAGGGTTCAATCCTCAGCACCTCAAAAATTATGATGATGGTGGTGATAACGATGATGATAATGATCAGAATGATGGTGATGAAGACGATATGATGATATGAAAGGCGGGAATGCCCATGTCCCTATTCTCTGTTCCTTCACTGCCAGAGAAGAAGCTGAGCTTGACAATGTCACTGATATCTCACCTGAGACAGGTAGAGGGACTCAGCAATTCTGGTGCCCCCTCTTGAAGCCTTTCCTGGGCATTTGGGGCCCCTCATTTGGCCCCAAGAATCACAGGCCATGGCACCCTTGCTCCTGGTCCCTGTGCATGGACCAGTCTGCTTGTCTCCTCCATTCCCAGCAGCTCCATCTCAGCTCGAGAAACTTCCAGATGGGATGAGGGAGGGGTGGCCAACTCAGGTTACCCCAGTTGGATTGATGGTGCCTGTTTATCCTGCACAAGTGGACAAGTGGGACCCTGGTCACTTTGCAGGTCCCCTTCAATTTGGTTTGCCAATCTGTGAAGTAGGGGTATGGCACTCTGACTTGTGGGGCATTGAGGGAACTTGCTTTCAGGACCACTGACAGTTCCCTTATCATCTTTCCCAGCACCAAATTGCTGGGTCTTTTCCATGTAAGACTGTGTATTACTTAAATTTCCAATAGAATCCCTGACTTTCAAAATTCACAAAGTATGTTTTTGGTGAGGGATTAGCCACAACTAGAAGTTCTCAGGAGTTATTCCTGCCTCTGTGATCAGGAATCTCCTGGTGGTGTTTGAGGACCTTTTATGGTGCCAGGGATTGAGCTGGGAGGTGGGGGGGGGGGGTCAACCATGTGCAAGGTCAGCATCTTTTGTACAGTTTCTCCATCCCCCATCTCTGTGATTGGGCCACACCTGGTAGTGCTTCTGGGAGAAGGGGGAACCAGGTACCTCTGGGCTCAAACGTGGGGGCTCTTACATACAAAATCTCCTCTCTAGAACTTTGAGTCTGGTTCTAAGGATTTTTTCTTTTAAAACCAGTGTTAGTTGCTCCCTGAAGGACCCCAGTTTGGGCCCATGTCTGCTCTGTAAACACAGAGTTTGGGGGCAGCTCAATAGCGAGAAGCGCCCCTCTTCCCTGCTGTTTCTTCTGGAATGTGCTGTTGCCTGGAAGACTTGGGGCCCACCCACTTCCCCTGCCTGCATATATTATCTCTGATGCTTCTCTCTAGAATGTTCATCAGATTAAGCTTCCCAAAGATAACTTGCAGGAAATAAATTTTATGGGTTTGCTTCTACTGACTCTGCAGGGGCCTTGGTGAGTGGGAGGAGATATATGACTGTATCTTCCCCTTGGGGTCAAGGCCAAGCCACAATGAGGTGGAAATGGGCAGCTCTCAGCCCTCCCCCCCACCTGAGACATGTCCCCCGCAGAGCAAACCTGCTCTGCCACCAGACAGGCTCCTGCCGCTGAGACCTGGGGTGTTTCCACAAAACCCCTGTGGTCCCCATGGGCACTGCAGCTGGTGCTTGGCTCTTGAACCCCCAAACCAATGAGTCCCCCCACTTCCCTGTTGGCCAAGATGGGCAGAGGCAGGTAGGTTCTCCTGCCCTGTGTGTTCCCTCTCAGTGTCCCCCCATATGTTCCTTCCTGGTGCTGGGCTTGATGTATGCCAGGGGAGCCAGGCTCTGCCACCCTCTCTGTGCCCCAGAAACTCCCCAGGCTGCTGTGGACAGACAGAGGGGCAACCACTGAGGATTCCTGAGAGAGGGGTATGCCCAGGTAGGCTTATATGTGTTAGGGTACATGGAAACCCTGATCGGTGGCACAGCTAGGGGGAGCTGGCATTGTCTTTTGAGGGAGCTGCAGGGCATCTGCTGATGTTCCAAGTCAGGCTGTTGGGGGACCTGAGGCCTCTGCTAAGCACAGTGGTCCTGGAGTGGCCATTCACAGTACCCACGAGGCCCACAGCTCAATGGCTGAACTCCAGGCTCTGCAACTGGGGCTGTGGCTCACCCTGAGCACTGCCAGGAGAGACTGAGCAAGGCCTGAGCTTCCGGATCAGAGACATGATCTGGCTCCAAGTTCCATGGCCCTCCTTGTACCCCACTGGACCCCTAGAATTGAGAGAGTCCCTGTGTCTGTGAAATCACCCACCCCGGGGCCGGGCGGTGGCGCAAGAGGTAAGGTGCCTGCCTTACCTGCGCTAGCCTTGGACAGGACCGCGGTTCGATCCCCCGGCATCCCATATGGTCCCCCAAGCCAGGAGCGACTTCTGAGCACATAGCCAGGAGTAACCCCTGAGCGTCACCGGGTGTGGCCCAAAAACCAAAAAAAAAAAAAAAAAAAAAAAAGAAATCACCCACCCCATGCACTGTATTTTCAACCCCAAATGAATGTGTCTGAAGCAGGTAGCCATGAAGAATTATTAAACCAAGCAGTCAGGAGAGAATCATGGAGTCAGTTTGCTTTTTGCCTGTGGTGTCTCTGCCCTGCAAGACAAAGTGAAACCTGTTTATTTCATCAGTACAACTTTAACCAGCAGGGGATGGTCCAGTGAGATCCAGGTGAACTTTTTTTTTTAGGGAGGGGGGATCACACCCGGCAGCACTCAAGGGTTACTCCTTGCTCTATGCTCAGAAATTGCTCCTGGCAGGTCCGGGGGACCATGTGGGATGCAGGGATTCAAACCACCATCCTGCATGCAAGGCAAATGCTCCACCTCCATGCTATCATGCTATCCTGCTATCATGCTGTCCAATCGAAAGGATGTCCTATCCTTTGATTTTAAAATCCAAAGGATAGGAGAAAGGAAGAGGAAATTGAGGGAATTTCTTTGTTTTGGGTAATAGCTGGGAGCCAACTAATACCTGTGTCCACTACCCATGTTGCATGGAATTCTTAGAACTTAACAGGTGTAAAGATTTCTCTATCAGAAAGAAATACTTATTATTATTATTATTATTATTATTATTATTTTGGTTTTGGGGCCACACCTGGCGTTGCTCAGGGGTTACTCCTGGCTGTCTGCTCAGAAATAGCTCCTGGCAGGCACGGGGGACCATGTGGGACACCGGGATTCGAACCAACCACCTTTGGTCCTGGATCGGCTGCTTGCAAGGCAAAGGCCACTGTGCTATCTCTCCTGGCCCCTATTATTATTTTTATTATTATGAGTTTTGGGGCACACCTAGCTGTGTTCAGAAGTGACTCCTGGCCATGCTGTGTAGTACTAGGGGTTGAATCAGGGTCAGCCTTATGCAAGACAAGTATCTTAACCCTGTACTATCTCTTTGGCCTCATGATTTGATATTCTTTTAGAGGGGTCAGAGTGATAATACCATGGGGGAGGGTGTTTACCTTGCAAGCAGCCAACGTGGGTTTAATCTTTGGCATTCCACATGGTCCCCCAAGAATTGCCAGGATTAATTAATTTCTGAATCCAAAGCCAGGAGTGACCCCTGAGCATTGCCAGCTATGACCTAAAAACAAAATAAAAAATTTTATGGTGCTAGAAATTAAATTCTAGGATTCAGACATGCAACACCAGTGCTTTAACCCTTATATTATCATTCAGGTTGAAACCCCCCCCCTTTTATTTTGTTTTTGTTTTTGGGACATACCCAGCATCACCCAGGGGTTAAAAAATCATTCCTAGGGCCCGGAGAGATAGCACAGCGGTGTTTGCCTTGCAAGCAGCCGATCCAGGACCAAAGGTGGTTGGTTTGAATCCCGGTGTCCCATATGGTTCCCCGTGCCTGCCAGGAGCTATTTCTGAGCAGACAGCCAGGAGTAACCCCTGAGCACCTCCGGGTGTGGCCCAAAAACCAAAAAAAAAAAAAAAAAAAAAAAAAAAAAAAAAATTCCTGGCAGGCTTGAGGTACCATATGGGATGCCAGGGAGCAAACCCATGTTGGCCACATGCAAGGCAAACACCTTACCAGCTATGCTATCGCTCCAGCCCTCACCCCTAATTTTTTTTAAGGGAAAAGAATGAGCTAAGAAAATTAGCTTCAGAGTTTACAGAGAAAGACTGAACACGTGGAAACACAAACACACACACACACACACACACACACACACAGAAACCCTCAAGTATTAAGATACCTTTTTTTCTTTCATTCTGGTGCTTGGGGAGCATGTGATTTGGGAATCTTTGGTATTAGGGATCAAATTGAAATCGGTTGCATGCAAGGCAGGTGCCTCACTCACTGGACTGTTGCTCCCACCTAGGCTACAGATTTAGCACTGGTTAGTAAAAACTGGGGGGGACATAGAGTGTTGTACTTTACAGTTGGCATTAAAGGGGGGTCTTGAAGATGGTCTCTGTGAGCCCAAAGCACCCAAAGTCAGCCCAGTCAGCCCAACACATGCTTAAGATCAGAATGGGCGTCTGTGTGCAATGCATAACCTACATGACTGTACATGGCCGCCTTGGGTCCTGGGGTAGGGGGTGGGGTGGGGCAGTGTTGCGGGCTCACACAAGTCTCTTTCCCTGCAGAGATCCCTCAGTGCGCAGGCTGCAATCAGCACATCTTGGACAAGTTCATCCTCAAGGTCCTGGACAGACACTGGCACAGCTCCTGCCTCAAGTGTGCGGACTGCCAGATGCAGCTGGCCGAGCGCTGCTTCTCCAGGGCTGGAAGTGTCTACTGCAAAGAGGATTTCTTCAAGTGAGTCGGACCACCAATCTGAGGCTTGGGGCCTCCCTGGGCAGCTAGCTGGAGCTGAAGGAAGAGAGGAGACTCACTTTCTGTGTTGGGAACCCCTGAATGTTGAGCTGAAGACTTGACTCTTGACTCCCCATCAGGGCCTTGTTGGGGCAGTGATTTGGGCCAGACAAGGGCCTGCAAACCTCCATCATTGAGTCCTTTTTTTTTTTTTTTTTTGCTTTTTGTTTTTTGGGTCACACCCAGTGGTGCTCAGGGGTTACTCCTGGCTGTCTGCTCAGAAATAGCTCCTGGCAGGCACGGGGGACCATATGGGGCACTGGGATTCGGACCAACCACCTTTGGTCCTGGATCGGCTGCTTGCAAGGCAAAGGCCGGGCCCCTTTTTTTTAGTGTTTTAGTTTGTTTTGTTTTTGCTTTGAATTTGGGGGCCACACTCTGTGATGCTCAGGGATTACTCCTGTCTCTGCACTGAGGAAGCACTCCTGGCAGTGCTCTGGGAATCCTATGGGATGTCAGGGACTGAACCCAGGTCAACTGTATGCAAAGCAGTTGCCTTCCCTGCTCTGCTATCACACTGGCCCCAAGTTCTTGGGTGTTTCTGGTTTTTTGTTTTTGTTTTTTTTTTTTAGTTTTGGGGCCCAATCCCAACGATGCTCAGGGATTACACCTGGCTCTGTGCTCAGAAATTACTCCTGGTGATGCTCAGGGGACCATTTAGCGTGCTGGGGATCAACCACGGTCAGTCTTATGCAAGATAAATGCACCCTCCTCAGGGTGCTCTGGCCCTCAGTTCTTTGGTTTTGATACCTTAGAGCACTTGGGTCTTTTCTGCCCATGGGTTCTTCGAGGCTTGGGGCTGTATCTAAAGGTGCCTCCTGTCCCCAGGCTTCTTGTGCTCTGGCTGCTCTTGTTGGTTAGTGCCTCAATTTGCTTCTCTGTGAAATGAGGCCATGCTGGCCATTGCTGTTCCAGACCTTCCCCCAACTCAGTCAGGTCCAAACCAAAGCACCAAGTAGTCAGTTCTAACCACCGGGAAACACTGTCCTTTGGGAATGAGACAGGGGTATTATCAGAAAAAAAAATCCTATTGGAACTTTAGATTGGGATGAAGGTACCTTCTATGCTGAATTTCCAGTGATATTTAGATTGTGTCTTCTCTCCCAAATGTCATTACTTGGGCCCCCATGGGTTAGGGAGAAGGAGCACAGGTTGGCAGCTGCTGGGTTGTTGGAAGTTGGCTTGTTGGGCCTAGCATATGTAGCAGGAATGAACAGCGCATCCTGGGATTGGGAAGAAAACCAGGGAGGAAGACCAAGCCCCAAACCTGCCTTACTCCAGGAGGCACCCTGTTATCCTGCCCTGGGGAGTCCCTGTTGTGAAGAACGCCCCCTATAGGCACGGAGGAGGGGGCGTGCTAATGCTGGTGACTGCCAGCACAGGACACTGGGCGAACACATGGGCCCCTGGGAGGAAGTGTGGCTGGAAGATGGTTCTCTATGGTCGTGATATTTCTTTCCTCCCCTGAGCTCCACCTGGCTGGGTAACACTTTTTATGACGTTTGATATTGCTTGTTGTGTTTGTCTCTAGGGTCTTGGAACCCATTTTAGCCCAGGGAAACAGATTCTGAAGCCCAGAGGGGAGGCCCAGGGCTGAGTTCCTGCGTATGTTGGGTTGCAATGCCTTCTGAGTACACAGGAGGGCGCTGTGGCCACGGGGTGCACTCAGCCCTCTTGCTCAGGAGGGTGCAGATCTGTGACCTTGTGGATGAAAAGGCCAAGGGCCAAGGACTACCCCCAGTGATGCATCTGCTCAGCAGATTCTGGAAAACACCCTTGGGACCGAAGTGATAGCACAGTGGGGAGGACACTTGCAGGATTTAATTCGCAGCACCCCATATAATTCCCCTGAGCACTGCCAGGAATGATCCCTGAGCATTGCTGGGAGTGGCCCCAAAGCAAAAACAAAATAGAAAATGCTCCCAGCCCAGTGTTGGTCTCTCTGCTCCTAGCAAAGGGAGCAGGCTTGGGGAACAGGGCTTGTGTGTGGATGTCTCTCTACCCAGGGCCAATTGCTGCAGGCCCTGGCTCACATGCAGCTTTTGTCACTCCCAACTCTGACCTCCAGGTCCGGAAATGGGTATGCGAGTGGGGCCAGTTTCCAGAACATTTCGCAAAGAGGAGGAGTTACTGGAGTAGTTATAATTTTTTTTTGTTTGTTTTTGTTTTTGGGTCACACCTGGCAAAGCTCAGGGGTTACTCCTGGCTCTACGCTCAGAAATCGCCCCTGGCAGGCACAGGGGACCATATGGGATGCCGGGATTTGAACCAATGATCTTCTGCATGAAAGGCAAATGCCTTACCTCCATGCTATCTCTCTGGCCACGAGTAGTTATAATTTGAAGCATTTATCTATTGGGGGTTTGTGTAGGGGCTACACCTAGTGGTATTAAGGGATCTTCCCTCCTGTCCCTTTTTCTTCCTTCCTTCCTTCCTTCCTTCCTTCCTTCCTTCCTTCCTTCCTTCCTTCCTTCCTTCCTTCCTTCCTTCCTTCCTTCCTTCCTTCCTTCCTTCCTT
Source organism: Suncus etruscus (assembly GCF_024139225.1). Lineage (NCBI taxonomy): Eukaryota > Metazoa > Chordata > Mammalia > Eulipotyphla > Soricidae > Suncus > Suncus etruscus. Next base: position 54,998,487 of record NC_064854.1, on the reverse strand, counting down.
CCTTCCTTCCCTCTCTCCTTTCCTCTTACCTTTCTCCCGCACTCCTTCCTTCATTTCTTTCCCCCTTTCTTCTTTTCTTCCCTCCTCCCTCTTTCCTTTCTTCCCTTCCTCCTTCCTTCTTTCCTTTTTCATTTCTTCCCTCCTTCCTTTTTCCTTCCCTCTTTCCTTTCCTCTTACCTTTCTCCCGCACTCCTTCCTTCATTTCTTTCCCCCTTTCTTCTTTTCTTCCCTCCTCCCTCTTTCCTTTCTTCCCTTCCTCCTTTCTTCTTTCCCTTTTCATTTCTTCCCTCCTTCCTTTTTCCTTCCCTCTTTCCTTCCTTTCATTCTTTATTCCTTCCTCCTTGTTTTTCCCTCCCTCCCTCTTTTCCTTCCTTCCTTCCTTCCTTCCTTCCTTCCTTCCTTCCTTCCTTCCTTCCTTCCTTCCTTCCTTCCTTCCTTCCTTCCTTCCTTCCTTCCTTCACTCCCTCCTCCCTTTCTGTGGTCCCCTCAGATGGTCTCTCCAGCACTGCAGACCTGATGTCTCAGTGTTCAGGACCACAGCTGGAGTTTGTGAAGCCCCTATAGTATTGGGATGAACCCAGGCCTTCTCATGTGCCAGGCATGTGCTCCACTCCTGATCCATGTCCTAGGTCCTTGAGAGTGTCAGACGTGTAGCTTCTTGTCATTTTTCTGTTCCCTGAGGTGGAGACATAGTTGTGCTCAGGATGCTCAGAGGATTATTTAGCAAAAGACTCAGGACCAGGGTCCAAGAAAGTCCTTAAGGAGGTGCCCTTGGACCCTGGACCAAGGGGATACATGGTGGCATGTATGTCTGTCTTTTCTGCCTATGCGTGTCCTGTGTCACCTCCCAGATCCCTGGTGAAAGCCCCTGGCTCTGAGGGGAGGGCAGTTCTGTGCACACCACAACAGCATCAAAGTCCATGACCTCTGGACTGTAGAAACATGGTCCCCAGGCAGGGACCCGGATGGTGGAGAGAACCATGGGAGTTGCTCCTACACCCCAGCAGCAGAATTCCCCCCCCCTTTTTTTTGCTTTTTGGGCCACACCCAGTGTGCTCAGGGGTTACTCCTGGCTCTGTGCTCAGAAATGGCCCCTGGCTTGGGGGACCATATGGGACTCCAGGGGATTGAACCATGGTCTGTCCTAGGTTAGCGTGTGCAAGGCAAATGCCCTACTACTTGTACCACCGCTTCAGCACTATCCTTTTTTTTGGGGGGGGGTTTCAGTCACACCCAGTGATTCTCTGGAGTTACTCCTGGCTATCCGCTCAGAAATCATTCTTGGCTTGGGGGACCATAAGGGACACTAGCGGATTGAACCGTGGTCCATCCTAGGCTAGTGCGCGCAAGGCAGATGCCTTATGGCTCACACCACCGTTCCAGCCCCCCACCCCCTTTTGGTTTTGTAGCCACACCTGGCTGTGCTCAGGGCTAACTCCTGGTGGGCTCGGGGAATCCTGTGTGGTGGCAGGGATCGAACCTATGTCATGTATGTGCAAGGCAAGGACCCAGCCCTATACTGTGGCTAAAGTCCTCTTGGATATTATTTGTTTATTTGGAAGTAAAATTAAGGTTTAATTTTTTTTGTGGGGGGGAGAAAATTCTGAGGAAGAGGAGGTAGAGGAAGAGAAAGAGTGAGTAAAGTGCTTAAGAGAGAGCAAGAGTGTAGGTCTGGAAATATAGCAGGGCAGTAGGGCATTTGCTTTGCATGTAGCCAACCCAGGACAGACGGTGAATGTGGCCAACCCAGGACAGACGGTGGATTGGTTCGGCATCCCATACGGTCCCCAGAGCCCGCCAGGAGCGATTTTTGAGTGTAGAGTCAGGAGTAATCCCTGAGGGTCACTGGGTGTGACCCCCCAAAAAAAATAACTAAAAAAAAAAAAGAGTGAGAGTGAAAAAGAGAGAGCAAACGTGTGATTCTCCAAAGGTGGAGAGAGCCCCAGTTCACCTCCCATTAGGAAAGCAGGAAAATAGGAAGGTCACATCTCAAGAGGGAAGATGTGGGTGTCATATGTATGTGGTGACCATGGGCAAGGCCAGCACCTACACTCATGTGCCCTTGGTTTTTTTTCCCCTGAGAGGATAGCATGGAGGTAGGGCTTTTGCCTTGCATGCAGAAGGATGGTGGTTTGAATCCTGGTACCTCATATGGTCCCCCGTGCCTGTCTGGAGTGATTTCTGAGCGTAGATCCAGGAGTAACTCCTGAGCGCTGCCAGGTATGACCCCCCCAAAAGGGGCAAAAACCAAAAGCTAAACACTATTAACTGGTAGGGGCAGGACTGGCATCTGAGAGGGTCTGGCTCCACTTGGAGCCAGAATAAAGAAAACCTGAATATAAAGCAGACATCCTCCCCTTTGCCCCCCTCCAGAGTGATTCTAGCAAGGCTGGTGGGTGCCTGGGGGTTTCTCAGGGCTTAGGTACTCCTAAGTATCGCCCCTTCTGGAAGATGGACACAGGACAAGGCTGGCCACACACCAGAATGTTCCATGCCCTGGGCATGGCCAGAATGTGACACACGTTGGAAATATTGGCCCATACGTCAGAGTAAATATCAGCGAGTCACCTGTCAAGTGTAGTGACAGGGAGAAGAAATACATGGAGAACATGTCAGTGAGGGAGAAGACACACAGGCACAAAATAACCCCAGAACCCCCAGCACCAACCTGCGTCCTGGAAATGTCTGCACCAGTGGCAACCAGAGGAGGAGGCCAGGCATTGGAATTGTTTAGGTCAAGTCCAGGCTCCTTCCAAAGTTTCTGACTTACCCCAAATCTCTCTGAACCCTTTGTAGGGGTCAGTCCTGTGATGAGGATACAAGGATTCCTGTTGGGGTATAAGGGGGCTGGAGAGTACACTGGGTGGAGCCACCAGTGCCACAAGAGTGCCAACTTGGGGGTGGGTAGAGGAGATGGAACTCATGGGAAAAGAGGACACAGACTTTGGGACCCGAAGAGAGGGCAAGGCCATGGGGGTGAGATGGTCCCACTACAGGGGGAGGGTAGTCACAGACTTTGGGGATACAGAGGCAGGTGGGATGGGTCACAGGTGCTGCACCCTAGTATCTCAGCAGGGCAGAGCCAGTGGGATTGGGACATGAAGGAGAGGTCACTCAGCTCAGGTCACCTGGGCTGAGCATGTAGAAGGGTACCCACACGGGGCTCTTAGGGTCTTGGGGTCCCCTGAGAGTGAGGGAAGAAGGTCTGGGCTGAGATGAGGCCTGTGGGGTGCAAAGAGGAGATAAGAGGCTTTGAGTGCCGAGTTCTAAATGGTGGGGGGAGAGATGGGCCGTGAACATGCCAAAGTGGGGCTCACAATAGAGCTACACATGTATAAAGAGTCTGAGGGGCCCCAGGGGTCTATGTGAGTCCTCAGGGTCAGCAGGGGTCTGAAAAACTGCAGGGATCTTTTTTTTTTTTTTTTTTTTTTTTGGTTTTTGGGTCACACCCAGCGGTGCTCAGGGGCTACTCCTGGCTGTTTGCTCAGAAATAGCTCCTGGCAGGCACGGGGGACCATGTGGGACACCGGGATTCGAACCAATCACCTTTGGTTCTGGATCGGCTGCTTGCAAGGCAAACTCCACTGTGCTATCTCTCCAGGCCCTGCATGGATCTTTTTGAGGTCTGTGAAGCATCTGTGAAGTGTTAGCAGGAGTCTATGAGAAGTCTCCAGGGATCTGTGATGGGCCCACGGGGGTCTATGAGGGGACCTCAGGAGTCTTTGAGGAGTTTGTAAGGGGCTGGCAAATCTGTGAGGGTACAAGTGTGTGTCAGACATGCTTTTAAACCCAATAAGAGCTGATGTTGCTATCTAGAACACTTTCTCTCTCTTTATGAATGCATATGCATTCATATATCCAGACATCACTTATTCACTTGCACATCTTTCCTTCTCCCACACCCCCTGCCTGTCCACACTCACCACCCCCTTCATGCCTCGTCATCCATTTACTTATGCTGGGGTGCTGCTGGCACAAGAAAATCCTAGAATCTCCTTTGTCCTTTTTTATTTTTGTGTTGGGGCCACACCAGACTAAGCTCAGGACTTCCTCCTGACTCTGCTGGATGATCTCTCCTGGTGGGCTCAGGAAGTCATATCGGGTACCACGAATGAAACCCGGGTTATTCAGTGCATGACAAGCACCCTTCCCACTGGACTACAGCTCTGGCCCTTCCTCTTTGGCTCAACCCTAGCTGCCTCATCAGGGGAGCCCCTTCACCAGAGCCTGGCCTGGCCCCTGCAGAGAGGCAAGTGTTCTTTGCCCCAGTGGCTAGGTCTGGCCGAATTGGTGCCAGTGATGGACGAGATCGAAGTGCCCTGAGGTGCCCTGGTCTCTCCTATGGCTCCTTCCTGGGTCACTGAGACCATCCATTTTCTGGGTTGTGGCCAAATTTTGACCTTCTTGGAGACCAAGGAGACTGGGCCGCAACCAGCTGGTTCTGTGCTTACCCTAAGTCATGGCTCTACCATCTGTCACTGGTCTGAGATCCGGGTACTTGAGGGTGGACCCTTCATGTAAACAGACAGGGCAGCAACTTTCTAGGGGCCTGCAGCTTTGATCAGGGTAAACACCCCGATCTGTTGCTTTCTTGCTAGTAAATGGGTATGGATAAAGGGGGCCTTTTTCACTCTCTTCTGGCTGTACCTCCCTAGCATGTGCTTTCAGTCTCACTATAGGTAACTGAGGGTACTTATTGGGAACTGATAGCCCCAGGTCTGCTGAGCTCTAGAAGCCATGTCCCATATCTTGTCATGTTCAAAGGCTCTAGTGTCAGTGCTCAGGGTGGGGCACAGCTGGTGGCGGTATCAGGGCTCCAACCTGGGTCTCCCACCTGTAAGCACGCAGGGGGTAGTGGGGGATCAGAACTTGGTGCCATGTCCAGCTCATACTTGCTTTGTTCTGGTTTCTTATTTAAGGGCTCTCCTAGCTCTGTGCTTAGCAGTAGGTCCTGGTGATGTTCTGGGGAATCTTTGCGGGGGGGGGGGGGGCATGCCATATGTAAGACCAGGGCCTCATCCCTGCAGTCACTCCCAGGACGGGTGGTGTCTTGGTCCCTCACAGTCTTCTCTCTGGTCTCCCTTTCACCCTGGCTCTGCACTCAGGAATCACTCCTGGTGGTGCTCAGGGCCCTGTGGAATGCCAGGGATGGAGTTAGACCAGTGCCCTCTCCCACTGTACTATTCTTTGGCCCCCTCATTGGTATGAACTGCCCAGAGCTCTGGGGATGGTGCTAGTTTTCCCCGAATATGTGGTGGATGAGATACACCCCTGGGTTTGGCCATCTGACCAGGGAGGGTTTGATTGGGGAGGGTCCCCTAAGGATAGAGGCATACCTGGGCAGGGGTGCATATGGGCCACACAGCGCTGCTCTCAGTCTGTCCCTCCATGCTCCATCTGATGCTTCCTGCTCAGCCCAGGAAACCCCCATGAGCCTGTGGGCCCCAAGCCTGGTCCTGGGCTTCTAAGCCGCCCCAACCTACCTCATTAGATGCCAGCTCTTTGTTTACTCTGAACCCCTGGAAAAGCTTAAAAGCAGAGTCTACATCCTACCAAAACATGAGTGTGATCAATATGGGGGAGATCTAGAGTCGCCTGTGTACCCATTAACTCCCCTGCACCCCACAAAAGAGGCCTGGACCCCAGGGTTCCCACAGATTGGATACCTTAGTCCCTCATGTCCCAGCCTTCTCCTGGGGTCCCATCCCAGAAGGGTGATCATCTGACTATTTTGGGGTTCCCCATTTAGACTTAAAGACCAGCCCCCTATCTCTCTGAGACAGCCTGTCTCTGGGAGGGGGTTTTGGGGACCGCCACCAGCCACACCCCCAGCCCCCCCACCCCCGCCTCCTGGCATCATTACAGCATAAGAGCCCCATCGTTCCGCATTAATCTGGGATTCATCATGATCGCCGTGACCATAATTAATTTATTTGGTATTAATGCGGATGAAATATGTACTGTCCTTTCAGGGGAAATCACGCTGCCTTTAAGCATTAGTTAAAAGGACCATTAAAATCCAACCTGCCCCAGATCCATTAGGCTGAGTCTCTCATCCCGAGGAAGATGAAGTTGGTCTGTGCGAAGTGTCAGGAATAATTAGGTTGATTGGTTTCCAACCCTGCCCCGTGCCCAGCTTCTCTGGTCCCCCAACCTCAGCTTTCCTGCTCCCCCAATCCCTCCTCGCCCCAACTCTGCTGAGATTATGTCTGCCTGGGATGGGGATGGGGAAGGGGTGTCGTGACACCCAATCTGTGTCCTCTGGGTGTTTGTGGCTAGTCTGTTCCCATCGGACCCAGCCTGGTTGAGCCCCTTAGACGGTCCTTAGACATGTCACCAGCAGTGAATTGGAAGTAGCACTTTGGGGGGGGGGGCTCCTTTTCTGGACATATTTTGCCTATCAGATTCAGCAGTTCAATGTGAAGGGCCGAATGGTGCCATGGTGATGTTTAGGGGACCCTGTGGTTTGGGGCCTCAAACCAAGTGACCCACTTAGCCTTGTACTATCTCTCCTGCCTCACAAGTAGCACTTTGTGTTTGTTTCTGGGCCACACTTGGCGATGCTCAGGGATCAATCCTGGCAGGTGTGGAATGCTGGTGACCAAACCCAGGTTGGCCGTGTGCAAGGCAAATACCCTACCTGCTGTGTTATTGCTCTGGTCCAAAGTAGCATTTGTGTGTGTGTGTGTGTGTGTGTGTGTGTGGTTTTGGGGTCACACCCAGTATCAGGAGCTGATATGCTCAGGGGCTGACTCCTGGCTCTGTGCTTGGGGAACATTTCTGGTGGGACTTAGGGAACCCTATGTGGTTTTGAGATTGAACCTAGGTCAACCTTTCACAGACAAAAACACCCTCCCCCACTTTACTATTGCTCTCCCTAGCATATATTTTTTTATTTATTTGAACTTTGGGTGGGGAGTGAAGGTTCGCTCCATGGCTGTGCTGGGGCTCCTTCATACAAAACTGTTCCAGCCCTTTCAGCATCTCCTGGCTCAGAAGCAGCATTTTCCAATGCACATCTCTCCAGGATTTCTGGACTCCCGAAATAGGGGCTGGAGAGACAGAGGGAGGGGAAGTGCTCCAAGGAACCCAGTGTGCATCGGATGTCTCTGCACCCTGGTCAGGGCTAGTCCTCGAGGCCTTAATGTGAAGGTGATTCCGGGAGGTGCCTGTGGAATGGGGAGGTCCTAGGGTGGAAGCTATGGGGACCTTGGAGGTGTGTGTTCTTTGTCTGTGGCCAGAGCTTCGTTGGAGGCCATGCTGAGAGGTGACAGGGCTCTGGGAATATGGAGGCAGAGAGAAGGGACACTGCTCAGCCCCATTGCACCCCCCCTCCCCCCGCACAGGCGCTTTGGCACCAAATGCACAGCCTGCCAGCAGGGCATCCCCCCGACCCAGGTGGTGCGAAAAGCCCAGGACTTCGTCTACCATCTGCCGTGCTTCGCCTGTGTCCTCTGCCACCGGCAGCTCGCAACGGGCGATGAGTTCTACCTCATGGAGGACGGGAGGCTCGTGTGCAAGGAGGACTACGAGACGGCCAAGCAAAATGGTGAGGGGTTGCCCATGCCCACCTGTGCCTGCCTCTACCTGCTCAGTGCTCACATCACCACATCCCGGGGCAGAGTGATAGAGTAGCGGGGAAGGTGCTTGGCTTGCACGCAGCCATCCTGGGTTTGATCCCTGGTATCCCATAGGATCTTCGAGCCACACCAGGAGTAATCCCTAAGCAGAGAGCCAGGAGTAACCCCATGCACATTGCCAGGAGTGACCCCTAAACAAAACAAAATCGAAATACCGAAACAAAACGAAACAAAACCCCTAATCCAGACAGCTCACTGTATCCCATAAGGCACCTAATCTTCCTGTGATAGGCCTCATCCCTGCCAGGACCCCCTTTTTTGGTCTCTTCCCTTTCCGGGAGCACAGTGCACCCCATTTTCTCCAGCCCCAGGGCACCTGCTTCTTTCAGACTATGAGGGCACCTAAGCTGGGCTGATGCCCAAGGGGCCGAGCATACAGCTCATTCCAGCCCTGCAGAACTGGGGTTGCTCCCAACAAAAACGCCCCACAGTGAAGGTGCCTTTGGGGCTGGGACACCCTATGTGCGTGGAAGCTCTTCCCTTCCAGGACATGTCCATCTAGGAGGTTTGCATGAAAAAGAAGCTGTCGGTTGAGGTGCACAGATTTTTCTGCCTCACTGCTTTCTGCTTTTTTTTATTTTCTTATATTCCTTGCTCAGGGCATGCTGAGTGATTGTAGCAAAGCTATTGATTCCTGAGAACTTTTCCCACCTGCCCAGCCCCACAGTGTAATGAATACTCAGATGCCATTATTATCAGGTCTAAAGGGGGTTTTAAGTGATAATAGCTTCCAAGCTTCAGATAACAGCATAGTAGTCCCCATAATTGACCAAAGGAAATCCTGGGTTTGGAATGCTAGGGAGGGTCCTGAAACATTCCCCACCCCCAGCCCACCAGGTCTTGGCTCTAAGACAAAGTTCACTGTCTGGGCTGGGGGTGGTAATGGATTTTGTAGGGTTTGGGTCCTGCCCCCCCAACATGCACACTGTTTGCTGCAGGGCTATGAGGTGCTGGGGGTGGGCCAGTCTGGGGCCAGCTTAGTGACCTGCATCTGTCCCTGCAGATGACTCGGAAGCGGGGAGCAAGCGGCCTCGAACCACCATCACGGCCAAGCAGCTGGAGACGCTGAAAAGCGCCTATAAGAACTCACCTAAGCCAGCAAGGCACGTGCGGGAGCAGCTGTCTTCCGAGACCGGCTTGGACATGCGGGTGGTGCAGGTGAGTGCGGGACCTCTGCACATGAGGGCGGGATACCTTCCCCCTAGGGCGAGTCAGGCAAAGGCCGTGAAGCCCAGAATGTGGGGCCAGAGTGATAGGACAGCAGGTAGGAAGTTTGCTAGTACATGGCCATCTTGGAGGGCCCCCTCAGCATCCTCCTGAGCTCAGAGGCAGGAGTTAGCCTTGACCGCCACAAGGTGTAGCCTCCCCCCAAACCACGAAAATAATGAAATGCAGCAGGTTCTAAGACAGATGCATGTTGGGAGGGGCTCCATCACGTGGGGGCCCCTGTACCCTATAGTACAAGCTGCTGGAGGAAGCCTGTGGGCTGGTATGGTCCCCATAGCATGTCCCCTGCATGCCCCTGCAGGTTTGGTTCCAGAATCGCAGGGCCAAGGAGAAGCGGCTGAAGAAGGATGCAGGTCGGCACCGCTGGGGCCAGTTTTATAAGAGTGTGAAGCGCAGCCGAGGTAAACAGGACAAGGAGAGTTCGGCTGAGGACTGCGGGGCCAGTGACAGTGAACTCAGCTTTCGTGGTGAGCTGTACTCCCAGGCCAGGAGCAGAAACCAGGGAGGGTTTCCTGCCTATGGTCCAGTCCAGTCCTGCAGATGCATGCACATAGCTTCCCTGACTCCCCTGCTCTTTTCCTTAGGATTCTCTCCTTTCGGGGTACCCTCCGTCTGCAGTGCTGGGGCCCCACCCAGTTCAGTTCCTCCTGGGAACCAGTCCTGCAGTGCCTTGTTCCTCCTCTGGCCCCTGTGTCACAGAGGGTTTAATGCTTTGGCTGTTTGCCTCTCCTGGAGCCACATAGCCCTGCACACCATCTGCTGAGAGCCATGAAACATAAACATGAGCGTTCTTTTGGGGGAGACACGTGGCTTCACCCAGGTTCTGCTCCAAGTCTCATCTATGGGGAAATGAATGGTGTAGGGGACATCGAGGCTGGCAGGGGTCCTGGGTATCTGTGGGTTCTGCAAGGGCCTCCCCAAGCTGAGAGGCACCTTCTCTGTTGAGCCTTGATCCCACCCACATCAGGACATTGGGAAGTTGTGGGGCTGAATGGGAACTTCCCAGATGAGGGAGGACTCCAGGGCTCTGACCTGGAACATCTCTGTCGCCAGGGGGAAGGACTTTGTCCCCATCAGGGTGAGAACGTAGAACTTCCACAGGAGATGTAAATTCTATGACCCCCCCCCAACCTCGTCCACTCCTCCTCCTGCTCCACAGGGGTCCAGTGTGGATCCCCTCACAACCTGGTTGGAGCTTGGGCTAGTGTTGGCACTCATGCGGCCAACTACTGTCACCTTGGGGTCTTCCTGGTCATGTTGGGGGGCAGAGGGGAGCTCAGGGGTCCGGGCTACGGTTCCTCACTCTCCTCTTCCTTGGCCCACAGAGGATCAGATTCTTTCTGAGCTTGGACACACCAACCGGCTCTACGGCAATGTGGCGGACGTGCCTGCTGGGCAGTTGATGAACGGGAGCTTCTCCGTGGATGGGCAGGGACAGCCCTATCAGGACCTGAGGGATGGGAGCCCCTACGGGGTCCCCCAGTCCCCCTCCTCCATCTCATCCCTGCCCCCGCACGCACCACTGCTCAATGGGCTGGATTACACCGTGGACAATAACTTGGGCATTGTGGCACATGCGGGCCCTGGAGTCAGCCAAACGCTGCGAGCCCTGGCAGGGGGCCCCACCTCCGACATCTCCACGGGGAGCAGCGTGGGTTACCCCGACTTCCCGACCAGCCCTGCCTCCTGGCTCGATGAGATGGAGCACCCTCCTTTCTAGGCACCCTTGTCCAGCCCCCCAACTTTCCATCGCCAATAAGAGAGAGAGAGAGAGAGAGAGAGAGAGAGAGAGAGAGAGAGAGAGAGAGAGAGAGAGAGAGAGAGAGAGAGAGAGAGAGAGAGAGAGATGTATGGGTTGAATGTCCAAGGCACACCATTGGCAAGTCCACGATTTACAGGCCTTAGGACATCAGAGCTGGCCTTGATGCTCTTCCTGTGGGGATCTCAACCTCCCACCCCACTGCTCGGATGATGAGGCACAGGGGTACAGGCTCTGTTAATTCCACCTGTCCTGCAACCTGGCTTTCCGGTGGTCACACTGTGTGTGGCCACCCTGAATTTAACCTGCTGCCCTGTGCACCTCATGGTCCCTGAACCTCAGTTTCCAAGAGAAAAGTGCCACAGACTTGGGAAACTCCACCCCATGACTCCTGACCATTGATTTCCCGAAGTCACTCAGTCAAGGACCTGATACAGAGCACCCTGAGGACACAGGAGCCTACCCCATTCCTATTCTGCCCGCAAGTCTCCCCGATGCTCACCAGAGGCATCTGTCTGAGAATCGATCATTTGGGCTTTCTGGGATGCCCCCAAGTTGCAGCTTTCCTGGCTCAGCCCTGTCCCAGGCGCTGTCCCAGCAAGACCATGTGCTTTTTCCATTTGTGTGTCATCTAGGCTGTGAGGTGACCTAGGGCCAGAGGGGGCGGAGCAAACAGTGCAGAAGGTTGCAGACCGTTGGGCTTCTTCTCCTGGGCAATGGCAGGCTGGTGAGGGGGGCAGAACCCTAGTTCTGCAGGTGTAAGGGCCTGGGGAGTCTGCTTGAAGGAGCTTGCAAGCCCACCCTGTAACTGTTCTGAGAATTCAGCTTCCCCTCCACCATCAGGCCCTTCTCTACCCGCATCCTCACCATGTTTTGTGGTTCCCATCCTTCATTCTAGGGAACAGCCCCAACATTGGCTTTTGCTTCGTGGGGTATAGCTGCACATAGGTCACCTGGATTTGTAAGACCTCCTTGGTGGCATCACCTGGGGAGAGACAACAGTTCCACAGGTTCCTAAGGCCCATCCTGAGGTTCAGGGGCTGCCCCCACCGGACTGCACATTTGAACATCAGCTAGGAATTTAGCCTGGAGCATCCTGCCTCAGCCTAGTCTTCCCAGACAGATGGTCCCATTCAACTCACTCTGAGCTCACCCTTTTTTCTTTCATGCCTGTTAAGGGTTCTCAGGTGCACCAGGCTCCATGCTTGGGGGGTGTTCCTGGCAGTGCTCAGGAGAAGTAGGGTGCACACTCCAGCCTGTTAAGCTCACATGCTGGGCTGCACTTGTCCTGAAAACAGGCTCTTTGAGGTTCCCCTCAGTGCCGTGGAGAGTCCACGGGGTGAGCACAGGAAAGCAGTGTCCAGCCAATAGGCCATGTGAGGATGAAGATGAGGCCATGTTCCTTGGGGTGGGGGGTGTCAAATCACCATCTCCCCTGCACCAATCATGGCACCCCCATCTCTTCTGGATCCACATAGCTACTGGGAGTGCAGTGTGGCACTCAGATTTGGGGGTTCAGTGGATGCTGAGCAGGGAATCAGGCAGGAGGAGGGGAACTTCCCTTTCCTTAGTCATAAATTTCTGGGGAAACTCATGAGCAGGGCTGTGGGTGTCACTGGGAAAGGTGGCTAGTTGGCAGCTTTGGTGGGAAGCCCAGAGTACTTTGATGTATGCGCCCCCAGGCAGCCGGCACTGAAAGAAGCACAGGTTAAATTCAGCTGCTCTCAGATTAGAAGTTTCTCTCCAGCAGGGGGGTGTCTGTGCCCACAGGGGTCGGAGGGAACAGAATTGAGGGGAGGTTCTTCTCTTGCAGTCATGAAGGCAGAAAGTGGTCCCCCCCTTCCGGCTTGCTAGCTAAGATGCTGTGGGTAAATTTTAGAACTAAACAAGGTCTTCTAGAGGCACTTGCAAAAAGGTGGCATGTCCTTGGCTCTGAGAGTGATGAATGGGCAACCTCCTTGCAATGCTCAGGCTAGATTTAGAAGCTAAACAGTAGTGAGAAAAAAAAAGACACCTCAGTTTCAGGGAGTGGTTATGGCAATGAGTGGAAAATGGCAACTGTGGGGGCTACAAAAGAACATGGATTTTTCAGAACAGTAAAACTGTGGAGGAAATAACTGGTGGGAAATATCAGTTACCTTCTTCCTCTCCTCAAACTGGCTGGTGCTGCTGCTGCTGAGGGGGTTGCTGTGCAACCTGAGGAAATGCCTTTCTGTCTCTGGGCTGCCTAGCTTGTGCCCCTGCCAAGAATAGGGAAGGGAGGTAAAGGGTACAGTCATAGAGGATTCTCTTCTTGCAGGGGAATACAGACGCAATAAGGCAGGCATTTGGCAGTGCTTTGGAAAGATTTGTTTTCTTTCCCCAATATAAAACATGATGGGGGTTGATAGGCATCATAATTCTCCTCACTTAGCAGGAATAGCAAGAGTGTAAGACAAGGTACTGCAGCTCCTGTAGGCCATTTTGAAAGAGCACCACCTGGTAAGAGGGGCTGTAGGCAGCAATTTAACTCTGTTGGTGTGTTGTGGAGTTGGGGATAAAGAGCGCCCTCTGGTGGAGGGGCTACAGATGACAACTTAGGCTTGTTGGGGCATTGTGGCATTGCGGAGGAAAGTGCAGCCTCTGGTGGAGGGGCTGAAGGTGACATCTTAGCCTAGAGGCGTGGAGTTGGGAGGAGAGTTTGCTTCTGGTGGAGAGACTGCAATTGGTTTGGTGGTGCAGTAGTGGGGCAGAGGAAAGATCGCCCTCTGCTGGCGAGGTAGTAGGTGGCCACAGCTGGATGTGGGGCTTGTTGGCAACTCCTCTTGAACACAGCTCCAGACCTGAGTTATAACCAGGGCCACCTCCAGGCCAGCTGGGCCTGGGAAGGCAGAGGAGGCTTATTCTGCAACATTGCACTTTAAAACTTGGAAATGGTGGGCTGCAGAAAATGGCGATTAAGCGGAAACGAGATCTGTCTTATTGCCCAATGATGGGAGGCTCTGGGCATGCTGGACACGGAATCCAAAGCACATCAACTGTCTCTCTCTGCAGCGGCTCTGTGCCGGGCCCTGCTGGCAGCAGTCGCAGGGCCTGGAGCCAACAGAGTCGGGCAGTACCCCGGCTTGGGGGGTGGAGGGGGACCAGGGTGGAAGCACAGAATCGGGGCATAGCTGCAGGTGGGGCGGTGCAGCTCTGTACAGAGGGAGCAGAGCACAGCAGAGATGGACCCCTTCATCGCATCTGCGCTCCCCCTTCCTGACCCAGGCCGTCCATATCCCCACCTGCCCAGTCAGACAGGCTGGCTGCACTCAGCCCTCAGCCCCAGAACCCCCTTGGTTCAGGGTGGGAAGGTGAGGCCCCGTCCAACATAGTGTAAATTTTGTACAGTTAAAGAGGGAATGAGTCTCATCTCCTGGGGTGGGAGGGGGAGAAAATGAAAAATGAAAAAGCCCCAGGCCCCTCCCCTCCTTATTTATTGCCATGTGCCCTGGGCACGGCGCCTTGTGTCTGTACTTCCTGACTGCCCGCATGCTGCGGGGCTGGTAACACAACATCCAATAAACTTGACTTCTCTAGATGCCATGCACCAACTCTTCACTGGTGGCCCTGGGAGGGGGCTCTTGGGAAACATGTGGATTGTGAAGTTGAACTGATGTGGATCCTTCTCCCCCAAAGCAAGAAGGCCCCCCCAACAGGGCTTGAAGAGCCAGAACTTGGGACCCTAAAAAGACAGATCTAATTCCATCTACTAATTCTGAGCATGCCTCCATTTCTCCATTTCTTCTATTTTGGGTCTTAGGGGGCCATAGCTGATGATACTCAGGGCTCTAAGCTCAAGGATCATTACTAGGGCCGGGCGGTGGCGCTAGAGGTAAGGTGCCTGCCTTGCCTGCGCTAGCCTTGGATGGACCACGGTTCGATCCCCCGGTTTCCCATATGGTCCCCCAAGCCAGGAGCGACTTCTGAGCGCATAGCCAGGAGTAACCCCTGAGCGTCACCGGGTGTGGCCCAAAAACCAAAAAAAAAAAAAAAAGGATCATTACTAGTGGATCTGAGGGGACCTAAGTAGTGTTGGAGATCCAACCCAGATTGGCCAAGTGTCCTGCCTGTTGTACTATTGCTCTGGTCTACTCCTTTTTATAAAACTTGATTTTGGGTCTCTCCTGGTGGGGTTCAAGGGAACATAAATGTATCACGGATCAAACCCAAGCTTCACAAAGCCAGTGCTCGACCCATGATGCCACCTCCTGGTCTAGGCCTTTTTTTTTTTTTTTTTTTTACTGTAAAAAGGAGGTTGATGATGGAGAGATAGCACAGCAGGTAAGGTATATGCCTTGCACACAGCCAACCCCTCAGTCTCCCCTCTCAGACCCATTCCTGTCCTTCCTCAGTGTGACTTCTGGGGTCTAATGCCAAACCCCATCCTGCGTTAACATTTCTTCTTTCATATCATAATGAATATCCTCAGCTTCTCAAGGAAGGTGAAGATCTGTCCTGACTTGGGGTTCAGTCCCTAGTCACCAGTCCACCCCAGCAGTGAATGGGATCATTTCCAGGAATCCATTGCCCCTCACTCCTGCTCAGACCCCTTTGGTGGCAGGTGCAAAGTCAAAGGGTGGACTCTCAGCCATGTGCCACTTGTTTCCAGGGCTGGGCCTTTTCTAGCCGGGTGTTGCTATGACCTTTACCTTGGCCAGAGGGAAGGAGGGAGGTATGCATGCCACATGTGGTGCCCGGAGGCAGCTCTTGAATCTGGAGAGGCTGAAAACTGGGATTGGCGCTAGGGGGGTGGGTGGGGCTGGGATAGAGCCTGGGCCTATTTGGGAGCAACTGGGGCGGGGGAGAGTCAGGAGGGAGATAGATGCTGGTGCTGAGGAAACCTCTAGGGAGATGATTTAATTATCCACTGACAACTGCAAGGGACCAGCCCAGCAGAATGAGGTGACCCCTCTTCTCCCCCAGATACACTGGGCCTTTTTATGAATTACACCTGGTGGTGCTCCCAGAACAGTGCACAGGGCTGTGTGGTTCCCAGAAATGCTTGGGGGAACCATGTGGTTCTAGGGTTTGAACCTAGGCACCCTGTGTTCACCCCTTTAAGCTATCACCCTCTCCCTGGGCCTTACCGTGATTTCTTTTCTTTTTTAAACTTTATTTATTTTTAATTTTATTTTGGTTTTTGGGCCACACCCGTTTGACGCTCAGGGGGTTACTCCTGGCTATGCGCTCAGAAATCACCCCTGGCTTGGGGGGACCATATGGGACGTCGGGGGATCGAACCGCTGTCCGTCCTACGCTAGCGCTTGCAAGGCAGACACCTTACCGCTAGCGCCACCTTCCTGGCCCCTAAACTTTATTTATTGATTGATTGATTGGTTTTGGGCCCACACCAGTGGCGCTCAGGAGTTACTCCTGGCTCTGCACTCAGAAATTGCCCTTGGCAGGCTGGAGGACCATATGGGATCGAATCGGGTCCCTCCAGGTTGGCCACATTGCAAGGCAAATGCCCTACCCCTGTGCTATTTCTCTGGCCTCTATTGTGACTTATTTTTACGGGTAGTGTTCTCATGTGCAAGACCAGTGCTCTTCCTTAGTGCTCTTCCACTGAACCACAGCCCTGGGCTTTCACTTCTTCTTTTGGGGCAGGGGTCTTCAAACTATGGCCCGCCGGCCACATATTGTATTTGTTCCTGTTTTGTTTCTTCACTTCAAAATAAGATAGATGCAGTGTGCAGAGGAATTTGTTCATAGTTTTTGTTTTTACTATAGTCCGGCCCGCCAACAATCTGAGGGACAGTAAACTGGCCCCTGTTTAAAAAATTTGAGGACCACTGTTTTGGGGGGGATGAGAGATTTTCCCATAGGTGCTGGGATTGATCACCACAGCCATATCCAGCAGTGCCAGGGAGGCTGTGCAGGGCCAGGGCTTGAACCCTGAGTAGACCAGGCTGACCTCCATGGAGCCATGTTCTCTGGCTGATGCCCAATGGAGCCCAGAAATTTCCTTTGGAAACTTTAGAGAGAAAAATTCCCTTTCCTTTTGGGCATTGTTCCTGTTTGTAGGATCACACCTGGCTGTACTGGGGATCAAGCCCAGGGCCCCCACAAGCAAAGCTGTACCCTTAGGCTTGGGAGTCACTTCCCAGATGCCCCCTCACTCTTGCTAAACACAAAAACTGCATCCCATGGGGCTGAAAAGGTTAACAGTGCACAGAGATTCGCCTTGCACACGGCCTATCTGAGCTTCATCTGAGCACCACATAGGGTCTCCTGAGACCTGCCACGAGTGATCTCTGAGCACCAAGTCAGGCGTCAGCACAGCCAGGTGTGGTCCTAATGGCCCCCTTCCCAAATTTGCATCGTTGGCTAGCAAGGCACTGAGGGGGAAGGGTACCTTGCCTTGCTTGTGGCTGACTCTGGTTCATTTCCAGCACATAGTCCCCCAAGCACCACAGGGCGGGACCCCTGAACTCAGAGCTGGTAGTGGTCTCCAAGAACTGCCAGGTGTGGCTCAAACCAAGTGTCTCCACCAAAAGAAATGCATCTGGGTCTATCACTGGCACCGCTGTCATCTATCTGGAAAAGTGGCAGCAGAGGGGCATATGAATGACTGAGTCCAGACGAGCACTGCCCTTCCAAAGCTTTTCAGGCAACTTCTTGCGCTGGGTCGCCACCTCTCATCACCACAATAACTTCTTTTTCTTTTTTGTCAACCCTCAGTGGACCTGGGGTCACCTAAGGAGGAGGGATGTGGGGGTTTGGGCCAGGCTGGAATTTGCTGAAAAAGCTAAAATAAAGTTCCTTCCTCCCCACAAAAAACTGGTCTTGGCACTAGGGTTGGCAATGGGCAGATTTTTGAGAAAGGCCATTAACATGGTAAATAGGTTCTAACAGATGGTCCAGGCCCAGGAAAGACATTGGAGACTAAATCTCCTATTTCAGCCACTGGGGAAGTATCTTAGCGTGTAGTTCCTGGGCCACAAACATTGAGCCCCTCTAGTTTGTTTCCTTCCTCCAAGTTGGGTCCCAGACAGTGGCTGTGGGGGTCCCATTACTTTCTCAGCACCTGACCCTGCCAATGTGCACAGTCCTTCTCCAGCCCCTGAAGGGGTGCTGATCCTGAGGGGGTTCCTCCATCCCATTTCCCCGATGGGCCTGGACTTTGCCTGCTGCCTATGTACAGCCTTGATGATGATTATTTTTAGCATCATTTTACCATTTAATGCTTTTCAATTAAAGCGATTTCCCGGAGTGGATGCCAAGCTTCGTGGCAAAGGCACATTAGCCACTTTCTGCATCTGTAGTTAAAGGCAACGAGGGATTGGAGCAGGCAGCCCATGGAAGGCTGGGGCCGTCACGGCTGGGCGGAATAAAGCAGATTATAAACAATAATATATGTCTTGCTCTCCTGTTTTTGGAGGTGGGCCAGACTCCCCAGTGCAGCTAAAGTGCCATCAACATGGGCCAGCCAATGCACTGCAGGCGTGTCCGTGTCCCTGGCCCAGCCAGCCCCCCCTTCTGTGAGCGAGTGTGCGGGGCTGTGAAAGAGCAGCCGTCAGCCCGACTTACCTTCGGAGCAGAAAATGGAAACCAGGCTCATGAGGCGAACTGTTCAATGCCACTTAAAGCAAAGATGCTTGGCAGCTGCCTCAGGTTCTGTCCCCCAAGTCTGCTTCTGGCCTCAGGTCTGTGCTGTTATGGACACTTCCCACCCACCATAGGAACCCCCATGATTGGGAATGATATGGGTCCCCTCACCTATGCATGGGCTTCTTGGGCTGGAGTGGAACCTGGGCTTAGACTTCAACACTCTGGACCCCACCTCAGTTTTGGTTTTTCGTTTGTTTTTGGGGCCACATACCTGGTGACGCTAAGGGCTTCCTCCTGGCTCTGCACTCAGGAATCATTGCAGGCAGTGCTAAGGAGTGGGGTGGGGTGATGTGGGATGCTGAGATAGAACCCAGGTTGGCTGTAAGGCCTAGTGCCTTCCCTGCTGTGCTTTCTCTTGCAAGCAGCTGCCCTGGGTTTGATACTTGGCCCCAGAGCCTGCCCGAAGGAAGCCCTGAGCACAGAACCAGGAGTGATCCCTGATCAGAGAACCAGGAGTAATTCCTGAGCACAGAACCAGGAGTAAACCCTGGGCACTATTTTGGTTCCAAAGTAAACAAAATAAAAATGTTACCTCTGACCCTTTATATCTGCTTTCCTACAAGGCTATCTCATACGACAAAGGAAATAAACCTTTCAGGAATTGCTATAAAAGAAACATAGACCCTTCCACCCCAGTATGTGACACATACAGGGGCCAAGCCATTAAATCCTGCTTTTCAGGGCACAGTTGTGGCAAAGAATATTTCAGGGGTGAGCGAGTAATAATGTAGCTTCCATTCAATCCTTTCACAGACTTGTCAATTAATGAAAATTTGGAAAACTGCTCCCACTTGGGAACTGATCATGTGAAACAAAAGTCTCATTAGAGTATGTCAAAGAGGGGCTGGACAGTTAGCACGATGGCAGGACGTTTTCCTTGCATGCAGCCGACCAGGTAGGATGGTGGTTCGAATCCCAGTATCCCATATGGTCCCCTGTGCCTGCCAGGAGCGATTTCTGAGTGTAGAACCAGGAGTAACCCCTGAGCACTGTCGGGTGTGACCCAAAAACAAAAACATGTAAATATTATAGAAGATCAAGAAAAAAAGGTATTGAACTGGTCTAGTTAAAGATGATAAAAACAAAACAAAGCTTTTAGAGTATGTCAAAGAGACGACACATCTAGGACTCATACAAGCTGGGCTCCAAATTTCTGATAAGCAGAGCATGGTCTGCACGACAGCCATAAAGGGGATACAGGGAAGCTTCTAGAATGGGACCATTTTTCAGGCCACCATATCACAAAAGCCCACACCAGAAGTGCATGATGCTATCAGGAGAGAGTCCCAATTAATCCATCTAAGGGGACTTTGAGGCAGGTAGGAGAAGCTTCAGGAATGGCCAAACCTGATGGTCATCCAGACTATGTGCAAGGCTGGTTTATCTGAAAGTGCCCATGTACGTAGGAGTGTTCTACTGGGCATTTTTCCCTAAAGTGTTATGAGCCTCAGCCTCCTCATTTATACAGAAAATAAACTATTATTATTACTATTATTATTATTATTGTAGTTTTTGGGTCATATCAGGCCGTGTTCAAGGCTTTCTCTTGGCTCTGTGTTCAGGGGTCCCTCATGGGGGTCCCTAATGGAACCATATGTTGCGCTGGTGGGGATCAAATCATGTACAGAGAGTTTGACATGTGGCAAAGCAAGTTATAAAAATGCATGGAAAGCTGCCAGCCCAGGGCTGGAAGGAGAGTACATGGATGAAGGCACCTGCCTTGTGTGTGGCTGACCGTGGTTTGATTCTTGAGCACTGCCAGGAGTGACCCCCTAGGCACAAACCAGGGGAGAACATTGGGTACCAAAAGAGTGGCCCCAAACCCCAAACATGCAAGCAGTCAATGACAAATGAGACACAGAGAAGGACTCCTGGGAGCAGCGTCCCACAGACCTGGACAGTTAAGAACCATCTTGGTTTCTTTCCCTATGACAGACAAATCACATTTCTTCAAATATTCAACTCTGGGGGGCGCAGAAAGGAGGTGGCAGTGATGCAGCTGAAGCAGTGGAGCCTGAACATCCACCCACACCCTCGAGCAACGCTCTCCCAGCTGTGTTACCGCTCTGGCTCTGCTTCTGTATTCCAGTCTGTGGTTGAAGGGATATAACTGGGACTCAACATGCCAGGCTACAAGGCCCCCACCCTGAGGTCCAACCTGTTTGTGCTCTCCACCCCTGGGCGGCCAGTGATGCGCCAGAAGAACTGCTTAGATGTTGTAAACCAGGAGCATTTATTAGCCAGTCAGGGCCAGAGGCGGTGGCAGGGGGCGAGTCTTCACCCTGGCGCGCAGGCCAGCCCTGCCTCATGTGATTTAAGCACGTCACACAGCACGCTTGCTGTGGTATTAGCCGGAGCCGGGTACCTGGTGCTTCTGCAGCAGTGCACACACAGCCTTGCAGCCCGTCACCTCCACGGGAAGGCAACCCTCCTGGTCCCGCACTGCAGGGTCTGCACCTGCCTGGAGTAGCAGCTCCACAATGTCCGGGAACTCACAGGCTGCAGCTGTGGGCACAAAGAGCACAGGTTACCATACAGTATGGAGGGAGAGACGGAAGCATGGGGGATCTGCCTGGGGGCCCCAAAGTGGGGACAGGGCTCAAGGCGTTTGCTGTGCTAACTCCGGTTCCACCTCCGGTTTACAGAGTCACCCAAGTTACGCCAGAGTGATCCCTGAGCACAGAACTAGTAGTGATTCCTGAGTACCATAAGTGTGGCCCAAAAATAAATAACAAATAATGGAGGGACAGTCATGAACTTAATGTTGCATTTATGTATTCTTGAGCTCTGCACTCAAGGATCACTCCTGGCTCTGGGCTTAGGGGGCCCTATGGGATGCCAGGGATCAAACTCAGGTCAACTATGTGCAAGGCCAGCATCTTCCCAACTGACATATAGTTTGGTCCCCAGTCTAAATATTTTAAATTTAAATTCCAGAAATGCTTTTCACCTACAAATTAGTGAACATGAAAGAAGATTCAAATGGAAGGGAGTCTCCTAAAGAACCATTCAAGGGCCGAAGAGATAGCACAGCTGCGTTTGCCTTGCAAGCAGCCGATTCAGGACCTAAGGTGGTTGGTTCGGCGTCCCATATGGCCCTCGGTGCCTGCCAGGAGCTATTTCTGAGCAGATAGCCAGGAGTAACCCCTGAGCACCACCGGGTATGGCCCAAAAACAAAAACACGACAAAATAATAATAATAGTAAGTAGATGGGGCCGGTGAGATAGCATGGAGGTAGGGCATTTGCCTTGCATGGAGAAGGACGTTGGTTCAAATCCCACATCCCATTGATACCCCGTGTCTGCCAGGGGCGATTTCTGAGCACAGAGCCAAGAGTAATCCCTGAGCGCTGCTGGGTGTGACCCAAAAAAACAAAAAACAAACAAAAAAAGAACCGTTCAAGACACAGTTAACCCCCCCCCCAAAAAAAAACAACAAAACACCAAAACCTCAGACAAAGAAATAAAAGGCTAAAGATTTGCTGCCTGGTATCAACTGGCCTAGCCAGTGGCTCTGTCACAGCATGCTTGGGGTCAACCCAAGCAGGGTCAAAGGAATTTTATGAATTTCCTGAATAAATGCCAGGGATTGGTTCCTGTCCACAAACACTGAGAGGATGGAGTGCACATGGCCAGGGGCTACAGAGAAACGGGACAAGGAACATGTATAGGAAAGAAGTTTGCAGGGAGATGGGGCTCCCAGGAAGAGGCACCCTTTGGGGTTAGAAAGAGGTTCTTAGCACCTGAGAGCCAAGCAAGCAGAATCGATCACACTCGTCTCTTACTCCCAGGCTCTGTGTCCAACAAATAGTTTTGGGAAGGGGAAAAAAAAAACACCCAAACCCGATTTTGCCCCCAAGTGGGCTGGAGACTCTCCATCCTGCTCAGTGTTTCTGGTGACTTGGGACCAGCGAAAAATTCATTAGTTAATTGTTCTTGTGCCCTGGGCATCTGCTCAGAGAAGCACAATTCCCAAGGCAGAGGCATCTTCCCGAAATGTGGGGTCTGCCCCCGCCTCTGAGCGGAATAATGGAGGAGCGGGGCACACATTTTCTCCATTACCGAGGAGCCTATCCCAGGGTCCCCAAAGCTCAGCTGGAAAAGAGGGAAGAAAGAGCCCCAAGCCTGGCTGGGGCGGTGGGAGAGTTGGGGGCAGCTTCGTAGGGCGCTGAATTTATGGGGCCTGGGGAGCCCTTATTTGTCAAGTATTTCAGGGCGGGCCAGGTGAAGATGGATTTTTCATTCTGAGCCTAGCCAGGAACCTTTTGAATCCATTAATCCTTGGGGGATTTTGGTGATGAATTTTTTTTTGGGGGGGAGGAATTTTTATTTATTTATTTCCCCTCATGTGCCTCCCTCATCCCACCCACTAGGGCCCCCACCCCACTGCTCTGCAAACTGGGTGGAAGGCAGAGAACAGATGGCTGTGGAGGAGAGGAGGAGAGGGCGCGGTTGCGGGGGCGCAGGGCCTGCCCACTCGGAGCACGTGATGGCACGGGTGAGGAGCAGCCTTGATTTCCCTGGGGAGACGCATGGCCACACTCTCAGCCTCCCAGAGGGGCAAGGGATGAGGGGCGCGGCATGGTGGGGCTCACCCCCACACCCCACCCCACCACCTCTCCATGGTGGATCACAAGGATCCACATGCCCCCAGAGCAAACTGGAGCAAGTGGACAGGCGGAACTGGCCTCGGGCTCCCTAGTTCCTGGCTCCCACCCAGGTTTCCTTGAAGCTGCCAGGATTTATGGGCTGCGTGGGGGCGGGGGGGGGGGGGGACTTGACAAGGGCTCTGATCAGCAGGGCCGGGGACTCAAGGACAGCTGTCAAGTCACACCGTAACTCAGACCCAACAACAGACCACCACCCACCCACCCCGTACTATCCCCAAGCTCATTGGCATTCATCGGCAGGGTTGGAGGAAAGTTCCAAGAACAGGGTTGTGGGGACCCTGAAATCCACACACAGTCCCCAGAGAGTGAATGTGAAGTGGAAAGAGGTTCGATGATAAGTGACTTAAGGGATCAGATTGGCCTAGCCAATTGCAAGAAGTGGCTGTTATTCTTATGGTTACATGTTAAATTCCCATCCTGACAATCACAAAAAAGGCCACAGTCTAGAGACCTTTAGAAAAAGGGCCCAGTGAGTAGGGGCATTTGCCTTACACACAGCCGACCTGGGTTCTATCCCCGGCATCTCATAGGGTTCCCTGAGCACTTCCAGGAGTGATCCCTGAAAAGTAAGGCTAGGAATAACTCAGGAGCATTATCAGGAGTGGCCCCAATACAACAACAAAACAAAAATATCAAAAGTAAAAGTGGGGGCCGAAGAGATAGCACAGTGGCGTTTGCCTTGCAAGCAGCCAACCCAGGACCTAAGGTGGTTGGTTGGAATCCCGGCATCCCATATGGTCCCCCGTGACTGCTAGGAGCTATTTCTGAGCAGATAGCCAGGAGTAACCCCTGAGCACCGCTAGATGTGGCTCAAAAACCAAAAAAAAAAAGTAGAAGTAATTCTTCCCTTAGTTGTGGGCAATGTCCCCAAGTTGCTAGAACATTCCAGTTTCATGTCTCTAGTGCTCAGATCTCCAGAGTAAGCTGTTGTGTGTGATGATCTGACTCATCACTCCTCTGGGGTTCACTTTGGTCTTTCCCAAGTGACGAATCCATGATGGAGATGCTGGGGTTTTTAAAGGCTCTACTCTGGGCACGATTCTTAGATCTGGGAGCAATTGTGGGGAGGAGAAATCAGGCCACGGAAGCAGCTGCATGGACACAAAGCACCCCCCCACCCCCGCAGCAGTCACCCCCTAACGTCTTTACCCCTTCACCAAGGTTCTTGGTGCCCATAAGCCTGTGGGCTCATGTTTCCCATCTTCAGAGGCTGAACACAGACCCTTGAGCCCTCAGTGACTTCCCAATCAGGAATGGGAAAGCCCAGGCAAGGTGGAAGAAAAACAGGCCGATCTCCACGGTCCACACCACTGTCTGAGGCACAGCCCCTTGCTTTCTTCATGAATGAAGACAGGGACCCATTACCTCTGCTCTCCTCTGCTCCCTTCTTGGGGCTTTGACACATGTGCAAGTGTGGAAGTGTGGAGTGAGAGCACACCTGTCTGTACTTACTCCTGGCTCTGAACTCAGGGATCACTTCCTGGTGGTACTCATGGGATCATATAAGATACCAGAGATTGAACCCAGGTTGGCAGCATGCAAGGCAAAAACCTACTCACCATACAACTACTGCCCCCTATTTTTAGATTGTGTGTGGGGGGTTGGGCCACACCTGGCAGCACTCAGGGGTTACTCCTGGCTCTGCGCTCAAAAATCACTCCTGGCAGGCAACGGGGGACTAAATGAGATGCCGGGATTCAAATCACCTTTTGTCCTGGATTTGCTGTGTACAAGGCAAATGCCTTACCATTGTGCTATCTCTCTGGCCCCTATTTTTAGATTTTAGTTTTTAGATTTTGGGACCCATCCAGTGATGCTCAGGGGTCATTCCTGCACTCAGAAACCACTCCTGGAGGGCCTCAGAGGCACATACAGGATGCCAGGGACCAAACCAGGGTCATTGTTATATTGTCTCTCCAGTTCCATAGCCTCTCTTTTAATGACTTAACTCAATTTTGTTTTGTTTTGTTTCTGGATCACACCGGCAGCACTCAGGAGTTAATCCGGCTCTATGTTCAGAAATCACTCCTGACAGGCTCGGGGGACCTTATAGGATGGTGGGATTAGAACCACCTCCTTTTGCATGCAAGGCAAATGCCCTACTTCCATGCTATCTCTCCTGCCCCGACTCAATTATTTCTTTATTATTTATTTATTTTTTTGGTTTTGGATCACACCTAGCAACGCTCATGGGTTACTCCTGGTTCTATGCTTAGAAATCACAGGCGGGCCCGGAGATTTAGCACAGCGGTGTTTGCCTTGCAAGCAGCCGACCCAGGACCAAAGGTGGTTGGTTCAAATTCTGGTGTCCATTTATGGTCCCCGTGCCTGCCAGGAGCTATTTCTGAGCAGACAGCCAGGAGTAACCCCTGAGCACCGCTGGGTGTGGCCCAAAAACTAAAAAAAAAAAAAAAAAAAAAAAAGAAATCACAGGCACAGGGGACCATATGGGATGCCGGGATTCGAACCACCATTCTTCTGCATAAAAGGCAAATGGCTTACCACCATGCTATCTCTCCCGCCCCAATTATTTCTTAACTTGATTGACCTATTGGCTGGGAAAATGAGTTTAAAAAAACAAAAACAAACAAACAAAAAAACTGGAGAGATAGCACAAGGGTTAAGGTACATGGCTAGCTTGTAGCTGACCCAGGTTCGATTATCAGAGACACACGGTGATCCCTGAGCACTGCTGGGAGTGATCCAACCCGCCCCTCCCCAAATAAAATTAAAGAAGTTCGAAAAAGTTTCTGTTTTCACAGGCACTAGAAACTCTCCATTTTCTATAAAAATCCACATAAATTTCCAGACATCTCCTGCTTTACTGACTAGTAATTAGGCTGACACTGATGCGTAGCACTTGGATAGGGCTTCATTAGAGCAAATTGCAGCACCAGCATCAACATGTTAATCTATTTAAAAATGTGTGTTTGGGGGCTGGAGAGATAGCATAGCAGCGTTTGCCTTGCAAGCACCCGACAAAGGACCTAAGGTGGTTGGTTCGAATCCTGGCGTCCCATATGGTCCCCCATGCCTGCCAGGAGCTATTTCTGAGCAGATAGCCAGAAGTAATCCCTGAACGCTGTCGGGTGTGGCCCAAAAACCAAAAACCAAAAAAAAGAAAAAAGAAAAAAAGTGTGTGTTTGGGGAAGCACTTTTTATTTTTTTGGGCGGTACTCAGGGGTTACTCCTGACTGCACTCAGAATTACTCCTGACAGTGCTTGGAAGACCAGATGAGGTGCGGGGAGCAAACTTGGGTCAACCACATAAGGCAAATGCCCTCTTCAGTGTGCTACCTCTTCAGCCCTGGGAGGCACTTTCTAAGGTTGGACAAAGTTCAACTAAACAAGAGCGATGCTTTGGATACAGTGACTTACCATAGTGCAGCGCTGTCTGGCCTTCATTATCCTGGGAAAGAAGTGAACAGTATGTGAGAGATACCAAAACAACATGGGGTGGGTTAGCCCACAACCCCGACAGCATGGTGCACACCTGGCTGTATGAAGCCACAGTCACTTTTCACAAGGCCCGCCCCCCCCCATACAAACCAGGCAGCTTGGCTGTGTGTGTGCAGAGCCAGAAAAGTGCCTTTCTAGACTAACGTTACACTGTTTTTGCTAACCTATTCACTGACCCAAAAAGCCAATAAGTTACCATAAAAGTGTTTGTGTGTGTAGAGGTGCTAAGCTACTCACTGATCCAAAAAAAACAATAAGTTACCATAAAAGTTAGTCGTGTGTGGGGGGGGAGGGGGAGAGGATGACACACCCAGCAGTATTCAGAGGAACCTTACGCTGTGCTAAAGATTAAACTGGGTTTGGACAAAATAAGGTAACTTAGCAGTTTTTATTTTACTTCTTTTGGGGTCACACCAGGTAGTGCTTAAGGCTTACTTGGGAGAGTGAGTCAACCATATACCAATGCAGTGACAGCACATTGCTTCTCCAAAGGTCTACCTTATTTGAGAATCAAGTATGTTTGATATAAAAACAGAAGTATTGTATTCTGGGCCATACCCAGCCTTGCTCAGGGTTTACTCCTGGGTTTGTGCCAGGAATCACTCTTGGCAGTGGTTGGGGGATTCTCTGGGATGTTGGGAATCGACCCTCGGAAGGCCACAAGACAAGCGCCCTCCAAATTGTCTTACTGCTCCAGCCCTGGTTCAGCTTTCGACTGTGGCTCTTGGTGCCATGCATGTGAGAGCGTCATGGCTACTCACTCTCTTTCCGGCTCTAATTGCTTCTCTCCACTGGGAGGTGGAAGCATAATTAATTTCTTTTAATCACGTTTCCAAAGGAATACTAAATCTTGATCTCTTGCCCAATTTCCAATTAATTAAAAATGTTTATTGAGCTCAACCAGGATCCCAGTCACCATTCTAGGCACTGAGAAACAGGGCTGAGCGAGAGAGACAGTCCCTGAGGGGATACAGCCTCCTCGCTCAAAAGGAGAAGTGAGGAAGCAAATAAATATGTTTAATATTAAACATGAATATTGTGTTCTGGGGGGGAGGAAGAAACAACACTATAAAACTGACAAAAGAGATTAAGAGCAGGCTTTCCCCAAATGGCTCCATAGCACCCCCCTGCCTTCAGGAGGCTGGAACATCTAGGGGGGCAGGAGGATACCTCTGTGCAATTGGGGGACACTGGGTGAGAGCCAGGAGTGTTGCCAGCTGTGGCCCCCAAACCAAAACCAACAAAACAAAAGGCAAACAGTGGTTGCTAGTCACAAGCATGACAGGACCTCTTGCCCCCACTTCCTGATGGTTCTGTGCCTCAGGCCTAATCTCAGGTCTTTGAGTGCTGATGCTGGGGGCTGAAGTAGTCTATGTGGAATGAGAAAGAGAGTTCTGATCCTTTGACAATCAATTCCAATGGACACAGTGAGCTAAGGTCTGTCACTCCCATGCTGAGAGCTGAGGGGAAAGTGGGGGCCAGGGAGACAGGCTGTATGAGAGCACTGGGTTTTGTGGTCTCCCTGTGCTTTACCCGCCTAAGCACCTCACAGGGGGTGCTTCAGCACAGGTATTGGGGAGACAGAGAACAAGCTATTATTCCCCATTATTTTCCAGCCAAACTGCAACCCTCCAGTTCTGCGCTGGTTTGTGTTTTGTATGCTAGTACGTAGAATAACGCAAGATTGAGTCCATAAATGAATCAGATAACTTCACTTGAGCCTTACTCCTGGCAGGAATTGGGGTATAGGGGATTAAACCAGGGTCAGGGATATGAAAGGCAAGCACTCCCCACTTTATACTATTGCCTTGGATCCCAAAATCCATTGTTTTTAACTGTCATCAATGATTAATATTAATCAACCACTCCAGTAGAGTACTGTTATAATTAAGAGAAGTATATAATATATATATTATATTATCTTATATATCATCTTATATTCCTCCTATTTTTTCTCATATGTAAGTTAAATGAAATTTGCATGAAAGCATAAATATGACTCTAAACAGTGTTTTTTTTGATCATCACAAAACAGAAGATAGGAACCCAAACCTTACTAGTTTGTTTTTTTTATATATAAACATACTGTTTTTAAATATATTACAAAGAATAAATGGAATTGACTGTCAAGAATGAGTAAGTGAAAGCTTTTACTCATCTGGTTTACAACTTATATCAGCTAATTTTTCTAAATTTAAGTTGATTAAATTTTTTGGTTGTTTCATTTCAAATGGCCACTCCTGCACAGGACTGTTTGTCATGGTTATTTATGCTTTTCCATTCGGTTTTAGCTAAAAGAAATGCTCAAATTTAATAAATATAGAGTTCTTATAAACAGCAGCAAAAACAATTCCAATAAATTAAAATTGGCCATACATCTGCAGTCCTTGCAAAAAGCTTACACGTGGAGGTAAAGAATACTGCTGAATACTAAACAAAATAACCCACTAACACGAAAAAAATTTTTTAAAAACTGCTGAGCTCCAGGTTACAAAAGCGACACTGCGAGGGAGAAACAGACTTATGCAAAGATACTTCTAGACATTAAAAACACTATGTTCTATGCCTTCACTTTCCTATCCCTGAATATTCTCACATGTATACAGCTGACTAATTAGAAGTTGAATGCGGAGAGAAAGTAAGACCTTTTATATGGCTTGATTAATACCACTTTAATGATGGTTTCCTTCCTAGGCACCTGACCATTAACTTCTGTGCGAGAACAGAGATTATTTTTTACTACAGCACGCAAACATTCCAGACCTGGCCAGGATTAAGAAGCAACAAACACACACCTGAAGTAATGACAACAGGGCCCGAAACCTGAACAGGTCCTGCTGTCCTGATCTGATTTTTTTTTTTGGTCACATCTGGCAGCGCTCAGGAGTTACTCCTGGCAGGCTCGGGGGACCATATGGAATGCCGGGATTCGAACCACTGTCCTCCTGCATGCAAGGCAAATGCTCTACTCCATGCTATCTCTCCAGCCCCTGATCTGATTTCTTATCATTCCCTACTGGGCACACTGAAAATAAAATTCAGGCAGAGTGACACATAGCAGGGAGGGCACTGGCCTTGCATGCAGCTGTCCTGGGGTTCCATTCCCAGCATCCCATGTCGTCCACCGAGTACTACCAGATGTGATCCCAGAGGATAGAGCTGGGAATAAGCTCTGAGCACTGCTGGATATGGGCCCAAAACAAACACAAAACTCTGGGGGCTGGGGAACAATTCAGGGGTCCCTGAGCGCCATATCCTTGAGCCCTGACAGTGAACCACCTGCTCTGTTGACCAAGTACAACTGAGAGTGGTCCCAGGAGGCCCTTCTGTGTCCTCCCAAATTCTTGGTAACAGTGAAGAAGTGAAGAAGTGAAAGCCATTCCAGGGAGAAAGAGGATCTCAGCATGGGGACCAGTGGACCCCATGGCATTTCACTCCTGATCCAGATGAACTGACAATGCTAAGACTTGGAGTTTGGGTGGGCTCGGGAGGGAGGTGGTAAGAGATGTAAGGAATAAGAGGTTGTGAGGTCTTGGGCCCGGAGAGATAGCACAGCGGTGTTTGCCTTGCAAACAGCCGATCCAGGACCAAAGGTGGTTGGTTCGAATCCCGGTGTCCCATATGGTCCCCCGTGCCTGCCAGGAGCTATTTCTGAGCAGACAGCCAGGAGTAATCCTTGAGCAAAGCCGGGTGTGGCCCAAAAACCAAAAAAAAAAAAAAAAAAAAAAGGTTGTGAGGTCTTGAAGGAAGTGAAGGCCAAGGTGGTGCCATCAAGCAATGATGTAGAAATGGGAATGTCTAAATGTCAGGCGGCTGGCAGGGGGTTCTTGCCTGCTGAGTGGCACTAGGGCCCCACCAGCAGGCTCAGGGGTGCTGAGCCTCCCAGTTTGGGAGAATCAAGTCCTTCTGTCTGAAAAAAACTAGCCCTAAAAGCTTGCAAAGAGCCTGAGTAGTATTTTCTTTTCTTTTTAGCTTTTGGGTCACACTCAGCTATGCTCAGGACTGACTCCTGGCTCTGCACTCAGAAATCACTCCAGGCGGGGTCCAGGGGACTTATGGGGATGCTGGATATCAAACCTGGGTCAGACATGTGCAAGGCACACAAGCGTGCATGCGCGCGCACGCACACACACACACACACACACACACACAAAACACCTGAGAAAATCCTATGGAAGATTTACTGGATAAATCTACAAGTAAAATCTAAATGCATTTTCATTTTTGTTCTTGCAGTTGTCATTTTTAATTCTCTAGTTAATAGAGCAAAATTAGGTGCCAAATTTCCATTAGAAAATCACTCCCTCTTCTCTAAAGGAAGTTCTTTTTGCCTTCCCCAGGGAGAAAGAAGGTAAACTTACTCCTCTTTTTTTTTTTTTTTTTTGGTTTTTGGGCCACACCCGGCGTTGCTCAGGGGTTACTCCTGGCTTTCTGCTCAGAAATAGCTCCTGGCAGGTACGGAGGACCATATGGGACACCGGGATTCGAACCAACCACCTTTGGTCCTGGATAGGCTGCTTGCAAGGCAAACGCCGCTGTGCTATCTCTCCGGGCCCTTACTCCTCTTTTTATTGGCTTTAGGCCACTGTAAAAATGTCACTCCTCTCTCTTGACATATTTCTACCTCTAAACCGATTTTAGGTAACTAGACTCTTCTTAGGTAAGGAGGCATTTGGTTTGCTTGGATTTTAGGCCACACCTGGCATTACTTGGGGGAAGCTCCCACCTCTGCTTGGTGGGTCTCAGTGGTTCCAGATTAAACCCAAGCCTGCTGTATGCTCAGCTGGTCACCCAAGTGAGGCTTTTGTGTTGTTTCTGGGTCACCCCTGGCTGTGCTCAGGGCTTACTCCTGGCTGGCTTGAGGGACCATATGTGGTGTTGGGAATCAAACACAGTCAGGTGCATGCAAGCTCTCTGGCTAATAAAATTGGTTTATCATCATCATCATCATTATCATCGTTTTGGGGCCATACCTGGTGATGCTCAGGGTTTACTCCTTGGCTCTGCACTCAGGAATCACTCCTGGCAGAGCTCAGTGGAACTTGTGGGATACTGGAGATTGAACCCATGTTGCCTGTGTGTAAGACAAGTGCCCTACCCACTGTATTATTGCTTCCACCCACAAAATGATATTTTTGAGGTAAATAAGTAGGTAAGGCATTTGTTCTGCATGTAGCTGACACTGGCCTGATTCCTGGCACCATATAGTCCTCTGAGTACCACCGTGGATCACTTGTAAGCCAGGAGTACCAGCAAACCCCTATCCCCTCCCCCAAAGAAGAAAAAGATCAGGTTGGGTTAAGAAGCTCAGGGACACTAGAAATCAGGAACCTGCATGTAGTGATGGCACCATGGGGCCAATTCCAGCAGAACTAATGGCCCTTCCCTATTGTCTGGTTATCACAGCCAGAGATTGAATCCCAAACTTTATTACAAGAGCTGAGTTCATGTTGTTATATGCAACGTGCACTCCGAGATCCAGGCCCTTCTAACTCCCCACAGGCCAAAGTGTCTGTTCTCAAGGCTGGAGCGATAGCATAGCAGGGAGGGCTCTTGCCTTGCACACAGTCAACCCTGATTTGGTTCCTGGCATCCCATAGCGTCCCCTGAGCCTCAACAGGAGTAATAGAGCTGGGAGTAAACACTGAGACTGCCGTGTACAGCCCCAAAACAACAATTATTTTGTCCCGACAAATCTCACCAAAAAGCAATGTGTGAACCCTGAAATATTTATCTCCTAGATTCAAAAAATGTCCATGCCACCTTGCTTCATGCTGAACTTATTCTCTCTGTGCCTTCTCTGAGAATCCCAAGTGCTGTCATTTCCTCCAACAAAGCTTATCAATCTGGAAGGCTCAAAATCACAGGAAACTACTTACTAACCACAACATCCCACTTTGCTGGTTGTGGTTGGCAACTGACCTGGGGACTGAGGACCCGACTAAGACTACTCACATAGACAGTACAGTCATCCCAGAGCACCCACACCAAGCACTAACCCCCAGATGTTTAGTCTCACTGTCCCCGCCCACCCAACCTCCCCCATCTGTTTTTACACTGATGTGCATTCTGGCCGCTCTTAGAAATTCTTCAGGAGACACTTGCCATGAAATGAATAGGAAGCACTAAAATGATCCTTCAAAAGCCTGTCTCCACGAAAGCCTGAAAGGATTCTAGACCTACTCTGAGAGTTAATCTTTGTTTTTATTTTTCCATTTTGGTTATTCTGCTCAGTTGCCTTATTGCTTCTGAGGAGAAATTTTGGGCTGCCCTTTAGAAGAGGCAATGGTGATGCTAAACATCTATTTAGCCAGTTCGATAATAATTTCCAAATGTACTTAATGGGCTATTTAATCAGTAATTAGAAATCAAATTTTGCTACCCTGCAAAAAAGATTGTCAAAATTATGTATGCTCCAACTCAGAGATTTTAAAATTAAAATTTGATTTAATTATAATTAGCATGCCTCAGAGAAAGAGATTTTAAAATTAAAACATTATTTAATTAGTGTCTCTGTAATCTAAACTGAAATTTATTGGTACCCTGCTGACTTTCAGGTAGGGCCTGGTAAAAAGGTCAAAGACTCCAGATGATTCACCAAATCCAAACACATAAACATGGTTCACTACTACCACAATACATACATACATACATACATATATACATACACACACACAGAGACACCAGCAGGAAAAACAATTTCGAGTTTCAGACATAGAAAAAAAGGCAAAAATCACTGTAAGAATGGACACTGTAAGGCTGGACCACTCTGAGCGTCAAAGTTAATGGCCCAGGGTGTGTGTGGGACTCTAGCTGCTTCACTGGGCTGAGGTGGTACCTGGTTCTCTGAAGAGGGCAAATGAACAGGGCCACCCCCCCACCCTACCCCCACCCCCTGCCACCTGCCACAGGCCTTGCAGCCTGATCCGATTGCTCCACAGAGGGGGGACCACAACTCACTCAAGAGTCATTGATTGGATTAACAGCCTAATTCCCAACAGATGAATAGAATACTGATGTCTTGTCAGGCCCCATCACACAAGGAAGACACAATCCACTTCTACAGCTCTCGACTTAACCCTCTACTTACCTGCAAGCACCCAAGCTACCGATTCCATTTCCAGCCCCTCCTCTCATATCCCCCTCCTCCGCCAATTTCTTTCAAATTTGGGTCCTCTAATTCGTAACAAAAGGTGCTTGGCCACCTGCCACACAGTTGCTCTTCTTCAAATGAACTGAAAAGCTTCTTTAAGTCACGAAAAGATCTCTTTTTTCCCTTCTGTTTTTACACCTCTGCATTAATCCTGGATCTAATTCCTGGGTCTTCTAGAGAAAGATTAAATACTTTGCTTTTTGGGGGGAGGGGGGCAAGAAAAACAAAATACAGCTAACAGGGGACAAAATCACATACAGATTCTGAGAGCAAACTATTTTAGTTTTGTTTAGGGCCACACTTGGCTGTGGTTCAGAGTTAATGCCTGGCTCTTAAGTAAGGGATCACTCCTGGCAGTGCTCAGGGGTCTGTATGGGATGCTGAGGATCAAACAGGGTTGGTCTCGGGCAAGGCAAGGGCCCTCCCCACTGTGCTATCTCTCCAGTCCTGAATGGACCAGTATTTTTTGTTTGTTTGTTTTTGAGCCACACCCAGTGATGCGTGGGGTTATCCTAGGTATGCACTCAGAAATTGCTCCTAGCTTGGGGGACCATATGGGATACCAGCAATCGAACCACGGTCAGTCCTAGGTTAGCACGTGCAAAGCAAACACCCTACCATTTGCACCACCGCTCTGGCCTGAATGGACCAGTATTAAGGGAAACTGAGTCCCCAAAAGAAGCTCAAGTTTCTTATTTCCTGTTTCATTTCTCTGTCCTAAGGGAAAGTTAGTGCCCATTAAGCACCAGTGGAGAAAGATCTACGAATCTTTGATGCAGGTTAAAAATGAAGAGCAGGAGAGTCCATTAACCTCACTCAGGGGTCTGGACACCCATGGCAGCATCGAGGTAGCTGTTACATGCGCCCATTCCCAGCTGAGTGAGCAAACCTTACTGTGGCTCTTTTCCTTCTCTCACTTGACCTTGCAACCAGCCAGACGGCCATAAGTGGAACACTGATGGTGGCAGCAAAGCCGTGTACTGCTCTGAGCAAAGCATGGGGGCTCTCCTGTGAAGCTTGCATGAGACGTCTTCATATCCCAAACAAGGAAGCCTCAGCTTAGGTATTTGTTCAGGCCCCATGACTTGCAGGTACTGATCAGGAACCTCAACTAGGTCCCTGGCTCCAAAACCATGTAAGGGCCAGGCGTCTGGTCTGTCTACCTGCAGATTTAGGTAAGGAGAGATGTTTGTTTATTTTAGCACTGACCTTCTTTCCAGTATCTTCTCATTCTTCGAGGAAATTTGTTGCACACATGTATCAGTCCAGAATTTTCCTGCCCTTCTAGATGCTTCCTCAAGTTTTTCCACAGCACCTCTTCAACTTAGCCAGATCAAAACTGGAAATCCCTCCTTGTCTGTGGCTCTCCTGATAACCCTTTGATTTCTGAAACTGTAGTTTATGAGTGGGGTAAACTGCCTTTTCCTTAAGGGTCTGCTTCTGACCCTTTCTGTTTTCTTCTGTTTTTGTTTTGGGGTCATTCCCTGCTTCGTTCAGGGGTCACTTCTGACTCAGAGCTGAGCAATAACTCTTGGAGGTTGAGGAATAACTCTTGGAGCATGGAGCTGACCTCTGTATCTTGCTTGGTCCTCCCCTGCCACTTTCCTGGTCCTTCAGCCCTAGGCAAACACTGTCTGAAGCCACTCAGCACCTATCTGAAATGGGAGTATCTTCCAATTACTGAGTCACCTGAGAAGCTCCAAGGATTTCCCAAACTTCAATTACAAGTCGAACATTCCAACACTGGGGCCAGAATGATAGCACAGCGGTGAGGACACTTGCCTTGTACATGGACAACCTGGATTCTATTCCCACCAACCCCTAGGGTCCCCTGAGCACCATCACGAGTGATTCCTGATCACAGAGCCAGGATTAAGCCTTGAGCACTGCTGGGTGTGGCCCATAAAAAAATAAATAAAGGCCATGGCCTTAAAATCTGATAATACACATGTGGGAAGTTTTAGGTTCATTCAAACACAATGCACTATATAATGAATCTCCATTTTATTCACAGCTCTGTATATTTATTGGTTAGGAGCTAAACCTCCATCTTTTACTGAAATTTAACATGTATCTCCATTACAGCTACTATGCTAAAGAATATTTTAGAAAAATTACAAATACAGGGAAAATGTAATACATTTTAGGGGTAAAATAGACAAAAGGAAAAAAACCCAACTGAAATCAATGAAACTAGATCCCTTCACAGATGACAGGCAGCAGAAGATGTCCTTAACTATGAGCCTCTGGCATGCCTCGATTTTCTTTCCTTCCAAGGAAACCAACATACATGCGTGCTTGCCATGTCAAAGCATCTTTGTGGACACATTAATGGTTCTGAAACGAGGGTTCCTGGAGGAGTCAGCAAGCTGAGAAGCATTGCTCCATTTCACAATTAAGGAAGCTAAAGGACGTTCGGATTACATGCATGACCTCAATGGCAGCGCAAACCCAGGCAGCAGAATGAGAACTTAAACGGCATGTCAGTTCCACAAGGAAATCATCGAAGTGGCCGGGCTCAAGGTACCCCGGCTAATCCCTATTTGTGACCTATATGAGCCTTTCCAGAAACAGCAGCAGGCACAGGACCCAGCCAAGACCCTAGACCTGACGGGCTGACAAAACTAGGTTAAAGACAAGGACTTGGACCATGATGTCCCCCAAATAAGCAGACTGTGGGCTTTAGCAATACATACAGAAATAATTAAATATAAGGGGTTTAGTAGGACTAATCTCCTTTGAATAATCTGGGGCACAAAGCTGGGAGGGGCTCGGCTGGCACCAGGCCTACATAGGACCAGCTGTCGGGGATCAGAGCTGCAGGGATGGACGCCCCAAGGATGAACCTGCTCCCCCCCCAACCCACTCACATAGGGGAGGGGAACAAGATAGTGCCTCCCAAGGGCCAGCAGAACCCCCTGACTTATCACCAGGTTTTGGTTCTGGGAAGGAACACAGAAAACAGGGCTTCAAGGGGCTTGTAAAAAATGGGGCACCCCCCCAGTACCTTACTTGCAGCCATTTAACCCAAGTGGTTTCCAGGTCTCCTGTAGTTATTTTCAATCTCAGCTAACAGCTGCATCCCCAAATATGCACATGAGCAACCTCGAACTTTTTACAAGTAGCTGTATGCAAGCAGCTTTTAGAGCAAGAATCTTATACTCAGGACCATCTCTGGCCAGAAAGATTGTTGGGGGACTCCAGATGCTGGGAAGGTATTCCTAGGGACTTTCAAAGAAAACCATATGGGGATGGAGCCATAGCACAGTGGGAAGGCTGCTGGTCTTGCATGCACCTGACCCAGGTTCCATCCCTGGCATCCCATAGGTCCCCCAAACCCTGCCAGGAGTTGTTCCCAAGAGCAGATCCAGGAGTCAGCCCTGAGGGTTTGTTTTGTCACCCACAACTAGAAAAGAAAACAGTGGAATTAAAGCAACACATGGAGAATTTATTGCAAATAACAAGTGGCTCATATTCCTTCAAGGCATTTGCTTGCATAAAAATCTGAGAACTATTTGTCCTGGTGGGATATGCCCTGTCTGAACCAGGACATTAGGGTGCAATGTGACACAATGGCACCCTCCATTCTGCAGATGTGGGCTGGGAATCAGCAGAGTGTCAGGGCTGGCTCTGAAACACAGACGTGACCTGTGTTGTGTGTCCCACTAAGGCAGGGGTCTCAAACTAGCGGCCCGCGGGCCATTTGCGGCCCTCCGTACAACATTTTGTGGCCTGCGGTCAGCCTTCAAATATCGCAGTATTCGCGATTATTCACTTACAAAAATCACAATAAAAATCACATTAGTAAGAAAAAATCGCATTAAACATTCGCTTACCCCGAGCAGTTCCATTCGGGGTCTGCAAATGTTTAATTCGATTTTTTTGTGATTTTTTTCCCTTACTAATCTGATTGTTTTGTTTTGTTTTGTTTTGTTTTTGGGCCACACCCGGCGTTGCTCAGGGGCTACTCCTGGCTGTCTGCTCAGAAATAGCTCCTGGCAGGTACGGAGGACCATATGGGACACCGGGATTCGAACCAACCACCTTTGGTCCTGGATCAGCTGCTTGCAAGGCAAACGCCGCTGTGCTATCTCTCCAGGCCCCTATGTATTTATTTTTATATTTTTGTTTTTCAGCCAACCCAGTAACGGTCAGGGGTTACTCCTGGCTATGCGCTCAGAAATTGGTCATGGCTTGGGGGACCATATGGGACTCCAGGGGATCAAACCAGCACGGTCTGTCCTAGGCTAATGCGTGCAAGGCAGATGCCTTAAGGCTTGCGCCACCACTCCAGCCCTATTTACTTTTTTTTTTTTTTGGTTTTTGGGTCACACGCAATTGTCTCAGGGGTTACTCCTGGCTCTAAGCTCAGAAATTGCTCCTGGCAGGCATGGGGGACCATATAGGATACAGGGATTCAAGCCACCATCCGTCCTGGATTAGCTGTGTGTAAGGCAAACGCCCTACTGGTGTGCTATCTCTCCAGTCACCTAGTCTAGGAACTTTTTTGGAGGGCCACACCTACTGACACTCAGGGGTTACTCCTGGTCCTGCACTCAGACATTACTCCTGGCAGGCTAAGGGGACCACTGGAATGCCAAGGACTGAACCTAGGTCAGCCACGTGCAAGGCAAACACCCTACCTGCTTTGCTATTGTTCTAGCCCCAAAAACTTAAAAAAAATTTTTTTGGCAGGAAATAGGGCACCACATCGGATAATTCTGATAATTCTGAGAACCAAGCTGGGCACAGCCACAGGAGAGGCAGATGCCATAACCCCTGTCCTGTCTCTGTGACCTATCTGGGAACTTCCTAAAAATGCCAGCTTGATTCCCTGCCCCAGAACATCTGTGTGTGTGTGTGGCGGGGGACACGGCTGGGGTTGGGTAGTACTTGCACGTGAGGAAGCCCTGTAGAAGACCTACAAGTCTATTTTCCACAAAGAAACTTCCTGTCTTTGACACTGAAAGGAGTGAATGAACACCAACCACCAACTACCAGTGAAATGAATCAATGTTGGAAAAAGCTGACTATGAGGTAGTTTTTAAACAAATCCTCTTCTCTTAGAAAAATAATGCATATATGTATTTATTAATGGAAATAAATACACTGGACAAGTAGGTATCTCCTCACATCCCCGTGACAGCCCACCTCTCAGAGGGACCATTACAGGCGGCCACACTGTTTTTATGGTTCTATAACGTCAACTGACATTTATTGGAACTTCACATAAGATTTTCCATCAACGGTCGTGTTGGAAGAGCAATAACCAAGTGTGCTGTGCTGGGCAAATATCTTCTTAGCCGGACACTTTTCAAGGCCACCCAGCGAAGGGGGTCAGTTGGCTTTTACTTTTTTTTTTTTTTTTTACTGCACCGGCTAATGCTCCAAGAGTGTCTTGATGGAATCAAGGAAATTGGATTGCGCCCCCATTTGCTGGGCTAAAACAAGCCTTTTTTTTATTTATCCCATTAGAGGAACACAGGAGAAACCTTTTAAATGTCACTAAAAATTTCCCTGCATTGCAAAACCCCAGTCAAAGGGTTTTAATTTTTCTCGGGGAACTCTTAAGTAATATAGCATGTCAAGGTTTAATCAATCGGAGGTGGGACACTTTGTGTTAAGGGTAATTCTTTTTTTAAAAAAAATACAGGTGCTTTCTCAGGCTTGGGGTCTGCTAGAGAGAGAAAAAAAAGCATGGGTCACCCTGGCAGAGAATGCAACTTCCCAGCAAACAGATACACACATGCTCCATAACAAAAGTCATCCAATATTTCCAACACATGCTAAGGACAATTAAAAAGAAAAACATTTTCTCTCTGCCACAGAGGCAGGCAGTGGGGAGCCCATCGGGAAGGATGGGAAGGAAAATGGGGACATTTGTGGTGGAAAATGTGCACTGGGGAAGGGTAGGGTGTTGCACACTGTATAACTGAAACTCAATCATGAACAACTTTGGAACTGTATCTCATGGTAATTAAAAATAAATTTAAGAACACAACAACAATGCATTCTTTTGAAGGGGCAGGAAAGAAGTTTAGTGGGGAGAGAGTACTTGGTCTGCACATGGCCAATAGTTTGATTCCTGTCATTTCATAGTCTCCTGATTACTGCCTGACTGCAAAGCCTAGAGTGACCCCCAAACCAACCAAACCCCATTTTCTGAGGGGCTGGAGAGTATGTTGGTTGGATGCTCTGCATCTGGCCTGCACTGGTTTGCTCCCTACATAGTCCCCCAAGCATTTGCAGGGGGCAGCTCTGGAGGTCCTGATCAGTACAGGGGTGCCTGGTCACTCTTCATCACCACATCCTCAGGTTTAGTGCTGAGTTACCCACCCACTGTGAGTGGCATCCTGGGACCCCCCCCCCCAAATGACCTTCTGTCTTCCCTCTGGGAAGACAGGGTGGGGTTGATGATAAGCAAGGTCCACACAGACCACATGTGTTTTCAGCTAGCCTCCAATCTCGGTCCCTGAAGCAGTGCCAAGGTGTGCCTGCTGGCTAGAGAAGGTGCCAGGAACGGGATTTGGGGGCAAAAGTCCCCCTACTCGGTCATCGAGCACAGCCACCCTCACAATCTTGGCCAATACTCTTTAATGCACCAAGATGTATGCATCATTTAAAAGCTGCATTCATGGGGCTGGCATGACAGGACAGTGGAGAGGGCATCCCACAGGGTCCCCTGAGCACCACCAGGAGTGATCTGAGTGCAGAGACAGGAGTTAGCCCTGTGCACCATTGGGTGTGACCACAAAACAAAACAAAATGAAACAAAAATAAAAGCTGCATCCTCGGACATAAACCCCAGCGTACCCTTTCATGCCTAAGAACTTAACATGCTTTATGATTGCTCGTTCTGGCCCTTCCACAGAGAATGGAATGAACTATCTCTTTCAGCTGCTGCCAGTAACTCCTCAAACACTAGCAATGAAATTCTAAATAAAAATGCTGTGAAATTCCAGTTACTAACAGTCTGTTAAATCTCCATATTGGTAAAAAAAATAATAACAATAACAACTATGTATGTATATATATTCACTTATTTTTATTTTCGGGTCACACCCAGAAGTGCTCAGGGGCCACTCTTGGCAGTGCTCTGGGATCCTTTGGGATGCTGGGATCAAACCTGGGTTGGCTGAGGGGAAGACAAGCACCCTCCCCACTGTCCTATGATTCCAGCCTACAAGCTAATAGATTCTCTCTTGAGGGCAATGCCTCCAGCATGTGATTTGGAATGTGAGAGAGTTCAGTCCCAGGGCCCAGCAAATCCCAAGGCAGGGGAGGGAGCTGGAGTCAATAAAGCATAAAGTGTAAACCTGGAATTCTGTACCCCAATTTCCAATGCTGTGATGGGATCCATTTTCAAATCCCTGCCTCAACAGGCAAGACAAAGCAGAAGCAGGGGTGGGGGACAAGGGTGGGGTATGGTTTGATGAAGCCAGGGTGTCACTAATCACATCACCATCCCCGGCAGCAACACCAAGACCTCAGCCTGCCAATTAAAAGGGTGCCTCCCACTCATCCACTCGTATCCTTGAACTTAGGGTGCACGGAGAGAGAAGCCTCCACTGGCAAGAGGGGTTTCCATTAGAAGCCCCACAGGCAGGAGAGGCCCCCCCCCCATTTGCTTTTCCGATACTGGTGATTCGCTCAGGGACATAACCCTACAAGGTTGGGGGTATGATTGCCTGGGGGGTGCATTATGCCAACAAAAGAGTAAAAAGATCTGCAAGTCTGTTTCTCTCTTTTGGTGGGAAAGCAACATCTAGTGGTGCTTAGGGGTCTCTCCTAGTGATGCTTAGAGGACCTAGGGGGTGCCTGGGATAAAATTCAGGTCTTCCCTGCAGTACTATCTTGGCCCTTTCCAACACTCTTTCCTTTCCCTTTGGCTCCAAACTTTCCCAATGACACTTGCATCATGCCAATGCAAGCTTCTCTTAGGTCTTTCTCCCAAAATAACTCTGCCCCTTTTGAACAATTAATTGGAATCGACTCTGTCAACCTTTTAAGATAGCCCTGGCACTGTGCTCTGGAAGGTTAAGTCTTTTTTTACCCTTTTCAAAATTCCAATCCCTCCAGAATGTTACTCCTGGAGGAACAACATGCAAATAAGCATGCAGCAACTGTGAAGACTGAGGAATTCCAGAGCAATGGCTTCCTCCCGCCCAAGTGTCAGGGGTACGGATCGGACATCAGCCAGCACCGTGGCAGGCTCAAGACATTGCCCTGAACAGAACCAGGACCTCTGGCCACTGTCAGATAATCTGTCACGATAAAGCCACTTGTACCCAAGCCAGATATTTATTGCTATTGATCTGCCTGGTCCGAGCAAAAGACTTTTGTTCTTCCAGTTCGGGACTTTGACCTCAATTAAGTTATGAATTTCAATCCGATAGACTGTCCCATTTACCCTCCTGCTCTCCCCGACTGGATTAATTAGAATTAGTGAGGCCCCGAGTCACCCCCAAGCTCCTCATGGATCATGCTATTTTAATAATAAATAAAGGGACAGCGCAATGGACAAGAAGTATTTTGAAAGATGGTTCATCAGGCACATCGCTCAGAAGCTGCCAATATCAATTTATCTGGCTTTGGTGACCTAACTTACTTCGTCTTTCTTTCTGTTCTGTTCTCTCTCATTCTCTCTCTCTCTCTCTCTCTCTCTCTCTCTCTCTCTCTCTCTCTCTCTCTCTCCCCTCTCCTCTCTCTCTTTCCCTCCCTCCTTCCTACCCTCTCTCCCTCCTTCTCTCTTTCCCTTTTCTTTCTCTCTCATTTTCTTTCAACAAAATTTATTTTGTCTTATCAACCAACAACCACCACCACAAAAAATTACCAAGTACTACTTTGGTACTTGGTACTACTATTCCTGGGTTTCATGAGGAGTGACCCATCACAACAAGCATCTGTAAGAATGTCAGCTTAAAACTTTCTTTCAGGACTGAAGCAATAAACAGCAAAGCAAGGACACGGCAGGGGCTGTGTGTCCCTGCACACAGCTGACCCAAGTTCAATCTCTGGAATCCCAGAAGGTCCCCAGAGCCTTGTCAGGAGTGATTCCTGAGTGCAG
Source organism: Suncus etruscus (assembly GCF_024139225.1). Classification (NCBI taxonomy): domain Eukaryota; kingdom Metazoa; phylum Chordata; class Mammalia; order Eulipotyphla; family Soricidae; genus Suncus; species Suncus etruscus. The sequence goes on along the minus strand of NC_064854.1, from coordinate 54,955,880 downwards.
AGTCAGAAGGCTGAAGGCTGTTAGGTGTGACTAAAAATAGAAAAAACTTTATTTCAGAACATCAAGGAGAAAATAAAACACAATATAAGGAAATACAAGTTTTTAGTTAATAATAATGGTAATTTAATGTTACTAATATAGTTAATTTAGATAATACTAATTCTCTATACCAATTAAAATATAGTGAATACAAAAAAATCTGAGAGTCAATGCCACTAAAATGGCAATATATAAGCTTGCAAAGTATAATGTGCAAATTGATTAATTTTAATCCAAGGCTCACTGAGATAGCTAATATACTACTAGCCAACAAGAATTGTAAATCGGGGCCGGGTGGTGGCGCAAGAGGTAAGGTGCCTGCCTTGCCTGCGCTAGCCTTGGACGGACCACAGTTCGATCCCCCGGCGTCCCATATGGTCCCCCAAGCCAGGAGCAACTTCTGAGCGCATAGCCAGGAGTAACCCCTGAGCGTCAACGGGTGTGGCCCAAAAACCAAAAAAAAAAAAAAAAAAAAAAAAGAATTGTAAATCCAGTTCATTGCTACAATAATTGTGATATCAGAATTTGCTAAATCTACTGTTGCAATGTTACAACTTACTACCTAGGTCTAAATAAATAATTTTAAAATGTAATGAAAATTATGCAAGAATGAATATCTAGAATCTGAAATACAATATTTGGTAATTAATATTAAACCTGTAAAAGTTTTGAAACCTGGCCAGAGAGATAGCACAGCGGTAGGGCATTTGTCTTGCAAGCAGCCAAGCCAGGACCAATGGTGGTTCAAAACCCGGCATCCCATATGGTCCCCCCTGCCTGAAATGAGCTATTTCTGAGCACAGAGCCAGTATCCCCTGAGTGCTGCCGGGTGTGACCCAAAAAACAACAACAACAAAAAGTTTTGAAACCTTAGGGGCTGGAGCAATACAGCAGTAGGGTGTTAGCCTTGCATGGAGCCAATCCAGGACGGACCTTGGTTTGACCCCCGAGCCAAAAGCGATTTCTGAGCACATGGCCAGGAGTAACTCCTGAGCGTCACCAGTGTAGCCCAAAAACAAAAATAAAAAAGTTTTGAAACTTTAAAGAACCCCCCAAGCTAGGTACATGAACAATTTGTTATTTTGGACACAGCACAAAATCATTGTGCTCAGGGGTTACTTTGGGGGGACCATATGGGATGCCAGGATTTGAACCACTATCAGTCCTGATTAGGCTTTGTGCAAGGCAGATGCCCTACTGCTGTGCTATTTCTCTGGCCCACAAAACCTTTTGATTCCTTTGTTATTGAAATTCTCTTTTGATTATAGGAAACAAAATAAATAAATTAATTTATTAGGGTCTCTAAGTAAAGCAGCAACTTCAATATCAAAATGACTGCAGTTGGCTGCAATGAGCTCTGAGACAAGAGTGAAAGCCTGATATATAACATATAACATAAAGCCTAACACACACACACACACACACACATGATCTCTAACTCATACATACAGGGATGAATATTCAGCAACACATAAAGAGCCACACCTGGTTGTGATCTCTAACACATACATGTATACACACACATACACACATACACGATAAAAGCAAGCACATCCTTAAAAGCAAAGCACATTCAGAACACTATCCTATTCTCAATGCCAGCTAGAAATTCCAGTAAATGTGGCCACTCCTTAGGATAAAGGGACATACCAGAGCACTATGAACCAGTGATTTATCAAAAGCCTTTGTGAAAAAAAAAATGTTAGGGTTCTTATCAAGTAATCTTACAGAAAAAGGGACAGGTAGACATGCAATGGATGGTGGCAATGAAAAATGAAACACCCACATTTAAAAGGTCAAGTTATCAGATGTAATAATCTCCCTCCTCTCCCCCCACCACTTGGTCCTGTGGATTATGTCAAACTAAGATGTCGATCATTTCCGAGAAGGATTTGAAACGTCCCCAAGGGAAGGAAGGGCTGAAGCTCATGCATTTTCCTCTGGACCCTAAACAGGATGTTATCTCAGATGGGAGCAAAGTGGTGGGGAGAAAGGACTCAGGATAGTTCAGGACTAAAGAAATAATTGGTGATTATGGCTATTTTCATAGTGATTCACTCAGCAAAAAAAAAAAAAAAAAAAAAGTCATGTGACGAAATGGATTGTGTTTCTGGCTAAAAGTGCCTGTTTTCACACCTGACTTTCATTAAGTTGCATATTCTTAAGTGGAATTAGGGCAATTCTCTAGCAAATTATACAGGTGATTTAACACATTAGCCTGGATTTTTCTAAGGACCCCTAAATTAGGGTCACATTCAGACACCAATGACAGTTGGTGAAAGGACAATATAGAAGTAAAGCAAGAAAATCAAGCGGCTTTTGGGCTTCCTTTACAGTTGAAACAGCTGAGATGTAGAAAATTGTTTAGCCTCCAGCTGGTACAAACAAAAAATTAAAGACTGTAGAGAGATTTTAAAGTACTCAACATGATCCGGAAAGAAAAAAAAAAAAAAACCAACTCTAATAACAAAGACGATACATTCACACACAAAAAAAAAAAATTGAATAAGAAAGTGCCAAGGACGTCTACATGGAGAAAAAAATGTCAACATTCCAGTAAGACCCACAAATAACCACCAGAATAAGACTTGGAAAGCACGAACAAGTCTGCTCACTTCCCCTCATCAGTACAACCAGGGCAAAAAGCAACAAGCTGTTGTGGGGATTATAAAACCAGACACTAAAGTTCACATCCACAAATAGAACGTTTTGAAGGAAAGAACTGTGGAGCTTAAGAAAAAAAACAGAAAAACAAACAAACAAACAAACAAAAAAACCCAGAAAAATGTAAGAGCTGTTCTGGCATTAAGAGCCAATGATGCCTCCTTGTTCAAATATGGAATCCTGGGCTAGAGCGAAGCACAGTGGGGAGGGCTTTTGCAGCACATGCAGCTGACCTGAGTTTGACCTGAATACTGACCAGGGTGTGGCACAACAACAACAAAATGTGGGATCTTTACCCAAATAGACTGAGTTCAGGCTCAACTATTCAAGTACAGAACCAGAATAAATGCATGTGTGGGATTCCAATGAAGCCCCTCAAATCAGTGAAGGATGGATTTTGAGAGATGTAAAGGGACCACAGAAAAGCACCTAGGGAAAAATGATGAAATTATATCTATATCTCACACTCCATAGTTTGTCCCTCTCTCCTTTTTTTTTTTGAGGGGGTGGGTTTCAAACCTTGTGCCACTCAGGTTACTCCTGGCTCTGCACTCAGAAATCGCTCCTGGCAGGCTCGGACCATATGGGATGCTGGGAATCGAACCAATATCTGTCTGTCCTGTGTTGGCCGCATGCAAGGCAAACGCCCTACTGCTATGTTATCACTCTGGCCCCTATAGTCTCTTTTCTTTTTTCCTGTGCACCGTTCCCAGAGGTACTGCAATACCGGGTCAATGCGCGGAGCAGATGGAGCAAGCTCTTCCAACTCCCAGCTCCAAAAATCCATTTAATATATTGTCCTCGGATAGAGGACATATCAGATATTAAACTGATAAAAACAGATACTACACTTGATCTTAGCCAAAAGGCTGAGAAGCGATTATAGTCTCTTTTCTGAGGGGGAAGGGGGCACATCCAGCAGTGCTCAGTGCTTACTCTTGGTTCTGTGCTCAGGGGACCATGTGTGCCAGGGATCAAACCAGGGGTGCTCTGTTGCAAAGCAAGTGCCTCACTCCTTGACTGTCTCTCTGACTCTCTAATTTTTATTTTATTTTTTGGCTTGGGGGGGTGGTCACATCAGACAATGCTCTGGAGTCACTCCTAACAGTTCGAGGGAGAGGGGATCACATGGGGCGCTGAGGATTGAATCTGCATTGGTCATATGCCAGGCAAGTAACCTCTCTGCTGTCCTATCGCTTAGGCCCAGTTTAAATACAGTTGCTCCAGGCCCAGGTGAAATTGTTCTTTACACCCAAGTGTGCACAGACTTAGGAGAAGGTGGGCGGGGAGGGGACGAGATACCAGGTGGGGGTGGGAAGCTTCTAGCTCCTCACCTGTATACAGAGCCCTCCAGGTGGATGGCCACCCAAGGGACACCTACATCAGTCACTCCTTTAGCTAGCTTGAGGATCTGCTGGGTCATTAATTCGGGCAATTACCAGCCATTCAAACTCTCTCCCTTTCTGGTTTCCATTTTCAAACAAAATCCCCCTTTGTGACACATTTTGAAAGCGACAGTGCTTTAAACTCAAATGAATGTTTGCTGATTCTTTTCAAAATGCCCACAATGCTCGTGTTTAATCACCCCTCTTCCATCCTTCTTTCTCTTTGCATTCTAGTTCTGAAAACTTTGGACGGGATGGGGGTGGGTGGGAATGTTTAACATAAATTTCTTTTTTGTCTTGTTTTTGGGCCACACCTGGCAGCACTCAGGGGTTACTCCTGGCTCTGTGTTCAGGAATTACTTCAGGCAGGTTTGGGGGAACATATGGAGTGCCAAAGACAAAACCCAGGTTGTCAACATGCAAGGCAAATGCCCTACAGCTGTGCTATCATTCCAGCCCCTAATAGAAAATTCTTTAAGGGAGCAAAACGTCTTCTAAAGGGTCGACAATTTTCCCATTTAATGTCCATATTTACGTAGATTGTATATGTACTATTGGGGGCATGGAGGGCGTAACTTAAATAAGAGAAATCAAATGTTTCTTGTTCTGGAGGCTTCAAGCTTAAGACTACAGCCTGGAGTTCCTGGCTGGAGTCACACACAGGATATCATGTATGTCCCACCCAAATCATGGGCTTGATATCACATATGTTCTACCCACACAAAGGTCATTATGTGCGTTTTACCCACACAGGACTGACATCAGGTATTTTTTTACCCACACACAAGACGGATGTCATGTGTTCCACTCACATTGCACATCGTAGATTAATGTCATGTTCTTCCACAGCCTTGATGATGCCTGAAGGATTTCAGACACACATACACACACACACAGAGGCACAGATTGTGTCATTTGCTGTCTTACGCTTATCTACTTTTTTTGGGTTGTTTTTTTTTTTTTTTTTTTTTTTTTTTTTGGTTTTTGGGCCACACCCAGCGTTGCTCAGGGGCTACTCCTGGCTGTCTGCTCAGAAATAGCTCTGGCAGGCACGGGGGACCATATTGGACACCGGGATTCGAACCAACCACCTTTGGTCCTGGATTCGGCTGCTTGCAAGGCAAACGCCACTGTGCTATCTCTCCGGGCCCGTTTCTCTCAGTTTTGAAATATTTTTGTTTTGTTTTATTTTGTTTTGTTTTTGGGTCACATCCGTCAGTGCTCAGGGGCTACTCCTGGCTCTAAGATCAGATCACCCCCAGCAGGCTCAGGGACCATATGGGATGCTGGGATTTGAACCACCATCCTTTTACATGCAAGGCAAATGCCCCACTGTTGTGCTATCCCTCTAGCCTCTCAGTTTTGAAATCTTATTTTGGGAGGTCTTCAGGGCCTAGGCTACACATAGTGGTTGCTTCTGATTCCTGGGAGAGCTCAGGAACCCTAAGCAGTGGCTGTGAGGAACGGAGCCTGTCACACTTCAGTCAGGCCTTAACCCGTCCGTGCCTCTGCTCTGGTTTTGGAAGTTTCTATGCATGTACATGTAGTCACAGAGCTATTCATGAAAATGGTGTGATGCTCAATGGTTTGGGTAGAAATCACCAATATTCCAGGTTTCAAAAGGCATTTCTTACTTCTCCTGGAAAGTGAGCAGCCTCTCCTTCCCACACAGAGGAGCACCCCCTACCAATGAGCCTTCTCTCTCTTGGCCCCCCCACTTCCACCTTTTATGTGGCTCCACAATCAGCCTGAGAAGGCCTGGCAATAAATCTTTGCCCTTCAAACGGACACTTGAGGAGAAGTTTCAATTTTTTTCCTCCAGAGCTTAAAAGATCAAAGTTACTCTGGGGACTTTGAGAGGGGGGCTGAGGTTGGTGCCCTTTCTCCTCTCCAGTTTCCCTGATATGGGGATCTGAAACGAACAAGCAGTGCTAGAACATGGCAGAAACATTGCTGGAATCACTACAGATCTTTGGTTCAAATAAAAGAATAAAATGACCAGGTGTGATTCCTGGCACCCAGAATGCAAAACTCCTCGGGCTTGCCCCCAGGGGGGCATTGCCAGCTATAGCACGATCCAGTGGAGCCTCTAACACTCCAAGTCCTGTGTCCCTGCCCCACCTCCATGGGAACAGACTTTGTCTTCAGGGACTCAACAGCCACCAACCTCAACTCTACACACTCGTGGCTGGGAGCGAGTGCCTGGGATCCTTCGAATAAAATTGATTTGGCTTTTTGGCAACCCAGAGGCAGTCAATGATAATGTTGTTTAAGCAAGACTGAGTCTCAGGGGAGTGGGGGGCGGAGGGGGAGCCTTTCAGTTCCAACGTGCATTGTCTTGATCTGAAAGGAATTTTCAATCAGGCGAGTGGGGAAGGAATTCCAAGGGGGCTGCAAGCCCCTGATCCCCTCTGGCTGCAGATGACTGAAGCAGCAACTCCCTGAATGCCTGACCAGCAGTGCAGTGCCCCTCACCCCAGACCAGCACAAATCCCTGCCTTAGCTGAGGACTTGACTCAGAACTAAGCTACTGTGTGGGACTAACCAGGAAAACAGCATTTGTGAAAAAGCTGTCTTTGACCTGGGTTCAATCTGGCAATGATGTGTAACCCTGGAGCTCTCTTGGCACCACGCAGCCTCAGGCCCAAGCACTGAATTATCAGCTTTGTTGGCCAACTACTGCCAGGAATGGCTTCAGAGTCTCCTAATCAACCCCAAGCTACCAACATTCCCAAGGCTCGGGTATACCTGCTGGTCTGCTGTATACTCTACTGCTCCATTTGCCAACTTCTCAAGTGAGCTGGTTATTATTTATTAACCACTTTGATCTCAGATATGACCCTAAGTACTGAGAAGAACAACCCAACAGTGGTATCCGGCTGAGAATCTTCACCACAAACAGGAAATGATCCCAGGAAGGAGAAAGAAATCTAATGACGCCATGTCTCAGGAGAAAGCAAGAGTAGGCAAATTCAAGGATACAGAAAGCACATTTCTACTGAGGTTTGGTGGGGTGGGGGGAAGGGGCATGAGGGCCCCAGGAGTGCTAAAGATGTGTGTGGCAGAAGAGAGGAATGAGGGCCACCCAATGTCACTGTTGGAGATACTAGTACTTGTTGAATTGTCACCCCCACACCCATAATGCAGGGTCCAACCTCTTTTTTGAGGAAAAGCACCCCCCCCCCAACTTCCCACTGCGCTTACCTGGCACTTAATATCAGCTCTGTGGTGTAATAAGACTGTGACGAGTTCCTTGTGGCCTCGATCGCAGGCCCAGTGGAGCAATGCTCTGCCCTAGAAACCCAGACAGAGAAACGGATTCATGAATTCACTGAGTGGGAACAGGAAACGCAACACTAAGGGAAAGGCAAATGAAATGCTAAGGAAAACATAGTGCTGAATGAACAAAGCAGAAGATAAAGCTCAGTACAGTAATACACTGTCTAAGTGTTCTCAGGCCTCAAAGAGATGAGGCGCAGGGTTTCAATCCCCAAATCAAGCAAGTCCAGACCAATGTTTTCTGCCAAACTTTGAAGAAACTTTCTACTTTCACAGAAACTACGGATGTGCTAAATCTATTATCCACTATCAGAACCTATTTGGTGCAAAATATAAACAATCCCTCCAAAGAGCTAAGGGCTCCTCTCCCGAGAAACGAATGACAGTTTGAGAGTGGGTATGATGCCATCTTTAAAATAATGATAGCTCAGCAGGCAGGGTGTTCGCCTTGCACATGGCCGACTCAGGACTGACTCTGGTTGATCTCCAGCATCCCAGATGATCCCCAAGCTTGCCAAGAGTGATTTCTGAGTGCAAAGCCAGGAGAAACCCGAGTGCTGCCAGGTGTGATCCAAAAACAACAAAAAAGGAATGTGGGGCCGGAGTGATAGCACAACGGGGAAGAAATTTGCCTTGCAAGCAGCTGACCTGGGTTCAATCCCCGGAATCCCATAGGGTTCCTTGAGCTTGCCAGGAGCGATTCCTGAGTGCAGAGCCAGGAATAACCACTGAGTGCCGCTAGGTGTGGCCCCAAAAATCAAAAAAGAAAAAAAAAATGGAATGTTTCTCCATGGCCAGTGGAAATTCCTACTTAATGTCCATTTTGAAAAGACTTAAGCACTAACAGCTGGGTCAGGCTGGCTTTCCCAGACACAGTGCTTTTCAAGACTTTTCTAAAACCCCTCACCAGCTATAGTGAACTATATATAGCTATAGTGAGCTATATATTAAACTTTTTTTTTTTAAATATGGAACGCTTCACGAATTTGCGTGTCATCCTTGCGCAGGGGCCATGCTAATCTTCTCTGTATCGTTCCAATTTTAGTATATGTGCTGCCGAAGCGAGCACTATATTAAACTCTTAATGAGTTTAATGAGATTAACTAGTCCTAAAACAAAATGAAAAGAGAGAACCAAAGAAACACGTTTTTTCCTGCCACTGGCTCACATAATTTTTATTTGTTCGAAATTGTATTTTACTTTATAACAAAATCCAAAAAGAAAGAGAAGCAGAAAACATGGAAAAACAAAAGCAAAACGAAACAGAAAAGGGTAAATTAGTGATAATGACAAAATTGCTTGCTTTGGCATCTACTGGCAAAATATTTTGGACAAAATAGAAGACAGTACCAAAACTCCAAGTTTGAAAATGTATTGTAGAGTAGAGTGGTTTCTGGAATTCAAATTATGAATTTCTGGCGGTTCCAACCAGTCAGTTGCTCTAGTGCATAGCCGCAAAGCTTTCCCTAGGAACCAACTTCAAGTTCAGTGTATTCCAAGGTTACTAGGTTTACAACAGCTTTTACTATCAAAGAATCAGATCAATTCTAGTCCTGAACATTTTGCTTTGCCTCTTTTTTCTGATGGGGAGTAACTAAGCTCAGGGATTACTCCTGGCTCCGAACTTGGGACTGCTGCTGGAATTGCCCAGAAAACAAAGATTTCAAGGCTAGGCCGGGTCCCCTGCATACAAAACTTTTGCTCCAGTCTGCTGCGTTCTCTCCCCAGTCCAAAGCCTCCAGCATATTTTAATTTAACTTAGAAATAGACACAGTGGGCTATGAAGTTAAACTCGTGTGTGTGTGTGTGTGTGTGTGTGTGTGTGTGTGTGTATGTGTGTTTGTGTGTGTGTGTATGTGTGTTTTGGGGGGGAATCTCATATTCGACAAAGCTCAGGAGATACTTCTGGCTCTGCATTCAGTAACTACTCTTGGTGGAGCTCGATAGACTTTATGTGACGCTGGAATCAAACCCGGGTCAGCCGCGTTCAAAGCAAGCTTCCTCCCCGCTGCACTAACAAGAATGACTTGAGTTTAAATGCTCTTGCTGTATCAGAACCACCTCGTCATTAAGTCAAAAGATATTATTCAGGGATCTCAATACTTTCCCCTACTAGATATACTGGTAATTTCTCCTTCGGTTTAACCCAAGAGGGTCACTGCGTACAATGCTAAAATATAAATCCTTAGCAGTTTCTGAGGGCAGGCAGATGGCAGCACATATTTTCCTGTTAATGGGGAGCAATATTTTAAAAGTTCCCATCTGGGTTGCCAAAAATGTACTTTAGGGGAAGCCCTTATGATTGGACCTGGGTGGTGACTTCCCCTTTGGATGTATTTTCCCAAAGGTGGCGCCAGCACAGCCGTGTTTCAGGAGGGCAATGTGCCCTCAGACACTTATGCTGACGTTTTTGAACATGTATTCTGACCTGCAATGCAATGAATTTTGGTAACACATTATTTTAATGGTTCACTAATTAACCTCGAATTAGAATAAATTGCCTTTGCCAATGACTTTTCTGTAGAACTACGGGAGACCCTATTTAGAACACCTCATGATTCTTTTTTTTTTATGCAATATTCAAAAGTGCAAAAACATGAGCAAGATTAAGCATACAGGTAAATAAGCAGAGAAAAAAGGGAATAGGGCTTTGGAATGTTTGCCATCGAGATAGTCTCTCGATGAACAGAGATCAATGCAACCTGGCATTGGAAAATCTCTTCAACTTATGGAAGTTCCTCTCCAATGTTCCTTTAATGTTATTAGTTTAAGTAATAACAAAACCAGTAGTCCGCAGTGAGGTCTCTGTTACAGCCAACAATGCCCAAATGAGGAAATAAATTCTATTTCAGAAACTACATGCATCTCTGAATCCTACAGTGTACAATTACTGAATGATTTTTTATCTTATTTATTTTGTTTGTTTTGGGGTCACATGCAGTGGTATTAAGGGCTTATTCTCATCTGTGCTCAAGAATCACTACTGGCAGGCTCAGGGCATCTTTTGAGGTGCTGAGGATCCAACCTGGGTCAGCTGCAGGCAAGAAAAAAAAGCCCTCCCTGTTGTACTAGCATTCCTGCCCTGCTGAATTATTTTAGATACAAAATTCCAGAGTCTTTGCTTCACAGGGAAACAAGGAATTAGTTATACATTAAAGCTAGGGCCCGGAGAGATAGCACAGCGGTGTTTGCCTTGCAAGCAGCCGATCCAGGACCAAAGGTGGTTGGTTCGAATCCCGGTGTCCCATATGGTCCCCCGTGCTTGCCAGGAGCTATTTCTGAGCAGACAGCCAGGAGTAACCCCTGAGCACCGCTGGGTGTGGCCCAAAAACAAAAAAGCAAAAAACAAAAACAAAAACAAAACAAACAAACAAACAAACAAAAAAGCTAAATTTGTTTTGGGTCAGGAGATGCATCAAGGGGCTAAAACACAAACTTTGCATGTAATAAACCTGAGTTTGATCCTTGAGTATGGTCTTAAAATTAAGAAAAAAATGCTTAAAAACTTCTTTCCAAATAAGAAGCAGTGCACTCATGTTGATATAATTGTTTTTTCTTTTTCTTTTTTTTTTTTATTTTATTTTTGGGCCACACCCAGCGGTGCTCAGGGGTTACTCCTGGCTGTCTGCTCAGAAATAGCTCCTGGCAGGCACGGGGGACCATATGGGACACCGGGATTCGAACCAACCACCTTTGGTCCTGGATCGGCTGCTTGCAAGGCAAACGCCGCTGTGCTATCTCTCCGGGCCCGATATAATTGTTTTTTCTAATCATTTATGAGATAATCTCTCTCACAAATTTGTGAACTAAAATCATTCTTTTGTTGGTTTTTGGGCCATACCTTTTTGAGCATCTTTTTTTTTTTTTTTTGGTGCTCAAAGATTACTCCTGGCAGGCTCCAAGGACCATATGGGATACCAGGGATCAAATCCAAGTCATCTGCTTGCATGGCAAACACCCTACCTGCTGGGTGCTCTGGCTCCACTAAAATAATTTTTTTTTTTTGTGTTTTTTTTTTGGGTCACACCCGGCAGTGCTCAGGGGTTACTCCTGGCTCCATGCTCAGAAATTGCTCCTGGCAAGCACGGGGGACCACATGGGACGCCGGGATTTGAACCGATGACCTCCTGCATGAAAGGCAAACGCCTTACCTACATGCTATCTCTCGGCCCCCACTAAAATAATTTTTTAAGAGCCAGAGAGCACAGTGGGTAAGGTACTTGCCATGTATGTGGCTGACCCAGGTTTGATCATTGGCATCCCATAGGGTCCCCAAGCCCACTAGGAATGATCCTTCAGCACAGAGCCAGGAGTAAGTCCTGAGCACTGCCGAATGTGGGCCCCTAAAAGCTGCTATTTCTATAGTTTTTACAACCAAATGGAAAAAAAATCTCCCCAAAGATCCTTAGATGCTAAGGGTGGAGGGGTTGGGGTGGGAAGTTATTATTATAAAGAACCTTCTGTTAGATTGCCATAAGTCCTTCCAGACTGCTGGGTGAGCACTAGCTAAATCCTGGAACTCAAATGCAGTAAAATATTGGGGTGAGGGGAGGACAAACATCTATAACCAAGGAGGTGTGTCCTACCCTATCTCCACAGATGGATGCTTTAAAGTGCTTTAAAAGCATTGTTAAGTGGTGCTACCTCCATATCTTTGGGAAAGCAGAGGCTTAATATTTTAAATACATCTTTGCTATCCTTAGTTACCTGTCCTAAAACCATGTAAAATAAATTCTTTTTTCGATTTTCCTCTTGGAATAACAAAGCTAAATGGGAAGAATTATCATATACAAGACTTGGTATTCTCAGGGTCCTTTCAGATAGGCACACAAAAAGCAAGTGCACTTTTCAAAGGTAATGGGGCTGGAGCTATAGGACAGCAAGTAGGGCATTTGCCTTGCACACACATGACTTAGATTCAATCCCCATATGGGTTTCTGAACCCTGCCAGGAGAGATCCCTAATCCCAGGAGTAAGATCCGAGAGCCACCAAGTGTAGCCCCCTCAAAACCCAATCCAAACCAACCCCAGGCAACATGGGCATGTTTAAATGTCCTAGGGTCACCTCACCATTGTGTCAAAGATGGTATCTACTTAACAACAAAACACATACAGGTGCATGTCCATTTCTCTGTGAAAAAACAAGAACCTTGTTGAGAGGGCGAGGGTGAAGGCTCAATGATGGAACACAGGGTCAGAATGGAGGAGGGCTGGGTCTGAGGACTGGCACTACAGGAGCAATGCCAAACTGTTTCCTATTTTTTTTTTTTTTTTTTAGTTTTTGGGTCACACCCAGCAGCGCTCAGGGGTTACTCCAGAAATCACTCCTGGTCAGCTCGGGGGACCATATGGGATGCCAGGATTCGAACCACCGTCCTTCTGTGTCTAAGGCAAATTACCTTACCTCTGTGCTATCTCTCCGGCCCCAACCAGATTGTTTTCAATCATTTACATTAGCTTATCTTTCCCAGATATAAAGAAAAAGCATTTGTAATTCTCCTCTAAGAAATAAAAACTACTGTTCTCACTTCAACAGCACATAATCTAAAATTGAAATGATACAGAGAAGATTAGCATGGCCCGTGCGCAAGGATGACACACAAATTTGTGAAGCGTTCCATATTTTTTTTTATTTCCTTTAAACCACGGAGATTTCATTAGAATCTTTTAATTTACTAAAAAAGAAAGAACTTTTTTTAGGGGGGTGGGATTTGGCCACACCCTGTGATGCTCAGGGGTTACTCCTGGCTATGTACTCAGAAATTGCTCCTGGTTCAGGGAACCATATAGAATGTCAGGGGATCGAACCACGGTCCTTCCTAAGTGAGCCGCCTGCAAGGCAAATGCCCTATCACTACGCCACCACTCTGGCCCCATAGGAAGAAGAACTATTTACTTCCTTTAGGGCTGGAGAGATGGCACAGGGATAAGCATTGGCCTGGCATGGCCCCCCGCTGGACCCCTGGCACCATAGGAGTAGTGCCCAGAGTCCACAAATAGCTAATATAAATGAGTATATATATATATAACCAGGATGCTATAAACGTGGACCTTAAAACATGTGATCCACCCCAATTGGGCTATGGACATACAATCATGCACCTTTTCCAGCAAAGACTGCAAAGCAAGGGTCTCAGATGAGAATTACAGGCCTTACTAATCTGGTGGCAACTGAACTTATAATGAATAGAAGATATATAAGGAGAAACGATACTTCCTCATAATAACATAACAACCAAATACAAATATTTTATTCCAGGCATTTGATGTATGTGCTTTGTTGTGCTATAGTTATGGGTGCCTGGATATAATTCAGGAAATACAATTGTGTTTATTTCAGCGTATAGGAAATGTTAACTACAGTTTATCATTTGGGGACTGTAATTTTTAATGTGCTCAAAGCAGATTTTAAGGTGAAATAAATGCACCTTTAAGTCAGCCAAGAGCTAGACTGAGGTTGGGCGGTTCTATTTTTCTAAATTGATTTATTCAGGTTTGGGGGACCAAAACCTACAGTGCTGGGGTTTATTCCTGGCTCTGTGCTCAGGGGTAACTAATTCCTGGAGGAGCTTAGGGAACTGTGTGGGGTACTAGTTATCAAACTGGGCCTTATGCAAGGCAAGTCCCTTACCTCTATCTTATCTCTGGGGCCCCTGAATGTTCTTTCAAGAATAACTGTAACCCAACTTATTACAGAGGGAAATAATGGCTGATTTTCTGAGAAAGGGTTAAAAATATTTATTTAGCAACTCACCTCAGACATGTTGGGTTTATGAAGGCTCGCCTGTAGGCAGAGACATTTGCTAGAACCTTGTTTCGAAGCAGTGGTATTGATTTTATTTAGAAAGATTGGGGGCCAAAGAGATAATAGAGCAGGTAGGGTGCTTGCCTTGCACAGGGCCCACTTGAATTTTGATCCCTGGCATCCCTGAGCACTGCCAAGGGTGATCCCTGAGTGCAAAGCTAGGAGTAACCCCAGAGCACTGCCAGGTGTAGCCCCCAAATTAAAAAAAAAGAAAAAATTGGATAGAAAATTTGACTCTATTTTTTAAGTTCGGTGCCCCCTCACATTCTCAAATTACTTCCTCCCACTTGAGGCCCCTAACAATGAAGGAGCTTCACCATCAGTATGCAAATCCCGGCCCACACAGCCACGGCCCAGAGAGCAGAAATGTGCTCAGAGCTCGGCGCGTGCCCAGCTGAATTCGGGGCGTCTCAGTCTATGAATGTGTAAGCACTTCATCTGCTAATGGAATCACCCTATTCTGGCAGATGGTGGGGTACAGGGGGGACCCACACAGACAGCCGAATCACAGAGCGGGGAAGGTGGAGACAGCAAAGGTGCAGAGCGCCAGACACTCATGTTCACATGTATTCACATGTGAGCTGCAGTGGGCACCCCTGGGGCTCTAGACATTTCTGCCTTGGCTCCCACTGACCTGAGGCCCCCACGAGGGCATGTGTGGGATCTGCCTTTGGGGTTCACTTTGTGGAGTAGTGCTATGCTGAGCACGGCCCAAGAGGGCAACTGCTTCTGCAGTAGGAGACAGGGTACACTGTTCCCATTAGTGGGATGAAGGCTGCTCCCCACCCTGCAGGAGGAAGGGGTGCTGTTCTGGCTGAGTAGACTGTGGGGTCATGAGAGGGGTCACTGGATGGCCCCAGCTCTCTTCCCCATGTGTTAGCCCTGAGAAAGGGGCCCCCTCTCCAAAACATATGGAAAAGGCCCAATGGAGGAGCATTAGTCAACCAGGTTTGATCCCTGGCATCCTATAAGGTTCCCTGAGCACTGCCTGGGGGTAATCACTGAGCACAGAGCCAGGAGCCAGCCCTGTACACTACCAGGTGTGCAGCCCTCCCTCCCCGCAAAAATCCACACACACAAAAATGCCAAACAAAGGGAAAAACCAACAGCATTCCTTGGACTCCAAAGAGCGTGCAGGAAATGGGATGATCCCCTGCCTGGGACTTGAGAGCTGATCTTCCACTGCTGAAACTCTGGGTGGAAGTGTGTGAGGTCACTGTGGGGTGACCCCAATGAGTGGGGCGGCCTCCTCCTATCAATGCCAGAGAACACTCCATAGAAGCATCAAACAGGGGGCAGAGGCTGGGAATCTTGGGGAGGCCCGACCCTGGAGGGCTTAGGGTGCCAGCTGATATCCCCCAGCATGCCAGGGAGAGGAGAGACCCCTGGAAACTCCAGGGCCCCCTGCTGAGCAATAACCCAGTAACAGCTGTACTCTGTATAAGGCATATCATACCCAATCTGCCCAGAAAATCTCTAGGTGCACCCAAAAGGTAAAATAAAAAAGGACCATTTAAACTAAACTAAAATTCTAGATCTTCACATGAATATGCAGAGGCTCTAATGGGGACCTAGGCAGCCAGGAAGGACAGATAAACTGGTCCACAGATGGGAATCTTAAAAGCTGCTAATAGGTTCCCTGAATACTCAGAAAGGAGGCCTGGGTTTAATTCCCAGCTCCACACCGTCACCTCCAGTACTGCTGGGAGCAACTCCTGAGCATGACCTGGAAAAGCCACTGAGCACTGGCATGTGGGCTCCTCATTTCCCACCTAAGGTCTCAGTATATTTAAAATAGATAAAAATGGTACAGCAGGAAAAATATTTGCCTTGCATGCAGCTGCCCTGGAATACCCTGCCTATAGTGCTATGGTGCTCAGGGTATGGGGTGCCAGGGATCAAACTCGAGTCTGCTCTGTACAAGATAAGTACTATCACCCTGGCCCCCAATAGATCTATCTATTTAATTAAATTTTATTTTATTGTAAAATAGCAATTCATATTTACTAATAGGATGGAGAACTATCGTACTTCTGTCTATGCTCAGGGATCACTCCCAGTGGTGCTTGGGGGACTATATTCCATGAGCTACATGCAAGGCAACTACCTTACCCTCTGATTCATTACTATGGTTTTCATAATGAAACAGTGAGAGCAAGACAGAAGATTCAGAAGGGAATAAAATGGGGGACATGCTTGCCTACAAGCAACTCGGGGGACCAGGGGAACTGGGAGCAGGTGGGTGATGCAAGGCCACAGCTCATACCATCTCTTAAATCAAGCATGTGCTCCTGGCACCTTTGTTTTCTGTGACCCCCTGGGGCCACAAGTGATTTCTGGCCATATCACAGCCTAGTGCCAGCACTGAATCCAGCAGTGCACCCCCTCACGGGCACTGCACCCACAGTAGGCAAGATGCTCACAGGGTCTATCTTGGCAATAAGGGGGCATGTGGATTTGCCAATGTGTCCTGCACTGGAGGAGTCTGAGCTGCTGTCATTTTGGATGACAGAGCAGAAGGGAACAGAATGGAAGGAAGGGCAGAGGTGAGGAGAAAGAGCAGAAAGGGGCCAGGCAAGTTCTCCTACCTCTTCGTCTTTCATATTCACATCCACACTTTGCGATTTGATGGCCTTGGTTACCAGATCAATGTTGTTTTCCCTGCAGTAATCAAATATGTTTTTGTCTTCTTCCCTAATTAGAGGAAAAAACAACAACAAAAGGATCTATTTTACTGAGGAGTCCATAAAATTTCATGTTTTTGACATGACTTATGTGCTGCGGAATGACCCAACCTTAACAGATTTTATAAGGATTTTCTTGAGAACAGCAGATCTCAGATATGGCCTGGATGTAGTTTTGGGACCCTAAAGTCACTTGAGCAGTTTCCCCACAGGAAGTCACACCCAGGATTGGGGGAGAGGGCTGCATTATCTACTGTTAGGAAGGTAGGTGTGTTCAAAGACCAGGACAGACAAAACCCTGATTTACAAATAGCTTTAAAACAAACTAAAAATTGGGGCCAGAGAGATAGCATGGAGGTAGGGCATTTGCCTTGCATGCAGGACGGTGTTTCAAATCCCAACATTCCATATGGTCCCCTGTGCCTGCCAGGGGCGATTTCTGAGTGCACAGCCAGGAGTAACCCCTGAGCACTGCTGGGTGTGACCCAAAAACCAAAAAAAAAAAAAAATTACTTATGGGAGCTGGAGTGATAGAAGAGTGAGGGCAGGAGGCACTAATGCCTTATAACTAGATAATCTGGTTTTGATCCCCAATAGCCAATATGGTCCCCAGAGCCTCACCAGGCGTGATCTCAGAGGACAGGGCCAGTAGTAAGCCCTGAGCATAACGAGATGTGATCCCCAAAGAACAAAACAAACAGAAAAGGTATTTATTAACTTGTCAGACTAAGAATAAACCCACTGCTGTTTTAGATATTACTGTCTTCTTCCTTGTTTCTTCTCCAGGTGTCCTCAGGACTTACTCCTGGCTCTGTACTACAGGATCACTTTCAACAGGACTGGGGGACCATATCAGGTGTCAGGGATTAAACCTGGTTGGTTACATATATATAGCAAGAACCCTCCTCACTGTACTGTCACTTTAGCCCTAATGTCTTCCTTTCTTCACATGATACAAGAACTCTTTTTTTTTTTTTTTTTTTTCTGGTTTTTGGGTCACACCTGGCAGTGCTCAGGGGTTATTCCTGGCTCCAGGCTCAGAAATTGCTCCTGGCAGGCACAGGGGACCATATGGGGCACCGGGATTCGAACCGATGACCTCCTGCATGAAAGGCAAACGCCTTACCTCCATGCTATCTCTCCGGCCCCGATACAAGAACTCTTTAAGTGTGTTACTGATTTTTTTTGTTTGTTTGTTTTTGGACCACACTTGCTGGTGCTCAGGGGTTACTCCTGGTTCTGCACTCAGAAGTTGCTCCTGGCAGGCTCGGGGGACCATATGGAACACCAAGAATTGAACCTGGGTCCATCCTGGGTCAGCCGCATTGCATGCAAGGCAAACACCCTACCATTGTTCTATCACTCTGCCCCCACTACTGTGTTTAAATAGTGCGATTCCTAACATCCGTGGGGCTTAGAGATCATGAATCCTCTTCAGAGAGCCACAGTGACCCATTGTACATGGACAAGGCAGGAGGGCAGGAGGCCACATCCTCTGGCTCAGTGTGTGGAAGCGTCTGGTTTAGATCATCGCAACAGAAAGCCCACCCAGTCCAGTGCACCAAAGGACCAGTCCGCCCATCTTGCTTCCCAATTCCTCCCCACACAGTGACTGACTGTTCTGAGATAGGTTCAGACACAGCACTTAACTCTAGGACCAGACAGTTGTTAACAGTCTCAAATAAAAAGCTGTTTATAATCTTACTCGTGTCGATGAGGGTGCCTTGCAATTTAACCTATTTTCCTCCCCCCTCCCAAAACAAACACTGACAAAGAGAAAGAGCAATGGGCTGGCACTTCTTGTAGATAACTCATTATGTTGGAAAAATTATTCAACCATGATTTACACAAATACTGGGTACTGAAAATGCATTCTCAGATCTTCAGGGTTGTTTAGCTCTTGATACTTTAAATGCGCATACCAAAAAATAAATACCCTAAATTAAATAAATAATCTAAGTTCAACTCTGATCAACTCCTGAACACCAGCGATCACATAAAAAAAAATCTATAAATTCGTTTACTAACAGGTTCCACAAAACGGAGTTACATTTGCCACCATTAAGGTAAGTAAAAAATCAATAAAAAACAATTAATCCAAGGGAAACTTCATCATCACTATTTTGATAAATGCAAAGACAATGCTTCCTAATCTGATAAGGGAAGCACATTTGTAAAAACTCTGTAACATATTCTTCAAAATTAAAAACTGAAGCTATTCTACTCCATTACTAGCAATCAAATTTGATTTCATTAACTGGGAATGACATTGTGGCAAACTTCTCTTTGGAGCAAGGAGGAAGTTCCAGTAATGAGAGACCTTGAACTCATGAAACCTAAATTCCAGTCTCATCTGTAACACTGGCACATTGGCCACCAAGAGGGCAGAGCAGGGAGGGTGCTTTGCTTGTTTTGCACATGGCCGACCAGGGTTCCATCTGCAGCATCTCATATGGACCTCTGTGCACCACCAGGAAGACACAAGAGCCAGGAGGAAGTCCTGAGGGCACTGGGTGTTGCCCCAAGTCCCCAATCACCCAACTCCACTGTTTTCCCTTGAGTTCAGGATTCTATCCTGCCATCTCTTGCCAGCTTGGAGCTGCTTTTGAAATTCTCATTCCCCATGATGGAAGTATTACACCCCACTGCTCTCAGTAATAGCATCCCCAGATACATCCACGCTGGCCCCAAAGGTAGGGTTTCCTTGTTGTCGGCATCAAAGCACTATGCATTGGGCATACTTTCATCTGGATGCCTAGGTCCATGCTGCCCTATGTTGGCCATGTGCCGAGCATGGCTGGGGCTCTAGGAAAAGCCCATGAGCGGGGCTGGTGGACAAGGGGATTTCCATTCTTTCTTGTTTTAGGTCTCACCACGCTATTTTCCATAAACAATGCATGGGAGAGGGTCCCCCATGTCCTGTCCTAGCCATCTCTGCATGGATGCCCAGATCACATGAAACATGGGCTCCCAGGTCTGTAGCCCCTGGCACTACCTTAGTAAGCAAAATTTTTTAATTTTATTTTATTTATTTATTTATTTTTGCATCTCTGGGCTGTTTATGTGTCTTCTTTAAAGAAGTATCTATTCAGGATTTTTACTTTTGGAGGGACGCTGGATCCACACCTGTCAGTACTCAGTATTTACTCCTGACTCTGTGCCCAGGGGTCACTCCAGGTGGTACCCAGGGGACTATCTGTGGTGCTGTGAATGAACCCAACCTGGCCTAATTGTGTGCAAGGTCAGTACCTTTATCTCTGGGTCCCTGTGCTTTCTCTCTGGCCCTGTTTTTGTTTGTTTTGTTAATTAGGTTGTTTGAGTTTAGGTTCGGGAGTGAGTTTTCCAAGTTTTCTGTATATGGGACATTTTAACCCCTTGTTAGTTGTCTGATGGGAAATTTTTTCCCCCAACTGTTAGGATGCTATGCTTTCCTTCCTTTCTTTTCTCTCCCTCCCTTTCCCTCTCTCTCTCTTTTTTGGAAGTGGGGAATAGCTTTATTTGCTGTCTAAAAGTTTTGGAATTTGATAGAAACAGAATATCAGGTTCCCCGAGCCTGCCAGAAGCGACTTTATTTTTTTATTTTTTATTTGTTTTTTTTTTGCGGTCACACCTGTCAGCGCTCAGGGGTTACTTTTGGCTCTACGTTCAGAAATCGCTCCTGGCAGGCTCAGGGGGACCATAAGGGATGCCGGGATTCGAACTACCATTCTTCTGCTTCTAAGGCAAACGCTCTACCGCCCTACCTGGGGCCCTACTGGCCCCCCCAGAAGTGACTTCTGAACGCAGTCAGGAGTAACCCCTGAGCTCCGCCGAGTGTGACCCAAAAACAAAATAGGGGATGAGGGGCCAGAGAGACAGCATGGAAGTAGGGCATTTGCCTTGTAAGCAGGATAGTGGTTCGAATCCAGGCATCCCATATGGTCTCCCCCCCTCCCCCCCGAGCCTACCAGGAGCAATTTCTGAGCAGAGAGCCAGGGGTAACCCCTGAGCGCTGCCAGGTGTAACCCCAAAACAAAAACAAAACAAAAATTAGGGGATGAGAAACAATGAGCAGAATAAGTGAGCAAATGGTCCCCTGAACACTGGTAAGAGTGATTCTAGGACATGATGCTGACATCTTTGCTAACATCTTAAATTCTCTCCCTGTAAAGTACTGTGTGTGATAGGGCCTGAGTCATAACACATGTGAGGGCATTTGCCTTGCACACGGCCAACCCAGGTTCAGTCTCTGGCATCCCGTTTGGTCTTCTGAAGCCTGCCAGGAATGATTCCTGAGTATAGAGCCAGGAGTAACCCCTAAGCACCGCCAGATGTGGCCCCAAAACAAAAGCCAAACCGTACAAGTATTGTGTGTGTCTATGTGTGGTGTGAGGGGGAGTGAGGGGATTGGGGTCAAATCTAGCCATGCTCATGACATACTCCTGAGTTTGTGCTCAAAAGTGATTGCTGGTAGTGCTTGAGGGACCCAGCCAGGGTCAGGAGGGTGCAAGACAAGTGCTTTAGCTCCCTATTATAGCTCTGTAAAGCATTTTTTGTTTTGTTTTGTTTTATTTGTTTTTAGGTCATACCTGGCAGCGCTCAAGGGTTACTCCTGGCTCTCTGCTCAGAAATCGCTCCTGGCAGGCTCAGGGGATCATATGGGATGCCGGGATTAGAACCATTGTCCTTCTGCATGCAAGGCAAACATACTACCTCCATGCTATCTCTCAGGCCCCTCTGTAAAGCTTTTTTTTTGTTTTTGTTTTTTTTGTTTTTTGGGCCACACCCAGTGGTGCTCAGGGGTTACTCCTGGCTGTCTGCTCAGAAATAGCTCCTGGCAGGCACGGGGGACCATATGGGACACCGGGATTCGAACCCTGGATAGGCTGCTTGCAAGGCAAACACTGCTGTGCTATCTCTCCGGGCCCTGTAAAGCATTTTTGTCATCTGTCCCACACAGAACCCCATTTATTACAGTGGGCACAGTATCATAACCACAGGCCTTTCTATGCACAAAGCACCTACATACACATACACACAAACTTTAGCAACACACCTTAGTTTTTCTAACACTTCAGAGGTTCTACCTACAGGAAGGAGAAAGAATGAGGCAGAGAATGGGCAAGGGGAGGGGGGGGAGGGGGGGTACGCGGCCTTTAGGGTAGGAGATCCATGCCCCAGGGGCAACCCTGCAAACAGGTGGCTGTGCCTGCACTCGGTTGGGCACTGTACATGGAGCACCTGGCCAAAGCAAACACTCAAGGGGAAGGCAGGCGATGGGAGCCTGAGAGCTGGCTGTTGGGGGTGGGGGGCTTGGCTCCCTGGGGGCCCATTTTCACATCATCTATAATTATCTCTTTGCTTTAATCGCCTTGTCATTCCAGAGGCTCTCAGGGGCCCTGGCAGAGGAAAAGCTCATTAACTAAACCTTTTCTCCACTCTCCAGCCACCCATGGCTTTTAATTGCTTGGTGCGTTATTATGTGGCGGGAGTCTAACCAGGATCATTTTCATGAGAAAGGCAGGCCGAGAGGGGGAAGGGAGCCAGGGTCCCAGAGGTGTGTGCCACAGACAAACCTTTGCCTTCTCAATTACTGGTGCCAGCTGAGGTTTCCCGGGCGGAATAAATCCATAACTCAAGTTCATCGGGATCCAGGCAGCTCCAGGGGGAGTGGACCACTCGCTTGCACACTTGTGTGATGCTCCAGGAAGCAGCCGAATGGAACGAGACATATGTCACCCAATTCATCACCAATGGCCAAAGTGTTAACACAAGGTGGATCACAAGCAGCATGGAGGAGGGGACAGGCACGGGACATGAAAAAGGTTTTGGGGTACCCACCAGATGGGGAGAGGAGGGAACTGAGTCCTTTTCTGGGGCGAAGGGCAGAGTTGTCAAAGGGGCTGCAATGTCCCTGATGATCTGGCCTGTCGCAGGTGGTGGCAGAACCCAGACAAGCCTTTTGCAAAAATAAGGAACAGGGGTGACCCAAACTGCTCATGCTTCAGTGGGGAAACTGCTTTTTTACAAAGGGGCTGGAGTCTGAACTGTGCAGTGCTTTGGCTAAAAAAATAAATAAAAAATAAATAATGGTTTTTTTTTTTTGTTACCCTGACTGTATAAATCAGCATAAAACCAGGATTGCGGTAGCTTCTTCTCCAATTATACCTCAGGAAAATTCTTGGGTGCAGAGAACGGGAATAAGAAAATGTGCAGGCATCACTAGATTGTCCCCACAGTTGAGGACCAGGTCCTACTTCCTCAAAAATAATGCTTGCTGGGGCCGGAGAGATAGCATGGAGGTAAGGCGTTTGCCTTTCATGCAGGAGGTCATCGGTTCAAATCCCGGCGCCCCATATGGTCCCCTGTGCCTGCCAGGAGCAATTTCTGAGCCTGGAGCCAGAAATAACCCCTGAGCACTGCCGGGTGTGACCCAAAAATCAAAAAAAAAAAATAATAATAATGCTTGCCTACAATCATTCCTTTCACTCCAGTCTTTTTTTGATTTGAACTTGATGGACGGATGCTGTTTCAGAACCACGGTTTCTAGGAGCCCCAAAGAGAAGGTACTTCGAAGATCATGTCACAATCTATTACTGTTCCAGGAGGGAAACTTTCTAGTCACGGAGGGAAGCAGAGAGCAGGTCTTTAAAATGCTGCAGGCTTTTGAGCCTGACCACGCGGGTGACCTCTGGTATTTTCTGCCAAAACAGTTCATTTGTCTCATGGAACAACTAATCAATTCCCGAGCCCATCAATCACTGCAGTTGTGCACGGGGCTGGTGGGAGCGAGAAGGGCCAGATGGTGGCCTGCGTAAGTGGGATTAATAAAATTCGGAGAGATCAGAGCAGCCAACAACCCTCACCACAGTGGGAGGTTGGAAAATGGAGCCCAGGCCCGAATCACAAGTTATCTGGCCCTGCTCCTTCCAGTCTTCTTCACCCAATGTGGGCCAAGTGCTGCACAAACCTGCCCAGCCACCACCACCACCCTGTCACCCAAAGTGATTTCTTGCAACACGTGTCATTAGGTACCAGCCATGAATTCTGCAAAGTCCTGGGTTACTAGTGTGGTCATTTTGGCTTGTCTGCAAAAGAAATCAAGGATCCCTCAGCTCCTTCAAGAGAGATTTGCTGCCCAGATGGGACAACACCCATTCTCCCTGCCTCAGGGACATAGTGTTAGCAAGACACAATGAGGACAGCACAAGTTCTTGGGTGCCGGACAGAATTCAAGAATGTCCGAGGGGGCTGGAGAGATAGGACAGCAGTAGGGCATTTGCCTTGCATGCAGCCGACCGAGGATGACGGTGGTTTAAATCCTGGCATCCCATTTGGCAGGCCCTGTGCCTGCCAGGAGTGGATTTCTGAGCACAAAGCCAGGAGTAACACCTGAGTGTCAATGGGTATGACCCAAAAACAAAAACAAAAACGAAAAACCAAAAAAAAGAATGCCTGAGAATGGAGTTACTTCTGGGACTGCCCAAAGGCCATATAGGTAAGGTACTATCCTGAGTGGTAAAACCAGCAGTGTCCATGGTGTGGACCTGCCCAATGGACAAGCTCCAAAATGAACAGTGCTGCGTCTATAGCACAGTGGGGAGGGCATTTGTCTTTCATGTGGCCAACCTGGGTTCAATGCCCAGCATCCCATAGGGTCTTGGTAAGCCCCCACCAGCATCACTGGTGTGGTCCCCAAACAATCAAACCCCCCAAATAAGCGGGAAGGGGGTCTGTGCTCTAGAAGATTGGCAGGAGGCCTAAAGTGGGAGCCATTTATTGTTACCTTATTGTGTATTATCGTGACCCAAACAGGCTCCAAGCTGGTCCCAGATATCATAGGTGTCCCAGTGGCAGAAGCCCTGAGTTCCATCTCCAGAACCACACAGCACACCCTGCAGATGTAGCTCTTATTAAAAATATAACAAAATGAAAGGGCTTTTCAAGTCTGCCCATGGCACCTGATAGTTGAGGCAGGCCAAGGGCCCAAATACACACACGGCACACCCTGCAGATGTAGCTCTTATTAAAAATCTAACAAAGTGAAAGGGCTTTTCAAATCTGCCCATGGCACCTGATAGTTGAGACAGGCCAAGGGCCCAAAACCACAGGGTTGAGGGCTCACCCCCCAAGAAAGAAAGAACAACCCCCCCAAAAGAGCAAAACAGAAGAAAACAAAACCAAACAAAATATTAATAAAATAAAAAACAAAAACAGTAACAAAAAAAAAAACAGCTACTATTTAAAAAGGTTTGTGTTTCTTCTTTTTTTTTTTTTTTTTTGCAAAGGGACAGTAAATATTGGGGAAATTAGAACGGGAATTCCCTTGGCCCAAGAATTACAGGGTTTCTCTACCCTTAAAGCATACTACCATGAGAACAACTACAACTAACCTAGAGATACATTTTTATATTCTTAAAAAAAAAATACGAATTTTGGTGAAAGTGTCCCCCAGTTTAATGCTTATGATTGAACCATGTCACGGGAATTGTTGGACTAGTTCTTATGGCCCCCATATGCACCAATAATGCCACGTGGCATTGCTCCTTTTTTGCATAGGCACAATAAAATGGGAAAATACTATACATACAAATAAAATCCTATCTAATAGAGATTGGAACACACAAATCTTGTAGTGCAAACGGACCTTACACCCTGAACATTGACATAATGACCTAGCACAGGCCTCAGAAGAAAAGGGCATTTTCCATTCACCCCTGAACCAGGGAAGCCATCCACGAAACATCCAGGTTTGTCTATAAAATCACCTGGAAGCAATCCTCTACCACAGAAGACCCTACCACTGCTCAGACATCGACCTGCTCAAGAGACTTCCCTTAACACTGAGAAGACTTAACAACAACAACCTGCTTACAGGACAGGGCTCCCTGCATTGCCCTTTAATTGTGAGGTGAAACGAGAGGATGCTCCACATCCTGACTTCAATGTAGGATATGCAGATTCCAGGATCTTTAATACAGAAACATGATACCCAACAACAGAGACTGTGTGAAAAATAAAAGTGTGTTGGCACTACAGACAATGTCTTGGATTGGACTATCTAGCTTGCCTGGAGCCTAGAGTTGGTCTTATGCCAGGAAACTTCAGGGGTAGGGTCTCTTTGTATTTAGGCCAAGGTTATTCCTTTCCATGCCCCTCATATTTGGTGGGCAAACAACAATTGCCACTCTAACACCGTTTTTACTGTGCTCCTTTGACTCTAATCCTTAAAAAAAAAAAACCCACTTAAAATGTGAGGTTAACAAGCTAATATGCATGTACATGGAAATGTAAAAAATACTATGCCTCTAATGTTTAAGGAGTTACGTAAGTTTTATGGCTTTAGATTGCCTTGTGTGCTGAAATATTATAATGTGTTACAATCTGGGGACTTGAGGGACAAAGTAATTGTACATGGATTCTGTTTTATTTATCTTAATGTTCTTTGGCTAAAAGTTCAAAGTTATCAGCAAGGGGACTTCTGAGAATTATGTTATGGGTGATTGTCCTTCTACTGTAACTTTATCTTGTCCTCTTTCTTTGCATCTTTGTTGTCATAATTAAAAATAAAAAAATTATAAAAAAAAATACCAACAGGGCCAAAGATATAGCACAATGGGTAAGGCATTGCATGTGGCCTTCCATGTGGCCCACCCAAGTTCAATCCCTGATATTCCATATGGTCCCCCAAACCTGCCAGGAGTGATTCCTGAGGGTAGAGTCAGGAGTAACCCTTAGCACTGCCGGGTATAGCCACCTCTCCATTTGACGATGCTGTGGGGTGGTTTTGTGAGGCAGCATCTGTATATGTGTCTGTATGTATGTCCATGCATGGGTGCAACTCTGTGTCTGTGTGCATGTCTCTGTACTGAGTGTGCAACTGTGTGCATGTGTGTGTCTGTATGTGTATATGTCTGTATGCATGTGTGTATATGTATGTATGAAGGTGCACTTCTCTGTGCAATTATTTTTTTTTAATTTTTATTGTGGTCAAAGTGAATTGTAATTCAAGGCATATAGTGACAATGACTGAGGGGCATTCCCACCACTAGTGTTGTCTTCCCTCCACCCCTGTTCCCAGCATGCCTCCCATATACTCCTCTTTTACCCCCCATAATGCTAGTGTAACTGTTCCCCACTTGTACAGCTTGTTGTAAATTGGGTATCGATTCTGTTGTCGTTGACTGTGGGTTTGGTGTTCCAATCTGATCATTTTTTATTTCCACTAAATGTTCATTCGACTGTCTGGTCTTGGTACCATCCATTTTCCCCCCTCAAATTGTGAGGCTGAAGGAGATGATTCCAGTAATGTGGTTCTGTTGTAGATATATGAAAATATAAGGGAGAAGAAAAGAAAAACAGAAACAAAAACAAAAGCAAAAGGAGAAAAAGAAAGAAAAAAGGAAAGAAAAAAAAAAAAAGGGGGGAACTAGGGAGAGTGCGTCTAGATGTTATAAATTTCCCTTTAGAAGGAGAAAGGGGGGCCGGGCGGTGGCGCTCGAGGTAAGGTGCCTGCCTTACCTGCGCTAGCCTAGGAGATGGACCTCGGTTCGATCCCCCGGCGTCCCATATGGTCCCCCAAGCCAGGAGCGACTTCTGAGCGCATAGCCAGGAGTAACCCCTGAGCGTCACCGGGTTTGGCCCAAAAACCAAAAAAAAAAAAAAAAAAAAAAGAAGGAGAAAGGGAAAAAAATAAGAAAAGGGTAACAAAACAAAGCAAACAAAAACAAAAACAAAAAACAACAGGGCAGTAACAACAAAGTACAAAAAGAACAACGCAGGACCGGAGAGATAGCATGGAGGTAAGGCCTTGCATGCAGAAGGATGGTGGTTTGAATCCCGGCATCCCATATGGTCCCTCAGCCTGCCAGGAGCAATTTCTGAGCATAGAGCCAGGAGAAACCCCTGAGCACTGCCGGATGTGACCCTAAAACCAAACCCCCCCAAAAAAGAAAAAAAAAACAACCCCCCAAAAAAGAGCAAAACAGAAGAAAACAAAACCAAACAAAAAAATTAATAAAATAGAAAACAAAAACAACAACAACAACAAAAACCCAGCTACTACTTAAAAAGGTTTGTGTTCATGCTGGCTTCGGCAGCACATACACTAACATTGGAACGATACAGAGAAGATTAGCATGGCCCCTGCGCAAGGATGACATGCAAATTCGTGAAGCGTTCCATATTTAAAAAAAAAAAGGTGTTTTTTTTTGTTTTTTTGCAAAGGCACAGTAAATATTGGGGAAATTAGAACGGGAATTTCCTTGGCCCAAGAGTCACAGGGTTTCTCCACCCTTAAAGCATACTGCTATGAGAACAACTACAGACTCCATACATGCTCATTTTCACACCCCAAGTTCTTTTTAAGGCGCCACGGAACTTTCTGGTCAGTTGTAGATGATGACATCACGCCTCTGTAGCTAGAGATCTTATTTGCGTAGGTCACAGAATGAAGGCTAGGAGAGCTTTTTTTTTTTTTTTAATGATTCTATAAGTTCTGTTCCATCCCTGTTGTTGTAATTAGTGGTCTTGTTTTTTTGCTCAGATCCTAGAACAAGGCCTAGGATAGAGACTTTCAGTATGTTTCCAAAAGTTCTGTTCTGTTCAGTTGCAGTTGTCAAGGTCAGACCTCTGAAATTAGAGATTTTGGTTTTTGTATGAATCCTAGGCCGAAGCCTCAGCTAGGAACTTTCTCATGGTCCCTCAATAGGTTCTACCCAGTCTATATTTGTCAAAGTCAGTCTTCTGTAGTTTAGCGACTTTGGTTTTTGCATATAGCAAAGGCTGTCATGTCTCCTGATTGCATCAGACCAGTGGTGACGAGATAGGGCAACGCTCTCTTAGATCAGGTTGTTGCTGTTTCCTCATGTCAGGGTGTCATATCAAAACTGTTGCAAGTTGGTGCCAGAGCAGTATTAGGAATTTCCTAGGGAGGAATTTGGTTCCTGGTGCTGTTGCTGGGACCTGAGTCAGTTCTACGTCTGGGATCTGGGGTTTTGGGTTGGACAGTCGCTGTCCAATCACATGGAGAATAAGTTGGGTCCACATGGCACATGCTCAAGGTGGAAGGCTTCCTGTTTTATGAAATGTATGGTTCTTATCCCAAGTAGGTAAGAGTTTGTTTCTGTGTATAAGATTTTCCCTTATATAAATAAAGTGCCTGTGCAAAAGGGGATGGTGCCAAATTATATTGCTGGTGGAATTGGGGGTAAGAATAATAGTCTATACATTCTCTGTGCTCTGGTTTTGACCTGAGCTTTTATCCCAGGCAAGACTTTTTCTTGTAGGTTTTTGTACTAAGCAGAACCAAATCTGGTGAAATTAAAGAGAAGAAAAAGCAAAAAAATTAAAAAAGGAATTAAAGAAAAAAAGCTGTTTAGGAGGTTAACTTATATTTGGGGTTAAACAGACTAGGGGGTATTATTATACAGCTATCAAACATATAAAGGAAATATAGTCTTCCCCATTAAGTCTTTTGGAATTTTCCTGTGGGGGGGGCGTAATCCAGGGGACTTTTTCATCACACATCTTGTCTTGTGTGCAATTTTGTGCGCGTGTTTGTATGCGAGTGTGCATGTCTGTGTATTCCTGTGTGTGTACATATATGCCCGTGTAAGCCACACATCCAGCCATGTTGCTCACATATGTGCCTACAGGGGCTCACTCTCTCGTGGCCACAGAGCTCACACACACATTCCATCGTGGCACATGCAGTGAGATGCAGAGGGATCCACAGGGGACCTCAGGGGACCGAACTCTCAGCCTCAAGCTCTGAGGGCTGAGCCAGCCCCTCATGCTCCTTGGACAGTTTAAATTAGAAAAGCAATCAGCACTTTCACCTCAGGTGAACTAATTCTGCCAAGAAACAGCAATTGAGTCAATTAAAGAACATCTTTCCCAGGGGAGGGCAATAGCACAGTGGGGAGGGTGCTGTCTTTGCACACAGCAGACCTGGGTTCCACCCCTGGCACCCCAATAAGATCCCCTGAGCACCATCAGGAGTAATCCCCAAGTTTCATCAGGTGTGGCCAAACAAAACAATACAAAACGAAACAAACAACAGAAAAATCAAACACCATATACTGTAGCTCACAAAGTATAAGCAGGACCATCTCTCATCAACTTCACTAAACAGCCTGTCTTCACTGCTCCAAAATTCAATATTTTGTTTAGTGATCACACCGGAGGTGCTCAGGGGTTACTCCTGGCCCAGTGCTCAGAGATTACTCCCTTCCTTACCACTTACTGACCTACTAGTTATCACCCTTCAGCCTCTCATTTTCTTCCTTCTCCCCCTTTTCTCCACTATTATCAAAGACCAGTGGAGAAATAATTACCTGATGATTTCTTCGTGATACAGAGAACTAACGACTGGCCCACCAAAACCTGTTTTTGCTTCTTGTCCTTTCTTCTCTGGTGACTGAGAAACAAAAATGGAAAAAAAGAAACATGAATTAAAGCACTGTGTATTTAGGCCTAGGGCGAAATACTACGCTATTGGTCACTTAAAAGACTTGCCATTCCACATCTTCTTCAAAGCCCAGGAAACAGCAAAAAAAGCAAAACAGAAAATTCACTCAAATAGTACCATAAAAAGTAATTCTGTAATCACAGCAAAATTCCTCAACCTATCAGCAAACCAAGCTCAAAAAACATTCATATAGCAGCATCAACTAGAAGCTATCTGTGATACAAGGATGGTTCAACCATCTACGTATCAATATGACATATGCTATCAAAAGATGAAAGTTAAAAATCATGCAGTTGGGCCGGAGCGATAGCACAGTGGTAGAGCGTTGTCTTGCATGCTGCCAATCCAGGACGTACCTTGGTTCGATCCCCAGTGTACCATATGGCTAGCTAGGAGTAATTTCTGAGTGTATAGTTAGGAGTAACCCCTGAGCATCACAGGGGGTGCCCCTCCAAAGAAAAGATCATGCAGTTATCTCAACAGATGCAGAAAAACTAGTGGACAGAATCCACATCTGCACGTGAAAAGGACACTCAATAGAGTGGGCAGAGAAGGATGCACCTCAGTGTCATCATGGCCATCTCTCAGACCCCAGTTAACATCATACTCCATGGTAAAAACCTGAAAGTCTTTCCTCTGAGCCTAGAACAAAACAACACAGTATTCCAAGTCCTGACCGGGGAAATTAGGCAATTTGGTCAAATTGGTCAATGAGAAATCCTTGTCCCATTCAATGTGCCAGCATGTAGTGCGGCAGGGATTATCACTATAGTCATCTGAATAATTCTATAGCAGTTTCTCCTTGTTTTACTTTGCAAGTCCCTAATCCCACATGCTGCTGAACATCTCATTGGTCTACTTTTTCTGGGAAGGTATCTTCATATCTTTTGCCCATTTCATACAATGAGTTCATGCCAAAGATAGTCACAATAAGGCAATAAATATCCATCACAGTTATTCCTATGTTCTTTTTTGAGGTGTAGATGGAGCAGGAGTGCTGGCTTACACCCAGTGGTGCTTAGGGATCACTCCTGGAGGTGTCCAGGGGATGGGGGTTGAAACTGGATAAGCTGTGTGCAAGACAAGCATCTTCATTTCTGTTCTCTCTCCAGTCCGCCCTACCCACTGTGCTATTATACCAGCCCCCTTATTTTAAATTTTTTTTGTTTGTTTTTTTGTTTTTTGTTTTTGGGCCACACCCGGTAACGCTCAGGGGTTACTCCTGGCTATTTGCTCAGAAGTTGCTCCTGGCTTGGGGGATCATATGGGACACCGGGGGATTGAACCGCGGTCCATCCAAGGCTAGCGCAGGCAAGGCAGGCACCTTACCTTTAGCACCACCGCCCGGCCCCTTATTTTAAAAATTTTAAACTTTATTGATTGATTGATTTTGGGGCCACAGCCAGCTGTGCTCAGGGGTTACTCCTGGCTCTGCACTCAGAAATTGCCCTGGCAGGCTGGAGACCAAATGGGATACTTGGAATTGAACCAGATCCCTCCTTGGCTGGCCCCATGCTATCAAATACCCTACCACTATGCTATCTCTCCAGCCCCTTATTTAAAAAAATTTTTTTGGGTCACACCCAGCTCAGGGATTTCTCCTGGCTCTCTGCTCAGAAATCACTCCTGGCAGGCTCAGGGGACCATATAAGATGCCGGGATTTGAACCACCGTCCTTCTGCATGCATAGCAAACGCCTTACCTCCAAGCTATCTCTCCGGCCCCCTATTTTAAAATTTTTAAGAGACTTTCATACTCTCTTCCATAGTGACCACACCAATTTCCATCTCTCCCCTCCTATCCTCGCCTTAACCCAGAGAACAAAGGAGCCCACATTTCTTCTCATCCTTGCCAACACTGGCTAGCTCCTGTCTTTTTGAGAACGGCCATCTGGACAGATGTGCAGCAGCATCTCGCCCTAATGCTCATTTGCATTTCCCTCATGACTAGTCTGGATGGACACCTTTTCAGGCGCCTGCTGGCCATCTGCAGGTCTTTCAGAAGCATCGATTCAAATTCGCTACCAATTTTTCAGTAGGTTGTCATGTTTGGTTTTGGCCATTTCCACTGGGTTGTTTTGATCTGCATTTCCTGTTACACTGTACACATTTCTGTATGTACAATTATTAATGCCTTGATTGACAGAAAAGATGCATGGCTATTTGGTCCCTTTCCACCAGCTTTCCTCTTGACTTTGCTGTGGACTTCACCAGATGAAAAGCAAAACCGACCTCTTTGAAAGACAAACAATGGGAGCCAGAGAGATAGTACAGCTGTAGGGCATTTGTCTTACACACAGCCAATTCAGGATGGATGGTGGTTTGAATCGCGGCATCCCATATGGTCCCCTGTTCCTGCCAGGAGCACAGAGCCAAGAGTAACCCCTGAGCGCTGCCGGATGTGATCCAAACACCAAAATAAATAAATAAATAAATAAATAAATAACAATGGTAGCTGGAACTTGGCTGGTGATTGCACTGGCTCTGTAGTTATGAAGTAATATCTTTTTTCGATTTGTTTTTGGCACACCCAGAAGTGCATATGGCTTATTCCTTCCTGATTCTGCATGCACTCAAGAATCACTCCTAGTGGTGCTACGGGATACTAGGGATCTAACCCGGCTCAGCCATGGGCAAGGCAAATGCTCTCTCCACTGTGCTATTGCCCCAGCTCTACCATCATTCTAACTATAAAACTGTCCAGTCTGTGGCATGAGGTGACTCCCGAAACATCCTCTTCAGCTTTGCTTCCTACACATTTTTGCTCCTATCAGTCAGACAGTAAGATTCCTTCAACTCTCTTTGCCTTTAGCTGTAAGCTCTAGACACAGGCAGGGATCCCTCTTTCCTTCCCTTCACTCATCACCCAATACGATTTGTCCTGCAGTGCTTGAAAATCACTGTTTCGCCTACTGTATTTGCAGTTCTTGCTTTAGTCATAAAGGTATTCCTTAATCTTGTTCCCCTTAGCCTAACCTGCCTGGGGGGGGGGGGAGAGAGAGAGAGAGAGAGAGAGAGAGAGAGAGAGAGAGAGAGAGAGAGAGAGAGAGAGAAGGAGAGAGAGAAAACACATCCGATTATTATTCTCTCTTTCACACCCTCCCTCTCTCATCTCCCTCTTTCTAATACAATCTTAATCACTACCTACCCTAATTGCCTCCTAGTTTTCTATGTAAGTTATTTTCACTTAGAAGCAAAGCTATGATGAATGACTTTTGCACGAAAAGCAATTTGCTCATTTCTTTTCCTCAAATTAATCCCTTTCTGCATCATGTACATTAAGGGCAATGGTGAAGGGCCAGAGACAGTGAAGTGCCTGTTTCCCAAATAGAAGTCCCTCATGCAATCCCCAGCCTGCATGGTACCTCAAGCACCACTAGGAGGGAACCCTGAGCACTGCTATATGCAGTTAAATAAAGGGTATATTTTTGGTGGCTTTACCCCCTGGATTTCCATTCCAATGCAATGTTTTCTCATAGAGGTGTAAGAAGTCTATTCCACTTCTCTCTATTCCAAATCCATCAGATTATTTTTATGTTGCATCAGCAGTGAATGAGACAGAAAGAAGAGAGAGAGACACATACAGAGAAAGAGAGTGACTGATTTGGCAGGCAAGAGGATAAAATTTGCCAAATCTTCCATTGCTGCAGCCTCTATTATTTGAGACACTGAAATGATCCTTCACTCAGAGGAGTGAGGATAAGGTGTTGGTAGAATCTTTATCACTTGATTTCGATTCCACCTTAGTCAGCTGCAAGATCAAGATCAAAGAAACCCTTTGAGACCATGCCACCCTCTGAACAAGGATCCTTCCAGAAAAGACCAGGCTGATGTGGGCACAGAAAGAGCCACCACGTATTATTACCCTACTGGGCTTCTGTTTGGGTGATGCATTCATCAGTCCAGCCATAGGATTTTGTGAGTCCACACAGTCATAATTGGGGCCCTTAGGCCGCCTAAGCACCATGTTGGTACCCTCCAAAAAAAGCTCATGTGGTTTTATAGTCGTTTTTATTGGGGGGGTTTCATACTCAGCAGTGCTCAGGGGACCCTATGGGGTGCAGGGGATCAAGCCCAATTCAAATACATGCAAGGTAACACATGCCTTCCTTGCTGTGCTGTCACTCCAGTCCTTGTGATTTTTCTAGTCTTGTCCTTTCAAAGCGATCAGTTCACTGTCAAAACCTCTGAAAGTTGCAGGAAGTCTTTGCCTTCCTGAGGCTGGAGGCAACTGCCCCTTGAGAGAGACACATGGGGAACAGTGCCTGCCAGCTGCAATTACACGCCAGGGTGAATGGAGATTCTGAGCCCATTAATGAGGGCGTGACAACAGCGCTGGTGTTTTCAATTACTGCTGCAGTCGGGTGCAGGGCGACTCAGCAAACCTCACCTTGGAGCTCATTGGACCCGGCATGTGAGCACAGCTCCACCAGAGCAAGGTGAAGCAGGAGGCAGGAGCAAACATGTGATGCCAAGAGCCAGGAGGAAACTGGGGCACATCTGGAAATAAGAGGTTGTAGGGACAAACGTGGGGGATAGATCTACCTAGGCAGGGATCCTGAGCCTCGCTACCTGACAGAGCTGAGCCAGGACTGTTTCCCCCACATTACCTGGATGCTGTCCCACAGGGCATCCAGCTTCATCCATGAGCCCAAAACATTCAGAGATGGGGATGGAGCACAGAGTGCATTGGGGAGGAAGAGGGAGCATCAAGAGCATCAGAGAGGGAGCACAAAGAGCTTGATGCTCTTGATGGAGCCTCAAGAGCATCAGAGAGGAAGTAAAGAGCACTGGGGAAGGAGGAGCATCAAGAGCCTTAGATAGAAAAGGAGCATCAAAAACATCAGGGAGGGGCCGGAGAGATAGCATGGAGGTAAGGCGTTTGCCTTTCATGCAGAAGGTCATTAGTTCAAATCCCGGCATCCTATGTGGTCTCCTGAGCCTGCCAGGAGCGATTTCTGAGCATGGAGCCAGGAGTAACCCCTGAGCGCTGCCAGGTGTGACCCAAAAACCAAAAAAAAAAAAAAAAAAAAAAGAACAACAATAACAACAACAAAAACAAACAAACCATCAGGGAGGAATGAGCATCAACAGCATTGAAAAGGGAGAACCAAGAGCATCAGGAGGGGCTGGAGAGATAGCATGGAGGTAAGGCGTTTGCCTTTCATGCAGGAGGTCATCGGTTCGAATCCCAGCGTCCCATATGGTCCCCCGTGCCTGCCAGGAGCAATTTCTGAGCATGAAGCCAGGAGTAACCCCTGAGCACTGCCGGGTGTGACCCAAAAACTAGCAAAAAAAAAAGAGCATCAGGAAGGAAGTACCAAGAACACCAGGGAGGACTGAGAGCATTGCAGGAGGAGGACTGAGCATCAGGGAAGGAGATCTGAGAGTATTAGAGAGGGAGCACTGAGAGTATTGGAGAGGAAGCTGCCATGCTCTGCAGGTCACTGCCAATGACCAGGTTAATTAACATTTGCAGAGTCTTAACTGTGTCGTTGTGCAGAGTGCACACGTCATTTGGGGACTAGATTCAATTTTAAAGCAATAAACTAGCAGCATCCAACTGATTTTATATGCACAGTATATTCAAGAGGGATTTCCTGGGACTCTCTGTGACTGCAGTTCTATAAAAGAATTCACTCCACATGTGATTTGAAGGTGGCCACTCTGAAGATAGGACTGGAACCTATCAAAGCAATGAACAGAAGTGGCTGATTTTCAAAGCACCTAAGTCATAATGTTCTGCGACTTGGAAGAAGCCCTAACAGACCAGGCTGTTAGCTGTAATAAGCATCATGGTCCCTGAGACATGCTTCTACACAACACAGCTGAAAGTGTTGGAACTCCAAGAGGAAAACTCATGAGGCCAACCAATCATGTTTCATACTTGAAATCTAACATCGATCTGTGCTGCCACTGTGGAAACTGTCCCCAGCAAGGCTGCTCTGAGTCTATCAAATATTATAAAATATAAAAAAATATTATAAAATATAAAATATATAATGTTCAGGAGTTCCATAATGCTGGGGAGAAATAAGGACTTGGAGCGAGAAGGGGCATCAAAGCAGAGTCCACATACCTTACCAACCCCCTGAGAAATCGCCGTCCATCTTAGCAATATTCTCCATCTGGACTCGCTCTAATTACTTGAGGTCTTAAGTTATTCATTTCTAAGTTGGCTAAAGTAACCGGTAAACACCCCTTTGGGGCACATCATTTGTAACCCTGATTTATGGGCCTGCCTCCTCCTGGTGTGGGGCTGACCCGGAGTTTATCATTAGGCCGCATAATGTGGACATAGAACAGAGGCTCAACCACTCGGCCACAATGACACAATCATGGGGTGGCTTAATAACAGAGTGTGATCTTGCTCCACCCTACCCTAAAATCTCTGTAGCAACCTGAGACATGTACCCCAAGGCTCAAAGGCTACGGGTCTAAGCTGCCCACTTTTCTGTAAACAAGTAACCATTCTCGTTCATTCATTTTATTCCTTCCCACTTTCATTAGCACTTTGTCTCCTAACTGGGATCATGCACAGATGATTTTTCTTGTTTGGCACTTTAGTTTGATTTGGGGCCATCTCCTGCAGTGCTCAGGAATCACTCTTGGCATTACTCAGGGGACTCTATAGGATGCCAAGGATCGAACCTGGGTGGGCTACGTACAAGCTGAATACCCTCTCATCTATGCTATCGCTCCAGGCCCACAAGAACCTTTTCTGAACCTCCTAGAAACAAGGGATGGGAGAAGAACCAATTCCACAGATAACCTCATAAAAGTCAAGGATGGGGGCCAAGATGGCATGGAGGTAGGGCATTTGCCTTGTATGCAGAAGGATGGTGGTTCAAATCCTGGCATCCCCCATATAGTCCCCCGAGCCTGCCAGGAGTGATTTCTGAGCACTGCTGGGTGTAACCCAAAAAACAAAACAAAAAAAAAGCCAAGGATGATCCACTTGGTTTTTCAAGTTCCAGTTCATCCTCCTGCTTCCCGTCTAGGAAATAAGTGCATCACGTGGCTTCCATCCTTTACTGTGAAAAGCCTCTGGTTGGCAGAAAAGTCTCCAGTGACACTTCTCAGAATCATTCCAAGGAAGGGAGGGCATGGTCCTGGGGGGTGTGCAATGTTCCAAGAATGAGGCCCTTCCTAACTGTCACAGGAATTCATGGGGCTGTTTCTTTCAGGGCCAACCTGAACCATTCTAGGAGAAATAGTTAGAGCAGCTGCCCCGCAACTCCCAGGATGCACTGCGAAGAAATTCCCAGGTTGGTGCACAATCCAAATAGAATAATATTGAGGGCAGCCTTCTCTGTGTAAAGGGAAAATAATCACACATTCTCTGTGAAGGGGAAAAATAAAAGCTCACCTGAAGTGCAGTGCACACTAGGAGCACATCTGCCCACATACAACTTGGAATGATCTTTGGCAAGCAAAGCAGATTTTTTAAAAATTATAAGCAGGGATTGGAGGGATAACACAGTGGTAGGATGTCTGCCTTGCAGGCGGCCGACCCAGGACAAACTCAGGTTTGATTCCTGGCATCCCATATGGTCCCCCAAGCCTGCCAGGAGCCATTTCTGAGCACATAGCCAGAGTAATCCCTGAGTGCCGCCAGGTGTGGCCCCAAAACAAACAGAAAATCATAAGCAGGCAATTCCACTGGAGAGAAAAAGAAGCTTTAAACCCTGAATTCTGTATCTGTGAGAAGACGTTAGAGTTTTCCAAAGATAAGCACCAAAAATAACAAAAATCATTTTTTCTACCTCTATTTGTTTTATGCTATTGGTTTTTTTTTTTTTTTTTTTTTTTTTTGTGGTTTTTGGGTCACACCCGGCAGTGCTCAGGGGTTATTCCTGGCTCCAGGCTCAGAAATTGCTCCTGGCAGGCGCGGGAGGACCATATATGGGACGCCGGGATTCGAACCGATGACCTCCTGCATGAGAGGCAAACGCCTTACCTCCATGCTATCTCTCCGGCCCCATATGCTATTGTTTTTATGCATGTTGGTGGGACTCCTAGCTCCAGTGAGGTGGTTCATGGTCAGCACCTTGGACAGGCAGGCAGATTTCTTGGTGAGTCCTAGAACTTCCAACCAATGTGTCCACAGATGTCATGGAGGTGACACTGAGATAAGAGAAAGACAAAGTCCTAGTCTTCATCCCCATCACTAAACTCCAGATAGTCAAAGAGACCCACAATAGGGGGACCTGCATTTTCCTTCAGCTTCCACAAAAGCACCTGCCTGCTCAGATGTCCAGCGGCTATGGGACCAGTTCC
This sequence comes from Suncus etruscus, assembly GCF_024139225.1. Classification (NCBI taxonomy): domain Eukaryota; kingdom Metazoa; phylum Chordata; class Mammalia; order Eulipotyphla; family Soricidae; genus Suncus; species Suncus etruscus. Next base: position 54,917,295 of record NC_064854.1, on the reverse strand, counting down.
ATGGGGTCTGGTCTCACTGCCACATTCATTCGGTCCTCTCTGATGGCAGATGAGGTGACTTTTCCCCTCCTAATACAGGCACCAAGAAACTCACCCCAAACCCTCTGTAACTGCTTCTTTCTCGTAGGTGGTTGTTACTTTCATGGTTTTGTTTGGAGTTCTAACCCCAGTGATACTCAGGACTGACTCCTGACTCTGCACTCAAGAATCACTACTGGTAGTACTCAAGGGACCCTATGGGATGCTGGGGATCAAACCCGGGTTAGCCACATGCAAGACCAATGCCTTCCCCCACTAGTCTACTGCTCTGGCCCTGACCCTGACTGGTTCTTGGCCTCAGGATCTTTGACCTCCATTCTCCCTGCCCCCACTTCCATCTTTGCCACAATCTAAAAGCAATGAGGCCACTGCCCAGGTACCTTTAGTCTCAGACCAGAAACAGGCTTCCCATGGCCTGTGCTGGCCTCATGCTATGGCATAGGGTTCAAAATCAACCCTGTGGAAAGTGGATTTTTTTAAAACTAGTGTATCTGTTTCCTACGTGGTCTATGAAATCTGATCCATGCAACTGACTAATTCAATAGACATAGGGGGAGAAACTGCTTTCCAACTCTGAATGAAGGAACCTGGCCTCGACTTACTTCCATCAGTTCTTTAAGAACCTAAATTCACTACTATGCCCTCAGCATATGATGCATTTCCTTTTTCTTCTCACAATACCTCGATTATTTCCACCTTGTCACTTACCCAAGCCGGCCAACCTGGAGCTAATCTCACAGCACCAAAAAACAGATTTTGTGAGAGAAGGTAAATAAAAGCCTTTGCCTCTCTACACACTACAGTCGGCAAAACAATAAAAAATAATTTATATTCGCATTACGCACTATAGTTTACAAACTCTTTTCCACATATATAATCTCGATGAATTATCATCTTCCTGTACTGCTTCCAAACACAATACTAGACTACAAATCTCCCAAAGCGAATCAGGCCCAATACAATAAATAAGAAAGTAACAATGGAGGCCCCAGAAGTATCAAGAAATGAACCAGCGGGGCCGGGCGGTGGCGCTAAAGGTAAGGTGCGCCTGCCTTGCTTGCGGTAGCCTTGGACGGACCGCGGTTCGATCCCCCGGCGTCCCATATGGTCCCCCAAGCCAGGAGCAACTTCTGAGCGCATAGCCAGGAGTAACCCCTGAGCGTTACCGGGTGTGGCCCAAAAACCAAAAAAAAAAAAAAAAAAAAAAAAAAAAGAAATGAACCAGCTATTTCCTTCTTCCCTTACTGCCAAACAACCCCCACAATAGCAAGGTGGGTTCATCCTCCCAATTTCAGCTTCTAAAAAAAAAAATAACACACCAGTGTCCTTACATTGTATTTCAATCAATTGCCTAAGCTGAGACTTCAAAGCCATAAATAAAGTTGCCCAATCATAAATTTCCCCAAAGACATAAAATCAAAGATACCGAGCACTACAAATTAAATGCAACACACACACACACACACACACACACACACTCTTACGCGCGCGCGTGCGGCAAAAAATTTATTCCATGAAATTCTAGCGGGTGGGTTAACTCGTCAATTCTGAACAGACTTATTCTCCACAGCCAAGATTAAGATTATGTGTTGTACCAAAATCATCCTGGACTGGACTTTACATTTTACAGGTTCTTATAAATTATGGAGCTATGGAGGGGGGGAGTCAATCACCTTTCAGATGTTTGGCTGCAAAAGTACTACTTAGAATAGCAATGATATGAGTTATTTAAATACAGGGAGCTGTATGAGACGAGAGCCCCGTGAAACAGCACACACTTAGGCTGGAATATATATTACAGCATGGCAGAAGCATGGATCTCTGAAAAATAAAACCCACCCTCAATTCTTTATTCATGCCGCTGATGTGGTCCTCCAGTAAACAGATTTTAGACAAACAATGAAAGGTTGAAGGGGCAGTTTTAGCGATTTTCATACCAACCAAAGCTCCATCAGCATCTTCTATGTGGCTCTAAGAGGGAAGTTAGCTTCTGCTTAATATATATTTGTTTGGGGGAGCTACACCCAGCACCCACAGGGCTTACTCTTGGCTCTATGTGCAGGGAAATCCTGGTGGGTTCAGGGGACCATCAGGGGAGGGGAAGGGATCAAACTAAGGTCTGCTACATGTAAGGCAAGAAAAGCACCCTACTTGAAATATTATCTTTGCAGCCCCTCTAGAAAAATATTAATTACTTTTGTTGGTGGTGGTGGTGGTGGTTTTTGGGTCATACCGGTGACGCTCAGGGGTTACTCCTGGCTATGAGCTCAGAAATTGCCCCTGGCTTGGGGGACCATATGGGATGCTGGAGGATCAAACTGTGGTCTGTCCTAGGTCAGCCGTGTGCAAGGCAAATGCCCTACTGCTGCGCCACTACTCTAGTCCCCCAAAATATTTATTTTTAAAGAATAGAATATGTACGGTTAAGTTAAATGAACTTGGAAAGCACATGATTCAAATGGCATTAATCTGGGGACCTAATTTAAACAGAGATCTACAGCTGAAAAACTGTTGTCCTCCAGCCAGACAGATGACCCAGCAGACAATGTCCATGCCAGGGCCCAGGTCCAACTCTTGGGAACTGCATACAGCCCTCTCAGCACTCTCTAAGCACCCCCTAAATGTTACCAGGAAGTGTTCCCAGCCCCCCACCCAGGAAAAATAGTTCCTGAGAATTGCTATATTTCTCTTTGCAGTAGAAACTTTTTGTCTTTGGGCCAAACCCGGCAACACTCAGAGGCTACTCCTGGCTCTGCACTCAGAAATCACTTCTGGCAGGCTCAGGGGACCACATGGGATGCCGGGAATTGAACCCAGATAAACTGTGTGCAAGACAAATGCCCTCCCAGCTATGCTATTGCTCCAGTCCCTGCAATGGAAACATTTCCTTATTCCTAAAGAATAATAGCTAGAAGTCGGGTCAAAGTCCTGAAAGGAAGAGATAGCTGATGTTCTGTTCTTCACCAGCAGGTCTAAAGGTGTATAAATTGACCAGAGTGTTGCTGGGAGCCCAGAAAGAACTCAACAGACACAAGTGTGGTGGCTCAGCATGATATGAAAGATGGATGGGCGCCACCTGGAAGATTTATACCCAGGCTCCTTCCACGTACAATGCGCATTTGTGCACACAGGAAGGCGGTCTCCTGCTCATAAGCAGAGCCCCACATTTCAGAGGGATTATTTCCAAGGCAGTAAAATCTGCAGAGCTGCTGCAGAATGAAAGCTGGGAGTTAGGGAGACGGGAGTAGGGGAGGCTCTAGAGCGTCTGTTATTTACGCATCCTCCGCTGGGGGGTCACCTGCACACCAAATATATGAACCCTTTCCACCACTTCATCACTCTAAGTTGACAGGCACCATTAAGTGACAGTTGGCAGCAAAGCCAAGACGGTGAAGGAAGGAAACAAAGACAGAGCCTCACCAGGCCGCAGTTCTTGATGTGTTTCCCACACTCTGTCAGGCCCAAGGTCTGTGAGGACAAGGCCACAACTTAGTGACATGTCCTTGGAAGACACCACAAACACAAAATACACAATACATCTGATCTTATAGTTTAGCTCTGTCTTCTGTTTATAGGGGGAGAAGGGGAACATGAGTGCCAGGGATCAAACTCAAGGCCTCATGCTTCAAAGACATATTCTGGGCTAGAGAGATAGCACAGTGGGTAATGTGCTTGTCTTGTATGTAGTTGACCAGAATTTGAACCCCAGGTGGTTTCCTGAGCTATGCCAGGAGTGATTCCTTAGCACAGAGCCAGGAGTAAACAGTGAGCACCATCAGGTGTGGCCCAAATAAACCACCCAAAAAAGACATTCTGCCACTTGATCTACCCAGCCCTAAATTCAGTTGTATCTGTGTATGTGTGTTTTTTAAAGCCACACACATGGAACCAGAGCCATAACACAGTGGATAGGGTAGGTCATTTGCCTTCCACACAGCTGACCCTGGTTTGATCCCTGGCATCCCATAGGGTCCCCCAAGCCTATCTGGATAAACTTCTGCTGAGCATCGCCAGGTGTGGCCCAATTAAAAAAAAAATGCCACACAGTCCCATGGCAGAATAACAGAATTATGTAATTTTAAGATTTTTATCTACACCATCAAAAATGTAAGGTTTAGGGGCCAGAGATAGCATGGAGGTAAGGCGTTTGCCTTGCATACAGAAGGACGATGGTTTGAATCCCAGCATCCCATATGGTCCCCTGAGCCTACCAGGAGTGATTTCTGAGCATAGAGCCAGGAGTAACCCCTGAGCGCTGCTGCGTATGACCCAAAATCCAAAACCAAAACAAAACAAAACAAAATGTAAGGTTTACAAAAAGAAACAACTACGTAATCTGGGATCAAACTATCAGAGAAAACTGCAGGCCAAACTGCATCAATTCTTTAAAAACTTCAGAAGATGGGGCCGTGAAGGTGGCGCTAGAGGTAAGCAAGCAGAGGAACCACGTTTCGATCCCCCGGTGTCCCATATGGTCCCCCCAAGCCAGGGGCGATTTCTGAGCGCATAGCCAGGAGTAACCCCTGAGCGTCAAACGGGTGTGGGCCAAAAAAACAAACAAACAAAAAAAACTTCAGAAGATGACATACAATTAATCATTATTATTATAAGATTTCAGAAAGATTACAACATTAGTTTATACTAAATAATGGAGCCAGAAGAGATTCAATAAATCTAAGCTAAACTACATCTCAAAGGACAAATTAACAGTCATCCTTAATTTCATGACACAAAATAGATCTGAACAGGAAACAGAGACTAGACACTTGGAGGCAAAGAAATCTAGCGCTGAACTAAAATTTAATACCTGGCATCACACAGGGTCCCCAAGAATTGCCAGGAATAATTTCTGAGTGCAGAGCCAGGAGGAACCCGAGTGTGGCTAGGTGTGGCCCAAAAACAAACAAAAAGAATGGGAGTCTAAACTAACCCCTCAGAACAAAACATACCCAGAAAGGCCACGTGGACTATAAAAATTAAGATGTAGAAAGGACAAGAAGGGCAGGAATGCTTAAACTGTGATCAAAAGAATTTAGCCAGCCAATTACACAAACATTAGAAATTTTAGGGGGCCGGAGAGATAGCATGAAGGTAAGGCGTTTTTGCCTTGCATGCAGGATGATGGTCCGAATTCCGGCATCCCATATGGACCCCTGAGCCTGCCGGGAGCAATTTCTGAGCATAGAGTCAGGAGTAACCCCTGAGCGCTGCCAGATATGACCAAAAACCAAAAAAAAAAAAAAAAAAAGAAGAAGAAGAAGAAGAAGAAGAAGAAGAAAAAAGAAAAAAAAAAGAAAATTTAAACATAACTTAAACATTATTTTAAACGTTATCTCTTTATATAAAACGTTTACACTTGATGCAAAAAATTGGGGCAGATGAAGTGGAAAAGCTACCTCAAACGCATCATCCATCAAGGTATCTGAAACAAAATCTTTTTATTGTTTTTTGTTTGTTTGTTTGTTTTTTGGGTCACACCCAGCAGCGCTCAGGGGTTACACCTAGCTCTATGCTCAGAAATCGCTCCTGGCAGGCTTTGGGGACCATATGGGATGCCAGGATTTGAACCACCGTTCTTCTGCATACAAGGCAAACGCCCTAACTCCACGCCATCTCTCTGGCCCCGAAACAAAATCTTAATGTCCCAAAAGGCAATGTCTTTTTAATTATAATTATTTTTGTTTTGTTTTATTGGTCACACCAGCAATACTCAGGGCTTACTCCTGACTGCAGCCAGGTATCACTCCTGGTGAGCTCAGGAGACCATTTGGGACACCAGGGATCAAACCCGGGTCAGCCTCGTGCAAAGCAAATGCCTTCTCTGCTGTGCTATCGCTCTGGCCCTAAGAGTTTTAAAATGGAGATACATACAGTTGCTCAGGCATTTCTTTTCAGTAAGTAAGTAATAAAGGTAAAATGGTTTGGGGTAAAGAACCACAACTTTCCATCTTTTAGGTTTTAATACATTGATCTATTTTCTCAGTCACAGAATTAAACTCCCTTTTCTATCTTTATTGATACTGAACACTGACAGTTCAGCACAGTGTGAAGATTTACACGCACGCACATGCACATGGGCGAACACACTTTCCAAAAACAAATTTACAAAGCTAAAGTTATGGCATTCTCAGATTAAAATATTTTTTATAGTCTCATACCTCTATCAAAAACTAAAAAATCTAAAAAAAAAAGGGGGGGCCAGAGAGATAGCATGGAGGTAGGGCATTTGCCTTGCATGCAGAAGAACGGTGGTTCGAATCCTGGCATCCCATATGGTCCTCGAGCCTGCTGGAAGCGATTTCTGAGCATAGAGCCAGGAGTAACCCCTGAGCGCAGCCGGATGTGGCCCAAAAAAACAAAACAAAAACGAAAATCTAAAAATCAAGGAAACAAACAAAAAAATAACATAAAAATCTGGGGCCAGTGAGATAGCACGGAGGTAAGGTGTTTGCCTTCCATGCAGAAGGACAGTGGTTCAAATCCCAGCAACCCATATGGTTCCCCCCCACCCCAGCCTGCCAGGGGCGATTTCTGAGCATAGAGCCAGGAGTAACTCCTGAGCGCTGCCGGGTGTGACCAAAAACAAAAACAAAATCTATCTTGGGAAGTGCTTATGTATCTGTGTGTGTGCATATACATGTAGCTTCCATTTTACAAAATAAGGTTAATATTCTAAAAGTTTTATCCCCATGTTATGACTTCTCAATGTAAATCTAAATACACAAGTTAATACTTCTCAGTACTGTTAAATTAAAACCCAGCTTGTGAATTCTTATCGCAAATGCTGGAAACTTTGGTTTCTGAATAAAGAATAAACTGAAAGATCACTTTTCTACATTTGTTGTTTTGTTTTGTGGTCACACCTGGCGGTGCTTTGGGTTTATTCCTGGCTCTGCACTCAGATTTCACTACTGGCCATGCTTGGGAACCAAGACAGCGCAAAAATTTTCAATAGTGTTTCACTGCCCTCTAGTGTCCGCTACATGAAAAGGAATTCAATTTATTTACGTAACACAATCCAGCCAAGAAAATTTGGGTTTTCCTGAATAATCTCTGAGGCAAATAGAAATCTATAGCAGGAAAACCATTTTCCAAATATTCTCTCACCTCTGAAAGTCCCAACTACCCATCCGAAACATAATTCTTAGTGAAATATGATCATAATTTTTATCACGTTGGCATTAAGAACAGAGAGGCTGAGAGATAGGACAGCAGACAGGGCTCTTGCCTTGCATGTGATTTACCAAGAGTCAATTCCAGGCAACCCATAGGGTCCTCTGAGCACTACCACGAGTGATCTCTGAGTGCAGATCCAGGAGTCGGCCCTGAGCAATGCCAGAATGACCCCAAAACAAAATAGACCCCCCCCCCCCCAAATAACCAGTATTCAGGAACCAGAGAAATGGTACAGTGGGGAGGGCATTTGCCTTGCATACAGCTGACCTAGGTTTGATCCTCGATATCCTATATGGTCCCTGAGCCTGCCAGGAACAATTTCTGAGTTTAGAGCCAAGAGTAATCCTTGAGCACTGCCAGTTGTGACCCAAAAACCTAAAACCAATGAAAACAGTATTTAATCCAATTAATCTTAAGTAATAAGTCCAGACCAAAATATGTAGAGCAGGGAAACCACCCATATATAAAGGAATAAAGAGAGGAAGTTCAGAATTTGATGCACACAGTCTTAACCCAATTTCCTCTGAACCTGATTCTATTATAATTGGGGAAGTGATGGGCTTGGAATCTGCGCAGAAGTGGAAGATGCATGCACACAAACACACACACACACACACACACATGTAGGCCAGCACATTTCGCTACACTCCTGCATCTGCATTTACATTGCATCAAACACAACATAAGGGGCCAGGCTCTGTTGTAGTCACCACCCACAGGAAATTAGCGCCGGTGAATCACATATAAATCCAGGGGAAGTTTTTTTTTTTTTTTTCACCCTCCCTCCTAAATCCAGGGGAAGTTTTAAGCTCCCTGAGAGGGATCCTAGGATGCCCTGAAGAGGGGGCTCCACCTTGGGGACACACAGCAGATGGCCCATGAAGACAAGCTGCAGAGATAGAGAAACAGGAGTGTGGAAAGCAGAAGATGCTTATGGAACCTGCTAGGAAAGGCAACATGGCCAGGGTGGCATCTTGGAGAGCTCTTTTAGAATGTGGATCTGTTTTAATTTCATTAGAATTCAAGGTTCTTTTTTTTTTGGTTGGGGGGGGGTGCACCTGGCAGCACTAATGTGTTACTCCTGGCCCTACACTCAGAAATTGCTCCTGGCAGGCTCAGGGGACCTTATAGGATACCAGGGGTCAAACTGGGTTGGCTGCATGCAAGGTAAATGCTCTTCTCCCTACTGTACTATCACCCTGGCCCCAGGACTCAACATTCTTGACCCTGACACTGAACTTTCTGCTTCCAAGAAGCCTAGAAATTCTGGGAATAAACTTATTTCTAAAGATCGATGCCCCCTCTAGTGGCTTGTAGAGGTACTACTAGGTATGAGGAGAAACAGCAAAGAAGGTGCAAAGAAAGAGCAGGCATCGGGGGCTGTACATGCAGAACTACTATGTTTGATTCCTTGGCACAACCTGGTCCCCGAGTCCCACTCGGGGTAATCCCTGAGCACAGAGCGATCTAGGAGAAGCCCCCAAACAAATCTAAACCTAGGCCCAGAGAACCTTCCTCAACCATCAAGTTTAAGACAGACCCTTTTCCACCCCTACCCCTCTCTGCTTTTCCTCCACCATGGAATCACCCCAGGAAGGGTCCAATTTGGCTATTTTCTTCCTGCCACCTCCAGATTAGATGCATCCCAGAATGCAAATGTCTGTATGCTCTCAATTCACAGCTCTGGTGCTAGGACTGGTGGTACCCAGTGAGCATAGAACCCCTGGGCAGAGGACTCAGAGGCAGAGGTGAGGAACTACCCTTAGGAGGAGTTTAAAAAAAGAGAGAGGATGTTAGGGGACAGGATGCACTGAGGCATTGCTCAAATTCTAATTTGAGTGAGTTCTAGTGAGCTCTAGAGGCCCAGGAGCCCCAGAGAAGAGTGTAGAATGAAGTTGTCCAGGCACTTGGGGAATAATAAGAGCTGACCCAGGCCACATATTCTGGCCAAGACAAGAAAACTCAGTGGAAGTGATGTCCAGCACATGGATTCTAGGTGCTTCCACTCTAACATGCTTGAAAGTTGAGATCACTGTAGGTTTACTGATTTAGTTTGGAGGCACTATGATTCACTATTCTATTCCTAAAAGGGTTTTACGCGCTCCATAGGAATGCCCACTCTCCTCCACCAGATCTCAGGGTCCCCTCCCTCCCTTCCTGCCCTTGCTCAGCTGAATTCTTAGGTGCTGCCATCTCTTGCCTCAATCCCAGGAAGGAGAGAGAAGCCTCAATCCCAGGAAGGAGAGAGAAGTGAGGTGAAGGTAGTGATTGCACAGCACAAATAAAGCAGATCAAATGGATTCAGTACCATTGGTGCACATAGGTGAGAAAGGAGAAGTCTTGGGGTCTGAGACCTGGGGAAGGGCCAGGGAGTGGACACTGAGTCCTGGGTCCTCCTCATCTTGGCAAGGATACAGCAAACTCCACTTCTTCCACCCCAGAAGCCTCTGCTTAACCCTCATTCCAGATCTCGGCTTCCAACCCCTCCCCATCGCCAGTGACTGCCAGCAAGGGAACCTGCTGATTGGAAATCAAGAAAGGGCTCTCACAGGGAAGAAGTGGCCCCTGGGGCCAGAGTGGACAGACAATACCAGGATTTCCTTCCTAAAATGGGTGCAGCTGCCATTGGGGGGGACCTCCGGAATGATGATGGGTGGGGGAAGGTGGCAGTGGTTTTGGGAGCCATTCATGAGTTTAATTTAAAAAAGACATTTCCAGGGCCCAGAGAGATAGCACAGTGGTGTTTGCCTTGCAAGCAGCTGATCCAGGACCAAAGGTGGTTGGTTCGAATCCCGGTGTCCCATATGGTCCCCCGTGCCTGCCAGGAGCTATTTCTGAGCAGACAGCCAGGAGTAACTTCTGAGCAACGCCGGGTGTGGCCCAAAAACCAAAAAAAAAGAAAAAAAAGACATTTCCAGGAAAATGCTGTATTACTTTATATTTTTTGTTTGTTTGTTTTGGGGTCATACCCAGTGATGCTCAGGGGTTACTCCTGGCTATGCGCTCAGAAATCGCTCCTGGCTTAGGGGACCATATGGGACACTGGGGGATCAAACTGTGGTCTGTCCTAGGTAAGTGCATGAGGCAAATGCCCTACTGCTTGCACCACCGCTCCAGCCCCAGCTATATTATTTTCTTTTTCTTTGTCCTGGAAAGGGTTCGAGAGACCCAGTGTATTTGGGGAGCTCCAGATTCCACTTGACAAATAGAAGAGAAACTCACAATAGGCCTAGAGCCATAGCACACCAGGGAGAGTACTGACCTTGCATGTGGCTGACCCAGGTTTGATCCTAGGCATTCCACAGGGTTCCCATACACCACCGGGAGTGATTCCTGAATGCAGAGCCTAATGTCAGCCCTCAGCATCACCGAGTGTGCACCCCCCACCCCAAAAAAGGAGAAACTCACAGAACATGTGGGTATTCGGGGTATTTGCCAGAATACTAAATTGCAGGGCCTGTACACCCTCAGGCAGATGCCAGAGTTCAACCAGCCTCTCAGGATCATGGGCACAGGCACCTGGTCAAGAAGGAGCCAATATCGTCCTGAATCCTAACAAGACACTGAATGGCTTCCACCTGCTACATAAATCATGCCTCCCACCCTCCCCAAGCCCCCCTGTACCTCCTGGCATATGGAGGAATCTGGCTAGGTTGACCTGTACCATCCTGGTTGGATTGGGGGGGGGGCAATGACACAAGAAACTGATGCAAATCCAATCAAGTTCCTGTAGCAAATTGTGCCCTGAATAACTAACAAAGGACTCTAGGCCTCTGGCTTCAGCCCGGAGTCTTGCCTCTGACAGAATCTAAAGAACAGTCACTGCTAACTTATTAGCTTGCAAGTCAAAACCTAAGCCTTTCATAGTTCTCTACAATGAATAATAAAGGGAAAGGGGAAAACCCAGCCAAACAGGGAAATGCCAAAGAATAAATGTAAGAGAAATGATGGAGTTAGCAAGTCATTCCTAGCCACTAACTAACTCAGGGAGTGAAATCTGAATAGGAAAAAGAAAATTTACATAGACTCAAAAACATCCAAACAAATTCTCACTAATTACAGAAAGCAAGTAGGTTCTTTACTGTTGAGAAGTTTGGCAAACACCCCTGCATCAAGAGATCAAAAGGAATAAAACCAACCAACAGAGAGAAAAATAGACACATCTCTTGGTATAATGTAATGGGAAAAATCAATTTTGTCATAAAAAAGGCATATCCCAAAACTAATTATGAGTAACTCTTAAAGAGATGTAACTCGAAGGACAGTGCAATATAACTGGCTTTCATTTTTTCAAAAAGATCCTAATTTAGGGTCGGACAGATAGTGTGGAGGTAGGGCATTTGCCTTACATGCAGAAGGGCGGTGGTTTGAATCCTGGCATCCCATACGGTTCCCCGAGCCTGCCAGGAGCAATTTCTGAGCACAGAGCCAGGAGTAATCCCTGAATGCCGCCAGGTATAATCCAAACCAAAAAAACAAACAAAAAAAAAACCCCACAAAGATCGTAATTAAGAGACGATTTTGGAGTAGAGAAAACCAACCAACCAAACAAGACTCCTGTATTGGACACTAAATCTTAACTTGAGATAATGACTATGAAGAAAATTTTTGAGAGTCAATTATAAACTTGCAGATATGCTATAGATTTAATATGTGGCACTAAGGTTATAATTCCTCCATTTGGGAAAAAGGGAGTGTGCACACCAAGTGGGTGTGGGAGTGTATTAGTGGTTAAAAAAAAAAAATGGAGATGCAGGCTCGATAGATAGCATGGAGGTAAGGGGTTTGCCTTGCATGCAGAAGGATGGTGGTTCGAATCCTGGCATCCCATCTTGTCCCCTGAGCCTGTCAGGAGCGATTTCTGAGCATAGAGCCAAGAGTAACCCTTGACCGTTTCCAGGTGAGACCCAAAAACCAAAACCAAAAAAAACTAAAAATGTTCCTCAAATTGAGATGAGCTCCATAAGATAAGATGCAGCCGCACTACCACAGGTACATATCCGAGATGTGTGGCCCTGGAAGGGGTCAGTGGACAGTGAGGACAGTAGATAGCCTGTGTCTTTCCAGGAGCGAGTGGATGTCGGAGTGTTGTTCGACACAGCCATGCAGCTGCATCCATCTAGCCAGCAAACGCCTGGGTGAAACCGTGCGTAGAGTTCAGCTGGCATAAGTGCTCTACACAGATGTGGTATCCGGAAGGCACCTTCTGCCAAAAGTAGGGCTACTGGTCAAGGGAGCAGACTGGTTCTCCAGCCCTGGGAAGAGAGGGGACCCAGCCACTGGCCACGATGCTAACGGCTCTGGAGCACTGGTGTGAATTGTGGCAAGCTGGGCAGGGAGAGAGAGACACCGGCATCCCTGTGTCCATGACATCAAACATCATACAAGTCACACTCAGACACACAACTTGTGGCCTGGCAGTCCCTGGAAGAAGGTGGTTGATGGGGGGCTGTGGTTACAGGGTGAGAAAGTCCAGAAACCTATATTTCTCAAGGCAATGAAGATGAGCCAAGCCGAACTACTCAATTCTGAAACTGAGTCTTGATATCATTAAAATTATTACTCGTTTTTTTTTTTGTTTTTGTTTTTTTTGTTTTTGGGTCACACCCAGCAGCGCTCAGGGGTTACTCCTGGCTCTACACTCAGAAATTGCCCCTGGCAGGCACGGGGACCATGTGGGATGCCGGGATTTGAACCACCGTCCTTCTGCACGCAAAGCAAACGTCTTACCTCTATGCTATCTCTCTGGCCCTACTCTTGTGTTTTAAGCTCAAATATACACTCACACAAAATGGTTCTTAGTATCAATTGCTGGTCTTTCTTTAGTTTTGGGGCCATTCACAGCAGTGCTCAAGGATCACTCCTGGCAGTCTCAGGGGAACATATAAGATGCTAGAGATCAAACCTGGGGCAGCCACATACAAGGCAAGAATCTTCCCCACTGTGCTATTGAGCTCTGGCCCCACAGCTGCTGGTCTTTTGAGAACTTTTGAGCTGTTCTTTTGAGAGAACTGTTACCCCAAGCCCTGAATCTTTCCCATTAAGCACGTGTGCAAGTTGTGACTCTGGCCTGAACTGGGTGCAAGAGAGCTGGTGTGTGCTCTTGAGAGAAGTCTTTCTTCCCCCTGTGAAGCCTTACCTGAGGGTCCCAAGCTGGGTCAAGCTTCCGCACCATGGCGATGTACTCCTGCATGGCTTGGGTGGGACATGAGTCCCCCAGGGCCTTCCACGCCTCCCTGTCACACAGAAGAGAGTTGTTCTTAGAGCTGGGAATGCCTCATTCACTTGTTGCACTGAATCTCTCCTGCCATCTCCACTTCCTGACTAGGGCGCTGGTGTAGACACCCCTTCCCCATGATATTTTCCCCACACACACTAAATGTTTCTGGCCACCTCTTGGGGAGCCACCCTAACTATTGTCACAATTAAGCTAATCTGTGGTCTGAGGGACCAGAGAAGACTGGGTCCCATTCCATGAACGGCTTCTGGGTCAGACCAACACAAAGTGCCCCCCTCAAAAAAATAACATACCCCGTATGGCTCATGTGTTAGGAGTCTGGGGGTGGGAGGTAGGAGGCACATTTCCACCCTGCTCAGAGTCCCAGGCTTCAGGCAGGGCCCAGAAAAGTGAAGGGCGAGGAGAGAGGCTGGGGCGAGGCACCATCAGCTGAGCTCCTCTCAGGGTCACCTATTATCTCCCACCACAGGAGCCTTGAGTTCTAAATGTGTGACCTCCCATGTGTCCCAGGCTCTAACTGGCTCTGAGCACAGTGCTCTTGAAGTGTTTCAAAAGCCTATCTCTCTCTGAACATGTCTCTCCACAGCTGGATGGAGAAGCTGTGATGCAAACATTCCCATTCTTTTTTTTTTTTTTTTTTTTTTTTTGGGCCACACCCGTTAGATGCTCAGGGGTTACTCCTGGCTACGCGCTCAGAAATTGCCCCTGGCTTGGGGGGACCATATGGGACGCCGGGGGATCGAACCGTAGTCCTTTCCTTGGCTAGCGCTTGCAAGGCAGACACCTTACCTGTAGCGCCACCTCGCCGGCCCCCAAACATTCCCATTCTAAGACTAAGGAAGTATCTCCTTTGCTACCTAGTGATAGGCAGAGGAATTAAGACTGTGAGGGACACCAGCAGTGCCAGGAGTAAGCCCTGAGCATCACCAAGTATAGCTTTCTATCAAAACCTTTTCTTTTTTGGGGGGGGCACACCCAACTGTGCTCAGGGGTTTATTTGGTTCTGTGCTCAGCAATCACTCCTGGCAGTGTTTAGGGCATCATATGGGATGTTAGGGATTAAACCAGGGTCGTCCACATGTATAACAAGTGCCCTCCGCACTTTGATATTGTTCCAGCCCTAACAGAACTTTTCATTCCCTAAATTATAATTAAAAAAATAAACGTTTTTCTTTTTCTGGAGAAGTGATGGTTCTGGCAGTGTTCAGGAGATACTCTGGGCTCTGGACTCACTCGGCAGTGCTAAGGGGCCCATGTAGCCCTGGGGACCAAAGTCAGGTCTCCTGTGTACAAAGTCTGCACACAAAGCATCTCCCCGGCCCTGGGTGAATCTTCCTCAGAAATCAGAAGTTTACACAGTGTCTGACCTGTTCCCCTCCTACCCTGGACACTCTGGTCAGAGATGCCCATGGGGGGACAGAGGTGGATGGAAAAGCAGAGGAGATGAGGAAATAAAGTGGGCAAGGAAGGCCCCCATGCAGAGACCTTCTGGAGACCCCCAGAGGGATGCGTAGTGAGTGGTCACTGAGTGGGACGGAATCGAGACCACCTTCATGCTGGCTTCCAGCTCAGAATCCTTTAGGAGCTTTAGCTACAAGCCGATTCTGTTAATCTCCCTCCCAATTGCCTGGCAGTATAGCAGAGTCTTCAAGGGGAGAGATTAATATAAAAAATAATTCTTTAATCCGCTCATGACTTTCTAATCCCCCAACACCTAAACCATTTCCAAAGACCTCCTTGGAATCCCAGCATTTCTTACCATTTTTGCTTCCCTTCAAAATCAAAGAAGCCTGGTTTAGGACTATTACAGTTTCCAACTTTGACCTAGATGGAGGAGGAAAACAAAAATCAATTTTTATTTCTAAAAGCAATGCCAGCAAGCTTTGTTTTATTCTAATTAGTTATTTTTACTTAGTAAACTATAGGTTAGAAATTATCTGCATAGATATAGAATAGCTAACTGTGTATTTGTTGAAAAAAAGTAAATAAAAATTAAATACTAAAGCCACACAGTTTTAGCTACTTGCATCTAACAGCAAATACCACAACATATTGAGAAAACAGGTGAAAACCATTCATTCCTAACTTAGCAAATTAGACATAGACAATTTATAAACCACACACAGTCATTATTGCTTTTTATACAATAAAGAATTTTGTTTGTTTTGGGGCCACCCCTGGCAGTGCTCTGGGCTTATTCCTGGCTCTGCACTCAGAAATTACTCCTGGCAGGCTCTAGGGACCATATAAGATCCCGGGGATCTAACCCAGGTTGGCCATGTGCAAGGCAAAAGCCCTCCCTGCTGTGCTATCGTTCTAGCACCATAATAAGGAATTTTTAAACATTCAATTATCAAGCTTTATGGCTGAATTTCTCAGGCTCTGTAATATTGCTGATTCTCCTACCACTATTAGTACTTGATCTCCCCCTAAAAAGTTCATGGTTGGGGTCGAAGTGTTAGCACATCGGTAAGGCATTTGCCTTGCACCAGGTGGCCTGGGATGACCGGGTTCAATCCCCGGCATCCCATATGGTCTCCCGAACCTGCCAGGAGTGATTTCTGAGTGCAAAGCCAGGAGTAAACCTCTGAGCACCGCCAAGTGTGGCCCAAATACCAAAAACTGTGACTGAAACCCAACTACAATCATGTATGTAATCATGGTGCTTAAATAAAGAAAAAAAATGAAAGGGAAAGAAAAAAAAAAAGAAGGGACCGGAGAGATAGCATGGAGGTAGGGCATTTGCTTTGCATGCAGAAGGACAGTGGTTCAAATCTTGGCATCCCATATGGTCCCCCGAGCCTGCCAGGAGTGATTTCTGAGTGTGGAGCCAGGAGGAACCCCCTGAGCGCTGCCGGGTGTGACCCCCCCAAAAAAAATTTATTAAAGTTCAAAAATAAAATAAAAACCAAATACCAAAAAAAATTTCAGGGTTGAGTGAATAGATGCCCAATCAAGGAAATAACCAAAATAAATTTCGATGCTTAGTCATGCAAAACAAAATGCAACGAGGGGCCGAAAAGATAGCACAGTAGTAGGGCATTTGCCTTGCATGCGGTCAACCCAGGACAGACCCAGGTTTGATCTCCTGCCTGTTGTTATAAAAGGGGCAGAACTTTCATAAAGAAGTGTGGAAATTAAAGGCATATTAACAAAGCTCTCTCACGGGGGCCAGAGCGATAGTACTTAGCAGGTAGGGCATTTGCCTTGCATGTGGCCAACCAGGGTTCAATCCTCAGCATCCCATATGGTCCCTCAAGCCTACCAGGAGTGAGATGTAAAAACCCATTGGATAGTTGCTTTTGTATCTGACTTGGCCTTTCCCCACTTAGGATTTGGGAGTTGGTTTGAGAAAGGAAAGGAGTCTGGCTTGGGGCTCCAGAGTGAGAGTACATGGCAGAGAGACCAGGAAGTAAAAGCAGGCTAACTCCAATGAATCTTTTGACTGGCTTGGTATTATTTCTCAGCCGCTACCCTGCTTCATCAGACCTGTCCGCTGGGGTTAGAAACACGGTGCCTCAATGGTAAGGCATTTGCCTTGCACACAGCCAATCCAAGATAGATGGTGGTTCGAATCCCAGCATCCCATATGGTCTCCTGTACCTGCCAGGAACGATTTCTGAACACAGAGCAAGGAGTAACCCCTGAGCGCTGTCAGGTGTGACCCAAAAGCCTATAAAAAAAGAAGAGAAAAGAAGAGAAGAGAAGAAAAAAAGAAAAAAGAAAAGAAACAGTGTCTGGAGCTGTCTCTCCATCTCACGGATATTTTTATTTTACACACTTCAGCTAAGTTGTTATCACCTTCACATCCACACCTCATTCTGCCCATAGAAGGGTGTGAGTCTGAATATAAAAACGAACTTTATGGGACATTTTAGTCTGCTACATAAGAGCTATATGGGACTCTCAACTTTATTAGAGCAAAGACAGGTGTTTTAACACACTGCAGAAGTCCATTAAAAATAATATTTAGGGGCTGGAGCGGTGGTGCAAGCGGTAGGGCATTTGCCTTGCATGCACTAACCTAGGATGGACCGTGGTTCAATCCCCCGGTGTCCTATATGGTCCCCCAAGCCAGGAGCGATTTCTGAGCACATAGCCAGGAGTAACCCCTGAGCGTCACCGGGTGTGGCCCCCAAAAAAAATTAGGGGCGAAAGAGATAGCACAGCAGTAAGGCATTTGCCTAGCACAGGGCCGACCTGGAACAGACCCGGGTTTGGTCCCTTGCATTCCATATGGTCTCCAGAGCCTGCCAGGAGCAATTTCCGAGCACAGAGCCAGGGGTAACCTCTAAGAGACATTGGATGTGGCCCCTCCAAAAAAATTTAGGGGCAGGAACAATAGCACAGCAGGTAGGGCATTTGCTTTGAACACAGCTGACCTGGGTTTGATCCCTAGAATCTGTTATGATCCCCAAAGTGATCCCTGAGTACAGGAGCCAGGAGTCAGCACAACCAGGTGTGGCCCCTGGCCCCACCTCCTCAAAAAGTCAATTCAGAGGGCAATTTGCACTGAGCGCTATGGTTTACATGGGCGTTCTTACCTGGGGCCATACAGTTCTCATGGGCCCATCGGATATTCTAAAGGAGACCACAGGTGAAAATCATATACATGGGGGTGTGGAGGACACACACAATCTAGTCTAAAGACCAATCTGTAGGATATGGGAGCTAGAAACAGGTTTGGGAGCGGACACAGGTGAAATGGTTGAAAAACATGACAAGCTCCTCACTCGTATCCCCAAAACTCATACTCACCCAGCTCCAATGAAAGTCCATCTACCCTTTAGGAAATTCATTTTGAGAACAAGAGAGTCCCTGAACTCTTTCTACAATAGGAAAATACATTGTATAGAGAACAAAAAAGAAGTTAGAACAAGGGAATGATATGCTAATGGGCTAGACAGACAGTGCAGGGATTAAGGTGTTTGCCTTGGCACGCAGTTCAAATCCTGGCACTACATAATGGGTCCCCAAGAGCACTGTCAGGAGTGATCCCCTGGCACAGGATGGGAAAGAAAAAGAAACAAGAAAAGAAAAACAAGGGAAGGAAAAGGAAAGAAAAGAAATTACTCAGAATCTCCTATCCTCGGGGTCCATAGCTAGAGTTAAAGCCTGTCAGTGATAGGCTCCAAACACCCTCCTCCTAAATACCCCAAGTCAACTGCTTAGAATTGACCCCAACGCTTTGGCATATAAAAGATGCTCCCCAGTTGCTGGCTGAGAAAAAGCTCTTTCTCAAATACCTAAAATCCTACGTTACTTGCTCTGTCCTGCATTACTCTCACTGCTAGGACCAACTTTTCTGGAAGACCCAAGGCAGAATTATCTGCTCTCTTCCTGTTGACCTTCCCTTTTATTTATTTATTTTGGGGGGGGGGTGAAGGGTTGGGATAAAAGAAGGGCATTATTTCACCCTGAGTTCACACTCCCATTTTCAGAGTTGTATCGAAGAGAGAGATACGTTTATTCCATCAGAACTTAAGTCTAGGGGCCGGGCAATAGCACAGAAGTAGAGGGTTTGCCTTGCACATAGATGACCCAGCACGAATCTATGTTCAATTCCCAGCATCCCAAATGGTCCCTCGAACCTGCCAGGAGTGATTTTTGAGCGCAGCCGGGAGTGCGGCCCAAAACAAAAAACCCTTGAACTTAAGCCTAGCAGGGGTCTCAAACTCGCGGCCCACGGGCCGTTTGCGGCCCTCCGTACAACATTTTGTGGCCCTGCCCTAGAGGAATCTTTTATTGTTTTGTTTTGTTTTAGTTGTTTGGGTCACACACCCCCAATGTTCAAGGCTTACTACTGACTTTGCACTCAAGGATCACCCCGACTTTGCCTCCTACGGCCCGCAGGTAAATTGAGTTTGAGACTCCTGGAGGGTTTAAAAAAAATTTAAAATCACCTTGTCCAAATATGCTAGTAAACGAATAAAAGCTGGGGAGTCTGGCTCCGAAGGGGAGCACCCTCTTTGCACATGGAGAAAGCAATGCAGAGGGGTTTGAGGTCGGTCCCGGGGTGCACTAAGCAGGCGTGGACCCGCCCCCCCCCCCAAGCCAAATAACAGCCATAAAGAACACAAATACTAATGCAGATGCCATTCGGGGCCACAACTAGTTTTCTTCACATCACCGGTTGCATGGAAGGGTGGGGAGGCCTTTGGAGATGCTGTAATCCCATTCAGCTTCTGGAACAAGACCCCTAGGAATCTAAGTGCTTACAAGGGGCACCCCGAGTTAGGAAAGTTGTCAGCACCCCTCTGAGCTCTGAAGGGGGCCTCTCCCTGAGCAAAAAGCCCCCCCCCCGGCATCCCAACCCGTACCCATCGCCAGCAATTAATTGCACCCGACTGTTATCCACAGACCCTGCAACAACCAACCTCTGCAATTTGGGGCCAAACTAAGGCCCGCACCTCCACCCCCGCACCTCACCTGCTTGTACCTGGCGTACAGGTACAGAAGCTGCTCCCTGCTGGCCACCTGCACCAG
Source organism: Suncus etruscus (assembly GCF_024139225.1). NCBI lineage: Eukaryota > Metazoa > Chordata > Mammalia > Eulipotyphla > Soricidae > Suncus > Suncus etruscus. The sequence goes on along the minus strand of NC_064854.1, from coordinate 54,897,356 downwards.
GCCCTGGACGTGCGCCGCGGCTTTGTCGAACAGCTCGGCTAGATTCCGGGGTGCCCTGGTTTCGGGGTGCCCCAGGAACTCCGCCTCTCCGGATTCGTCCCCCGAGCTCAGTTCCCCGCCGCTGTCACAGCCCGTGGCGGCTCCGGCGGGCAGGAACGGCGAGGCCATGGCGGTCGGGACGTCCACGCCCGGCTCGGATCCGAGAGCTGCGGGGTCTGTAGCCGAGCCCCCAAGCTCCGACTCGGGTATACCTCACTGCCTCCCTTCCTGTGCCAGAGCTGGTTGCGGCCGATCCCGGCTCCCTGGGCTTGTCTCCGGCCTCCCCGACCCCGATCTCGACCCGACGTCCAACAACCAGTCCGACCACCCGGAGGTCTCCCCAAACGGAGCCCCGAAGCATCCGTAGAGGGGGCGGAGCGTCGGGCTAGGGGCGGGGCTTTGGACACGAAAGATGATAGGCCAGCGAGAATTTGGGAGCGAATGCTGATAGGACCTCGAAGCCAAGAGGGCGGGATGACGCCCAAATGAGGAAGCTCTGCGTAAAGGGGCGGGGCCTTGAGGGCGGTGCGCGAACGCTGATAGGACCTCGAGGGTCCGGGGCGGGGCGTCGCGGGCGCGAACTCTGATAGGACATCGAGGGCGTGTGGGCGGGAGGCGCGTAAACGCTGATTGGACGCCGAGGCGTGAGGGGCGGAGCAAGGCGGGGTCAAGGCATGGAGAGCAATGGAGAGCGTAGAAGACGGGCACGCGCTCGGGGCAGAGCGTGCCGAGCATCTTCTTAGCGTTAATCTGTCGAGGGGGTGGGGCGGCTCGCGGGGTTGCCATATATGGAGCGGCTTCCGGAGTGAAGCGACTCTGCTCCTGGGAGAAACTGCCTTCTTCAACCGTTGGGTTAGGTCTGGTTGACCCGGAAACTGTTTATCAGGTCCAAGGGTAAAGGGGTCGTGGGAAACTCAGAGCAGAGGAAAAAGGTTCCGCTTGCGCTCGCCTCCCCAAGGAGTGTCCCAATACAGGCCTCACTTCCCTGCAAGTACACCTGTTGCCTGGATGAGAACTGGAGGCTCGATGGGGGCTGGAAGTTCTCTGTTTCCCCAGCTTAGCTCACTCACCTGTCCCCCTTGCTTAGCTGACTCTCATCTGTTCCCCCTTGCTCTAGCTGTTGCACTGTTCTTGGCCAACTCTAGTCCCAAATTCACCAAAGTTAACCAGAGTGTCACAAGATCATGTCCTGAGATTTGTTCACCAATTCTAGGTTCTTGAGGGACCTGGAACCTTGTGATGGTCAAAGCACGTTTTTTACTCTGGCTCATGATTTAGGGGATTTGGCTTTGAACAGAAGGCAAGCCATCACATCTTTGCTATTGGGGCTAGGGATGATTATTTCCGCTTTATTCCTAAAATATCAGCCCACGCGAGGCTGCAAGGCGCAGTCTGGCAGCAAGGAGAAAACCTAAGTTGTTCTGATCAGAGGTTAGGCTGTGGGTCAGACCATCGTAGACCATAAGGTTGCTGGAAGAAGCCGCATCTGCTTGTACAATTCCTATTAGAAATGGGAATTGAATGGCACCGGTTTAGACAGCTTTGAAAATGATGTTTGCTTTTTTCTCCCTTTTCTTTTCAACAAGTGATGAACCAAGTATATTTAATGGATTATATTGAGAATAATAATAAGTTAATTGAAATGCCTGTTTCAATCACCCACCATATTCGATTGTATTATGTTGGAACGATACTTGTATTCCTGGAATAAACCCTGTTTTATCCGTCTCTAGGTTCTGTTTGCTATTATTTTCTGCAGTCTACAGCCCAATTTAAAGATACTATTGAGGGGCGGAGCAATAGCACAGCGGTAAGGCGTTTGCTGGTTCGATTCGCAGCATCTCATATGGTCCCCCGGGCCTGCCAGGAGCGGTTTCTGAGCAGAGAGCCAGAAATTGAGCACCACCGGGTGTGACCCAAAAACAAAAAGATTATATTGAGTGGTAGTTTTCCTCCCCTCCCCAGATGGTTTAATTTGTTGGTTTGGTTGGTTTCTGGGGGCACACCCAGAAACGAAAACACTTGGCTCTCAGGCTTTACTCTTGGCCTGCTGGGAGACAATATGGAATGCCAGGAAGGAACCTAGCTCAGCCTTGTACAAGGCAAACACCCTCCTGGATGACGCTGGTCCCTCCAAATTTTATGAATTTATTTAAATATAACATTGTTAAATGTCTTTATTTTTCTCTTAGTTTTCTTTTTTTTTTTTAATCTATCCTTTCTCAATTTTGCCATAGGATACTAACAGCCTTGTAAAATTCACTAAAAAGTTTCTTTCTGTAGTCTTCCTGTGGTCCTTTCTGTGGCCTGCAAAGTTTTCAGATAATGGGAAGTAGAGTAAAGCCTAATTCTCTGAAGCTAAAAGTGATCCAGGGCCATCTGGATTTGGGGAAATGTTCAGCCCCAACTGCACAAAATGTTCAGCAATTCTCTTGGGTAAGGAGGAAGAGTCCACCGAGGCACGTGCCATTAATGGAGTCTGAAGCAAACAGCACCAGAATTCAGGACGACCCAGAAAACTCTGTAATGTGTTTAAACAATGGAAAGCTGGACAGCTACAGGCATGGCCATGGGGCAGGTGCCTGGACCTTGTAAACAATATGTTGATCCAGCATCCCTGAGGACCCAGAGTCCCAAGTCCTTCCTCATGGTCCCAGCACTTGAAACTGGTCAGTCTTTAAAGACTGACCAGTTTCAAGTGCTGGGGGCCATGGGGCCATGAGGGGCTGGGGCATTTGCTTTGCATGCTACCAATCGGCACCCTATATGGTCCCCTGAGCCTTCTAGGAATGACCCCTGAGCACTGCTGGGTGTAGACAAAAAAATTTTATTTTTGAAGACCAGGCAACTCAGACGTGCAATTAGAAGTTAGGACGCCATGTCTTCTGGTGGAATTAGATTGACATTTGGGGTCCTGGGGGAGTCACAGTCTTCAGCTGGAGCTGGGTTCCCTGCAGATCTTACCCAGATTCCTTAGGCCAGAGTTCGTACTCCCTATTATTACCATTTCAGCACATCTTAAGTTAGGATGTGGTGCCAGGGATCTCAGACAGCAGAGATGAGTCTATGGTAGAACAAGGCTCAGGCTCAGCTCACATGATACCAGGGATCATGCTCATGACCTTTTGCTTGTATGTTGGCCATCAGTCACTGAATCATTCACACACACACACACACACACACACACACACACACACACACACCTTTGAAACACCTCACTGAGCTGGGAAGATGACTCATAGCCTGGAAATCATGCATCAGTCCTTAATTAATTTCACAGCACTGCATCCCCCAGTACTAACCCTATATTTACATTAAGTCCATTTTATTTTATTTTATGTTAAGAAACCAGGTTCACATATGGAATCCTAGGATGTGCTATCGCTCAGGATCAGTCTGCACCATTTTTGTTTTGTTCTGTTTTGGAGTCACACTTGGCAGCGATCAAGGGTTACTCCTGGCTCTGCACTCAGAAATCACTCCTGGCAGGCATGGGGGACTCTATGGGATGCCGGGATTTGAACCACCATCTGTTCAAATCAGCTGCTTGCAAGGCAAATGCCCTACAGCTGTGCTATCTCTCCAGCCCCTGCACCACTTTTTACATCACAATCAATGTGTTTATTTACCTGGGAGATAATCTTCTCAGTAATCTGTGTACTTCTAAGCACATTAATATGACTCTTGTAACGAGGAGGATAAACAGGGAGAGTGAGCGATTATCTTGTCTTAGTTAAAGGAGTCTGAATACCTTCCAATGCAATAGCCAGCACAATTTCACTAAGTGCAAGAAGAAAAAAATAAATAAGGGGCCAGAGAGTTAGCATGGAGGTAAGGTGTTTGTTTGCCTTTCAAGCAGAAGGTCATTGGTTCGAATCCCGGCATCCCATATGGTCCCCTGAGCCTCCCAGGAGCGATTTCTGAGCGTGGAATCTGGAGTAACCCCTGAGTGCTGCTGGGTGTGACCCAAAAACCAAACAATAATAATAATAAATGGAGCCACAGCAGGCAAATCAGTGTTTTGGGACTAGAGGGATAGTACAATGAGGAAGATATTTGTCTTGCATGTGACTGACCTGGGTTCCATTCCCACTACCACATATGATTCCCAAATACTACCAGCAATGATCCCTGAGTACAGAGCCAGGAGTAAGTCCTGAATACAGCTAGGTGGGACTCCTCAAAAGCCAAAACAGAAAAAGAAAGAAAACAAAAGGAAAGAAAATCAATGCCTTGACTTGAGCGTTTTCGTTCCATCTGCTAAGTTTTATGAACAATTAAAAAATAAGGGGCCGGAGAGATAGCACAGCGGTAGGGCACTTGCCTTGCACGCAGTCGATCCAGAACGGATGGTGGTTCGAATCCCGGCATCCCATATGGTTCCCCCATGCCTGCCAGGAGTGATTTCTGAATGTAGAGCCAAAAGTATCTCCTGAGCACCGCCGGGTATGACCCAAAAAAACCCAATTATGATAATAATAAACACCCTCCTCAAATTCTCAGGGATAATTAGATGTAGCTTCCTGGAAATTAAAGTATTAAAGAATTAAGAACAAAATGTTTTACCAGATTACATTCCTGTTGTCTTTTTAATTATATAGTGTTCTGGTGTTGTGGATGGATGGTGAGGCCTTTCTCGGCTTGGCCGGTGCCTGCAGCCCCTTCGGCAGCAGGTCTGTAGGTGCAGCGTGATGGTGAAGAAATGATCCACAGGCAGTCAGTTGAAGTTTCAGGAGACATCCAGCTTTATTACAAGGCCCTAATTGCCATGTGTTTTTTTTTTTCACATGGCCTCTAAGCTAAGCAGCCTTCTTCCTGCTCCTCTGCATCCATCCTCTGTCTCATCTCCTTGTTGTGTTCCCTCTCCCCTTCCCGCAAGGCAACCCCTTTATTACCAACCACAGACCCTACCAGCTGTGGGAGGGTCTCACCATCCAGTTGAGATAGGCAGGAAGTCGGAGGAGGAATCCTTTTCCGCTGCATCTCTACCAGTTAAGAAACTAACTTTTTCGTTATTTTATTGATTCGGGATGGGGGTGGGAGTTCTGTAGTCAACAGTGAACCCTAGCGGCAATTAGGCACCACATGGGAGTTTCTAGGGACTCAAACCCGGGTCAGTGCGAAGCAAGTGGCCCCCCCCCTCCTTTACTGTCTGTTCAGTTCGAGAAGTTAAAACGTTTTTTCTAATCCATTGGTGTAATTTTTGGTTGAGTCACTGGACTCAGTCAAACTTTTGTTTGGAGGAGGACAAAGCAGGGAAATGCAGCATGTCTTCGTATGGGTCTTGCTGGATTCATGCCTCTTGGGGGCGCTCGTGTGATCAAAATTAAGCCTGGACGGGTTCAGGCCGAGTGGAGGTGCAATACAGATACTGACCACACGATGGCGACCTAGACCATGTTGTTTCTCCTGGCTTTGTCCTCCGGCTTTCCACTTTCAGAAGGTTGGATGCATATACCACAAGGACTGGGATTCATTTTTATTTGGTTCTGTCTTGATTTTTTGTTTGTTTGTTTATTTGTTTTGTTTTAGAGAAACACTCGACAGTGCTTTGTGCTCAGGAATGACACCTGGCGGGCTCCTGGGACCCTATGGGACTCTAGGGATCAAACCCGGGTCTGGTCGGCTGAACGCAGGGCTAACATCGTACCCCTGGATTATCGCTCCAGACCCTTTGACTTGGTTTTAAACAGCTATCAAGCCCCTTTTGGTGTGACTTTCGATGAAACGAGGCGTCGCCTTTCTCTTTGCTCTATTGCCATTCTTCAGAAATGTCTTAGCTTGAGAGTGGACTGGAAGAAATTGAAAGAGCCCTCCGGCCCCTGGGAGCATTTCACGTACCAACGCATCAAGGATGAGTGACTCATCAAAGCAATGAGTCGAAGTAAAGAGGACTCTAGCCACAGATGTCGTCATTCATCTGAAGCCTGTCCTCCCCTCCCACCACCACTGATGCATGAGCAAGAGAGTGAGAGACACCCTGTTGGTGTCTAAGCATTGTGCTCTTTGGAGGTGAACATTCTGGGTTAGTAGGAGTTGACACAAAATTTAGAATAGGTAGTGTGCAGGAATAAAAGGTCCCAAACACCAAAGGTTCAATCCCATAAATTAGTGATTTTTTTTAATTTATAAAATAAGGAGGATCTTTTTATATAAAAGCCTTTTTATATATAAAGGCTTTAGGGGCCGGAGAAATAGCATGGAGGTAAGGTGTTTGCCTTGCATGCAAAGGTCAGTGGTTCTAGTTCCGGCATTCCATATGGTCCCCCAAACCTGCCAGAAGAGATTTCTGGGCATAGAGCCAGGAGTAACCCCTGAGCACTGCCAGGTGTGGCCCAAAAGCCAAAAAAAAAAGAAGAAGAAGAAGAAGGAGAAGGAGAAGGAGAAGGAGAAGGAGAAGAAAAGAAGAAGAAGAAGAAGAAGAAGAAGAAGAAGAAGAAGAAGAAGAAGAAGAAGAAGAAGAAGAAGGAGAAGGAGAAGGAGAAGGAGAAGGAGAAGGAGAAGGAGAAGGAGAAGGAGAAGAAAAGAAGAAGAAGAAGAAGAAGAAGAAGAAGAAGAAGAAAAGAAGAAGAAGAAGAAGAAGAAGAAGAAGAAGAAGAAGAAAAGAAGAAAGTCTTTCATTAAATCATCAATAGATACACTGAATCAAAGTTGTTGATTCAGTTCCAACATTGTATTCCATAATTGTCATAGTACTCCCTTCTCTGCTCTAACTGCACCCCCCTGCTCTTTGTGGTCCTTCTGGCTTTCATCTCTATTATCTTTGGATATTATTACCATACTATCTTTTTTTAATATATTCCACAAATTAGTGTGATCATTTAATTCACGCTGAGCAACTTTGTTTATCAAAATTATACAAGCTGGAACAATAACACAGTGGGAAGAACATTTACCTTGCATGTGCCCAACCCAGGTTCAATCTCTGGCATCCCTTGTGGTCCCCAAAACACACTAGTAGTGATCTCTGAGCACCACTGGGTATGCCCCCCCCCAAGACTATGAGAGAATGGTGATAACCAAACTCCATATCCCATTTCGCCTAGCCCTAGTTTCTGCAGGAACAATTGGAGAAAGAAATCCATGAATCTGGGGCTATAGGAATAGTACAGTAGGGAGGGCTGTATACTTGTTACATAGGCATGTAGCCTTGCATGCTGCCGACCTGGGTTCTATCTTCAGCATCCCATACAGCCCCCTGAGCTTGCAAGGAGTGATTTCTGAGTACAGACTGAGGAGTAAGACCTGAGCGCTGCCAGGTGTGGCCCAAAAGCTAAAAGCTAAAAAGAAAAAATGGAAAAAGAAAAAAGAAAAAGAGAAGGAAAGGTGGCCAGAGAGATAGCATGGAGATAGGGCATTTGCCTTGCATGTGGAAGGACGGTGGTTCGAATCTTGGCATCCCATATGGTCCCCTGAGCCTGCCAGGAGCGATTTCTGAGCGTAGAGCCAGAAGTAACTAACCCCTGAGCGCTGCCAGATGTGACCCCCCCAAAATAAGAAGATAGAGGGAGGAGGAAGGAAGGGAGGAAGGGGAGGAGAAAGGGGAAAATCCATGAAAGTGCCTAGAAATTGCAAGCAACGAAAGTGTTGAAAATGATCTTTTTTGCTAACATCAGTCACCAGCTTACCCCAGGCTGATCTGAGCTGTCCTCTGCAACCCTGGAAAAGAGCAAACTCTTTCTTTTTTTTCTTTTTCTTTTTTTTCTTTTTTTCTTTTTGGTTTTTGGGCCACACCCGGCATTGTTCAGGTTGCTCAGAAATAGCTCCTGGCAGGCACAGGGGACCATATGGGACACCGAGATTCGAACCAACCACCTTAGGTCCTGGATCAGCTGCTTGCAAGGCCAAACGCCGCTGTGCTATCTCTCCAGACCCCTGCAAACTCTTTCTAAGGACACCCACTCTTTCCTTCCTTCCTCTGTGACTTTTGGAAATGTTCTTCCTGGGTGGATGGGATGCTTCCCCGTTCAGGTGCAGTGGCTAGTGCCCTGGAAAGGCAGTCTTAGCAGTATGTTCCAGGTGCAGAAGTCACCTGCAAATGTCACCTTTTGGGGGGACACTTTGGGAAATGAGAAGTGGAGGGAGTGTGCCCCCACTGCTCTAGGACATATGCCCTGCCCTGCTACACTATGCTCTTCTCTATGGAAACCAGAGCTGTATTGCAATGTATCAGCAGCCAGACAAACCCAGAAGGCTGCCTTCCCCCTCTTTGTACCAGAGTTGGCACGGTCCAATTACCCGCAGTTCATGGGAGGAAAAGCTCATCCTTCAGTTGCAGGCCAAGCAATCAATGTGTGATCCCGTCCCCAACCTGCAGGTTTGCGGCACCTGCTGTTGGCATTTGGGAGCCAGGCAAAATGGCGTGAGCCCTGAGAGCAGTTGGTAGGTCAGGGGCACCTGCCTTGGCATAGAAAAACCTTTGCACAAGGCATGTCCCCCCACCAGGTGTATTTCTCTTTGAGGCCGTTAGCATGATTCCTGGGCGAGTTTTGCATCTGGCCATCTGATTTCCAACCTCAAAATTCCTGTAGGCATCATTCCATGTTATCTCCAGAGCCCTGGAGTTGTAAGAACCAGGAGTTGTTTTTCTTTTCTTTTTTTGATTTTGGTTTTTGGGTCACACCTGGCTCTGGCGCTCAGAAATCGCTCCTGGGATGCCTGGGATAGAACCCAGGTCCATCCCAGGTTAGCCGCTTGCAAGGCAAAGGCCCTACGGCTGTGCTACCACTCCAGCCCCAGGGGTTGTTTCTCTAAAAGAATGGTAGTCAATAGGTATTGTTTTTCTCAATGGCTGAAAGGGTTGGGGACACTGGGCATTTCCTGAATTGGACTGATTGAATGCCAGGGACATCATTAATTCACCTGCATGGGGGTGCTCTTTTCTTACCTTTCCTTTTTTTCTGTTATTTTCTTTCTTTTTTCTTTTCCTCTTGGTTTGGGGGCCACTCCCAGTGATGCTCGAGGCTACTTTTGATTCTGCATATGGGGGTTACTCTTAATGATGTTTGAGGTACCACTTGATGCCAGCAATAAAACTAGGTCATCACATGCAGGGCAAATGCCTAAACTTCTGTGTTCTCTCTTCAGCCCCCCCCCTTCTCATATTTGATTTTATTTTCCCCTTTTTCTTTGTTGCTATTTTGGGCTACAGGGAACCTCTATGCCTGGGTGTCCTCCCTACGGGTCTTTGGCTGCTCCCAGGGTGCTCTCCTGGGGTCACACAAACATACTGACTTTTCTGAATCTGCTTTTTTCATGAAGCCATCTATGCCCCTAAAGCAACAGCCAGAACAAGACAACAGGAAAACTCTGTCTACACTCAGGAAATAGTTTCGGCCAGAGAACCACCAAAACCCAAAGCCTTGCCCAAGTTCCCTAACAGCTCAATACAACCTGGGACAGAGAGAGGCTCATTCCCGGCCATCCATCTATACCTGGCCACGAAGTCAACAAGCACTCCTTCAGCTTGCAGATGATCAGGTGACTCAGGCTACACCAACTGGGTCCATTGGCAAATGGTTCTGGCACCATCAGAGAAAACTGGGACATGTTCACTTTTTCCATAGAATTCCTTTGACAGCATTTTCTTCTCTCTCTCACTCTCTTTTTTTATGTGTGTGCTTTTGACAATGCGTGGTTCTCACTAGCTATAATTTCATCTTCTGCTTCTTCCAGCTAATTTCACTTCTGAGAAATGAAAAGGGAAGATTTCCGCCCCCTTCCAACTCACAGCCTATATGATAGAGTCACTATCAGACAGAAAAAGGCTCTTACAAGTGAACCCAAAATATCGAGCCCCTTCATTTACATGAGCAAAGTATCTATGAATA